>NC_086320.1:375999817-376343150 GCF_036172605.1 Pelobates fuscus
AAAGGTGTCGTCCTTCCTCCCCAGCGGCAGTGTGTGTCCCAGGGAGATGAAGGTGTCGTCCTTCCTCCCCAGCGGCAGGCTGAGTTACAGGGGGCAGAGGTTGTTGTTCCTGCCCCCCAGCAGAAAAGTGATATGCCAGGAAGGCAGTGTGAAGTAAAGGGAGAGGAGAGCAGCGTCCTCCCTCCCCAGCGGCAGTGTGTGTCTCCGGGAGCTGATGGTGTCGTCCATCCTCCCCAGCGGCAGGCTGAGTTACAGGGGGCAGAGGTTGTTGTTCCTGCCCCCCAGCAACAAAGTGATGTGCCAGGAAGGCAGTGTGAGGTGAAGGGAGAGGAGAGCAGCGTCCTCCCTCCCCAGCGGCAGTGTGTACCTCAGGGAGCAGAAGGTGCAATCCTTCCTCCCCAGCGGCAGTGTGTACCCCAGGGAGCTGATGGTGTCGTCCTTCCTCCCCAGCGGCAGTGTGTACCCCAGGGAGCAGAAGGTGCCATCCTTTCTCCCCAGCGGCAGTTTGCCATCCAGAGAGAGGAACTTGTTACACCCTCTCTCCCACGGCAACCTAACCCACCAAGGGGAGATGTTAAGCCCCACAACTGTGCAGATGGGACCGTAGTCTCTGCACTTACAGCACAAGGGATAGGGCCGGTCGGTCCTGTTCCCCAGCCTCAGTGTGATGGATCCAAAGGGGAGACAGTCGGTCTCCCCCTCCGGCAGTCGAGCTGTGCACCTAAAGGGGAGACAGCCAGTCTCCAGCAACCAGGCGCCCACCAGACTACTCCCGTGGTAGTGCTGGCAACAGGACAGAGTACCGCTGGTCTCTGCCCCCTCAGCAACCCACCAAGGCAGCCTACCCGTCTCCCACCCAGCAGTGGTGAAACACCAGAACTTGGACAAAATCCTTCCTCACCCAGATGTAGTAACCGGTTAGTGTGGGTGGGCTGCTCTGTTATTTCTGTTTCGTGGGTGGGTTGCTGGACTAACCAGGGCACTGACCGGCAGAAAGTCAGGTACCCTGTTAGTCTAATTGGCAAAGGGGAGAAATGTGGCGAAACCAGCTTCGCCACTGTGAACTGGAGAGGCCTGGCTGCTAGCCTCCTGCCCTGCGACTACGGCCCATGGACATATTGCTCTATAAACACTATATTTGGGCATGTAATAATTTATATTGCTGCTACTGGCCCTTTAAAATCAGCGATGGACATATTGGGACTTTTGGGACTAATGTCCCTTTAAGACTTTGTAACATATCACAGTAATACTGTCTTAAATATTATGTAGGTATTTATGTGTTCAGTTAAACTGGGGATATGTAGAAATGGGTGTTTTATGTGTTAAATGTATCAGTATGTAAGTTTATGTCTTTTACTGTCTTTTTGCAACCATGTGGTTAATGGAGTCTGACTCTAGTCCTAGATAATTTGATTACTTCTCCAATTATCTCCAGGGCAGAAGGGAGGAAGCCGGGATGCATTGTGGGGGATGTTTTACTTCTGTTTGAGCCAGATTGTGCCATGCTGCAAGCCAGGGCCCAAAAGATACTTTTAGTAACTTTTAAACCCCTGGTCGGATTCATGCCATTTTTTAATATGTTGTTCCCCTGAATGGATTGATTGTGGATATGTATTTTTATGTGAATGTGATGTATGGTTTTAAAGTTATGAAAGTTGTGTAAAAGTATATTTTACTCTGTATGCATAATGGGATTATGTGTCACACTAAGGGGAGGGGATGTGTGGGAGGTAACATCTATGTCATTGGTTCTTTTATGCCTCCCCCTGGGTGTGGCCTGTATGTGTGAGTTGGAAATAAAAGCCAGACTGGGTGTCCCAGTCTAGAGTTCTTGCTTAACCCTCAAAGCGATGTGTCGTCTCGTTCTTTGGGGGAATGGGATTGTTTGCTGACTGCCAGGAGTGTAAGCCAATGTCTGCTTTTCTTGTTCAGCTGTCCCAGTGTTCGTGTGGTTCCAGTCGGGAGAATGGTGTTTGCCGTAGCTGCCTGTGCATCTGGAAAGGGGATTATCGCCTAAACTGGGTTTTATCCTCTTGTAAGTGAAACGGTCCGTTACAGATGCATTTTTTTATTTTTTAATGAGGGTTGGGGGCGCCAAAATGCATCTTCGCCTGTGTAACTAAAAATCCTAGCACCGGCCCTGCTCGTGAACATATACAATATAATAGCCCACATACACACAAATAGTATGTTACAAAGCAACTGCAGCACCCATAAATAACACAAGCAGAAACACCTCAATTTAAAAAATTGGGCTGGCACATCAAGGGATTTCCAAATTCATGTTTTGGCATAGTACTACCGAAAGGTTGCCTACCGCTGAACTATAATCTCAAAGCCAGTTCAAAACTAATTATTAGATATAAGAAAAATGCAATGCAAGATTACAAGAAGATAAGAAATTAAAAAAAAAAGTAATCTAGCAGGGTTTGCTGTGCCCAGGGACTGGATTTGTGATTATTTTTTTTAATTTTTTTTTTAATTCTTTATTTTTATTGTGCACGGAATAACAAAAAATGCGTGCAATGCCACGATAGCAGTTACAGGCGATTAATAAACATGTATATGTTAACAATTGCATGGCATTTGGAAAAAGGCACAATTTTTATGATGTGTAAATAAGCTTAATACACGCTAACTTTGTATGTCTGTTGTAGAGGTTCACGTTATGATCATCAGGCTTAAGACTGCAAACATACAGAGAGTATATACTAATAATTAAGAATTGTTAAAAATTGCTTAGCTCGCTAGAGTGCCCTGTTTTAATGGCTTAACCAAAGTTTAATCAAGAGTGTCAGACAGGGTTACAGGGGAATAGTTAAGGGCTCATCAAGCTTAAGTAACTCTTGCTGCCTTAGGTCAGGGAAGTCTGCAGTGCTATAAATCATAAGTTGAAAAACAAACAACATTGAGAGACCTATAGGGGTACATTGAGCCTGGGTTATCTTCAACAATGCTGGGTACACCTGATATGGTAAAACAAGTCACTGCAGTATTGACCCCTCCTGAACTAGCATGAACATTTGAAGTGCAGTAAAATAATATAGCTTAAGGCAACAGGCCAAAATCAAAATAAAACTATCAGAACACAGTTACAACTAGTTATCATCGGTTCCCAGCCGCTTTCCTTGCAGCTTGATGTGCCGATTGGGTAATAAAGCCGTTGTGGGGTTGTGTAAGTCCCGGGTGAGAGAGCATGCTAATGTGGGAGGCTGTGTATCCCAGTCTTCATGTCCCCGCTAGTCCCCTTTAACCTATGCCTTCAGGGGTTTCTGTCCCGCACGAGGGCTCACCCTTCTCAGCTGTGCAGTCCGAGTGTGTCATAGAGGTGTTCAACCACCAGCGTGGACGTTGGCCGCTTTCAGGGTTCCTCGGGATGCTTGCCGGTGCTGTATGGCCCCTGCTCGGGCAGGTAAGTCGGTTCTTGCCGGTCCTTATAGGTTGTTGCTCTTTGGTTGCTGTTTTTGGTGGGGCTGGCGTTGTCTTGTGCGGTGCAGTGACCGTTGGAGGTCGGCTACGCTTGTGTGTCCCTGTCGGTAGGATGGGACGTCGTTTTCGGCGCCATGTTTTGGCGCGCTTAATCTGGGTGGGCAAGCCAGTCGGGCAGGAGCGGTACGATGGTGTCATGGGTGATTTTGCGACCGGGACTTGTGTAGTGTACAGACGGTCATTTAGCTTCTCCCAAAACGCTGCAAATGTGGCCTCTAGCCTCACCAGGATGTCAGCCTCTTGAATTATTTCGATTGGCTTACTCGTGTGTTCCGCCATCTTGGGTATCGCCGCTTGTAGTCTGCTCGAGGGTGTCGCCGCTACCTCTGTTTCGTCCAGGGCTGCGGTCGACCAGCTCGGCAGGGACCGGGATATCCCCCACCGGTCCAGGGGGGGGGGAGGACAATACAAGAGTGCTCCCTCTTCGGCCAGAGAACCGGGAGAGCGGCTGCCTCTCCACGGCTCCCACCCGTGTAGGCCGCAGTCTGCGATGTGGTCGGTTCAGCCACGGAGGGTCTCACAACGGGTATCCCCCGATGCAGCATCACCCCCTGAATAGGGTTGTCGCTATCCACAGCTGGTACGCTTGGGTGGTCGGGCGTTATCACCCAAATCTTGGCCTCAGGCTCAGGAGCTCTTAGCAGGCACGTCTGCTTTGCTTGGCAGGCTAGCTCCGCCCCCCGATTTGTGATTATTAATTATTATCACTATTTTTTTTAAATCAACCTATACATCACAGCGCAAAAAAAGAAATGTCACACTAAGAGATTGGTTTTAACAGAATTTGTTTTCCATATAAATATAATGTCAGTGGCGCGGTGTAAGTGACAAGGACCTACACCTATAAGTGGAGCGCTCAAACACAGATAAATCTTACCAAAACGTAGTCTCATTCAATGGTAAAATATGGGGTACATGTCAAAGTAAAATACAGAAAATACAATATAGTGTAGATGGTACTGAAAAATGGCTTCACAGTGATTATAATGACATCGTGCTGAATATGACACTCACATTTCAAGGAGCCTGTATGTAGAAAACACTGGCTCTGTATAAAGGCTTGTGTGCTGTTATGGTAGCACCACCCTCCTACTTCGGCTTGAAGAATTTCTCGGGAACACGAAAAAGAAGGGAAGAAAGCAGACCAATGTGTAGACTTATGGTGATAAATGACACAGGTATGTGTTCAATAAATGGGGTGCTCACCTGGTCCTGAGCCTACGAATCACGGCTCTAGGTGTGTAGGTTTTGTGCCAATTTGAATGGGGATGGCACTTCCCCTGTGAGGATTCCTTGGAGGCTCCAAAAAGGACTTGGATGAGGTTTTGAATAAAAATTGTGAATTTATTAGTTTAAAATAAACATAAAAACAAAGATGATAAAAGTCCTCAAATAAAAGTCCTTTAAAAAGTCATTTTAAAGGACTTTTATTTGAGGACTTTATCATCTTTGTTTTTATGTTTATTTTAAACTAATAAATTCACCATTTTTATTCAAAACCTCATCCAAGTCCTTTTTGGAGCCTCCAAGGAATCCTCACAGGGGAAGTGCCATCCCCATTCAAATTGGCACAAAACCTACACACCTAGAGCCAGGATTCGTAGGCTCAGGACCAGGTGAGCACCCCATTTATTGAACACATATCTGTGTCATTTATCACCATAAGTCTACACATTGGTCTGCTTTCTTCCCTTCTTTTTCGTGTTCCCGAGAAATTCTTCAAGCCGAAGTAGGAGGGTGGTGCTACCATAACAGCACACAAGCCTTTATACAGAGCCAGTGTTTTCTACATACAGGCTCCTTGAAATGTGAGTGTAATATTCAGCACGATATCATTCTAATCACTGTGAAGCCATTTTTCAGTACCATCTACACTATATTGTATTTTCTGTATTTTACTTTGACATGTACCCCATATTTTACCATTGAATGAGACTACGTTTTGGTAAGATTTATCTGTGTTTGAGCGCTCCACTTATAGGTGTAGGTCCTTGTCACCTACACCGCACCAATATCTACTAAATTTATTCAGTGGAATAGAGGATATTTCCACACTAGTGTATTGAGCTGCCTGTAAATCACTTTTTGACTCTTTTGAGCACTTTTGTTATACACACTCCTCTGTAAAAAGAGGCAACCTTTGATTGGTATTCATAATGTCAGTGGCGACTTGAAAGCGGTCCTTTACTGCTCGTTCAGGTGTTTGTGGAAAAGGAGACCTTTATTGTATATCATGAATACAGTGGGGTCAAGGTCGTAAAGATGTTGGGAAATGGCCACAGGGAAATGATGGCGCAGTGTGTTGTTTTAGCCTCTCCATTTCCTCGCACCTCTTTCATATCACAGCATATCCACCGTCAGCACTGGGAGTTGATGACATTCCCACCGGCCTTGCTATTGTCATCCGAGCCCATGGATAATGGCTGAAAAGTTGCCAGATGTAAAAATCGCAAAGTAAATTTCCAATATCACCCCTGCATCCAGGGTCCCTCTGTATAACTAACATCCCTCCATTGAGACGACCTAGCCATCAATATTTCAGTAAAGAGATAAGAACACAGTTACAAATACTCAAACTCCCATAATACAGATACAATGAGATGACAAATAATTCATCTCTAGCTCTCAAGTGTAGCATTGTAAAACCTTCCCAGATAGTGAGCTCTAGTGGCAGAGCTTTATTAAGCTTATAATATATGACATTTCTGTGCACTTTAGAGTCGTAGAGCTTCATGGGAAATCAGCAGAATCTGTTCTAACCCTTGGGTCGCAGGTTCAAATCCTGGCAGGGTTGACTCAGCCCTTCATCCTTCCGAGGTAGATAAAATGAGTACCATTAAATTGGGTGATAGTAACAACCCCTGGATGTTGGATAACATCCCCAGGACGTACTTGGAAACCAGAGTAATCTGAATGTACCTTTCCTGGTTAAGGTAAGGCATCACATACCCAGCAGAAACCATAGTTTGGCTTTAACTACCTACTTACCGATCTGCAAAATTCACGTCACAGTAGCTCCGTTTCCTAAATCGGCTATATTTGAAGCTTGGATATTTTAGTGTGACGTTCATGGTTTTGTGTTAACTGCGAAGTCAATTAATAGTACAGTGCTACGGAATCTGATGGCGCTATACAAATAATAAAATAATAATAATAATAGTAAATTAATATATTAGTTACCTCAATGCTGACATGCAGCCCTAGCGCCATCTGCTGGGCTATCATACTATTGCAAACATATGGAGAATCATCCTATTTTCTGTGCCATGTAACTGGCCTTGCAAAATATGTGTTTTATTCATCATTAAACTCCCATCATCATTAAATAATGTGTTGAAGTCAGAACTCCACGGCGACTTCAGACAGATTATCATACTTGCCAGTGACTACAGATCTTTGGCCCTGGCATTAAATATACACATTTTGCACCACCGATCAGCATGAAGCAGAGATGTCTAAGAGAACATATTTTACCATGTAACCCAATGCAGATAAGATCTAATTAGAGCAGACACTGTCCAACCGTAGGCATTATCCTTGGAAAAATTAAATAAAGAAAATATTAGTGTGGCCCTCGATATTCAATGACTCACAATATATTATTTTTGATTATGAAAAGTTCTAATTTGTCTCCCTGCTTTTTTCACATGACATGCGCACAGTCGATTATTCGGCAGGTGCGCTGTTTACCCCAACCCCCCAATAACTTACAGACACCGTATTTCTGTTGGAATAAAAAAGTCCACAGCTTTATTTATTATTATAAACAAGTTAACAAATTGGGGTCATTGCCACCAAAGTAAATATACCTCCACCCCCCACCGTACATAAATTACCCCCGGCAATGACCCCGCCAATAACAATAAATAACATTATAAATAACAAATAACACATAACACATGGCCTACCAAAGAGGCCCCATATCCATAACTTTTTAAACTGTAGGGGTGTACCGAGACCCCCCTACACCACCTGGTTCGGAGCCACCGATGAGCTCGAACCCACAAACCATTTCACACTCCAGTTTAATCCAGCCTAACCAATTTATACTCCTCCTACCTTCCAATTACCCAAGCCCTATCCCGCCATAGCAAGAGACTTGACCCCTTAATGTCTCGAGCGACCCCCACCACACATAAATAGGGCTTTGGAAATACCCTCCTGGAAACCTAAGTTTAATAGATCGCACCCCACATCAGACAGGTGCACACCATCCCGCCTAAAATAACCGGGCAACCCGCCCTCCAATTCAAAGTGCCTCACTGGGACCCCCCCTATTCTCCTAATAAAGACAGACATGGCCTTATTTACTTTACCACGGCAACGTGCCACAGCCGCCGGGTCCCTGGCATGCCTCCAGTTCAACCGCGGCACCATTTCAGACCACACTATTGTAACTCCTGGGACCAGAGCCCTCACCCTATCCAGGTCCCTCTTCATTCTCCTGACCAACACCTTCTGGGGGACCAAACCTAAGTCATTGCCCCCAACTGTGAATCAACAGTATATCTGGGGCAAACCCCCTGGACAACATCCCAAAAATTTCACCACTTATACTCTGCCAGCTGAAACCCCGAAAACCAAACCACCGAAGGTCCACTGCGTCCAGAAGAAAACCCAGTTGTGTGCCTTGTCTCCGAACTGCGGCCCTCTTCTCCGCCCAGTAGACAAACGAGTGACCCACCAGCCAAGCGACCAAGCCTGAAAGGAAACAAATTCAGTTAACCGGCAGAGCACCCTTTTCCCACATCCACAACATTCCATTCACACCAACCTTTCCGGCCTTACATATGCACGGAACCTGATGGATTCCCATCTCCCAATCTGCTTTATCCGCTCCTCCCCCAGCCCGAGACGCGCCGCCTCAGTCGCAGCCCCGATACGGAAGGAGTGCGTACCAAATTGTCCGGGCTGCAAGCCCAATCTCGTCAACCCCATGCGGAAGACTCGCAAGAACTGAAAGCGCGACAGCGCCTTCCCATCCTCGTGAATCAGGAAGCAACCACCAACCTGCGGGCGAACCCGTAAAAACACGTCCCCACACGCTACCGGGCACACCGGGGACCCTGGTAGCGAGGACAGGACAACATTCTTACCCTTTCCGAAGACGTCCGTCTTCGAGCGCCGGAGCCAAATCACGACCTTGTCCTGTTCTATAGCCACATCCTCATACCGGAGGCCCGATGCCCCCGACCTATTGGCGCTCACCAATTCGCCAATACGAAAAGCCCCAAAGAAAGCCCACACGAAAGCCACAGAGAACAAAGTTACTTCAAATGCCGAACTACACACTTCGTTCAACAACCCCACCAACCCTTGAAGGGTGGCAAAGGACACAGGCCTCCTCGTAACCGCAGACCTCCTGCCCTTCTTGAAACCATTTAAAGTTTGATTCACCAAGAAATGTTTCGTCAAGTCTTCCCACCCGTTAAACTTGAACAGGAAGGCTAACGCAGACATGTAGCGCTCCACCCTAGAAGGGGACGACCCACCTGCCACCAACCTGCAAAGAAGCCACAACAGCGTGTCCAACCTACCAGCTGCAGAATCGCCTGCTCCCGCCTGGGACAACATTTCCTCCCATTCACACCAAACCTTAGTATAAGCTGTCCAAGTCCCCGGCGCCAGTGAGCTCCTTATGTATCGCCCAAGCACAACGTCCCGAGCCGCCACATCTCCTCCGGGCATGCCTGCCCTGTCGCTTGTGCGTCCGGCGCTGCTTCCCGGAACCGCACCCACTGTGAACGAGACAGAGCGTCAGCGACCACATTCAGCAGGCCCGGCACGTGCCGTGCCCGAAAGACAATGTTCCAAGACATACACAAGAGCACTAGCTGCCGCAACAACCTAACCACTGGCAGGGACGAAGCCGATAGACTGTTAATTACCTGTACCACTGCCATATTATCAGAGTGGAAGATAACTTTCTTGTCCCTGAGCTCCTCGCCCCATAGTGACACCGCTACCACAACTGGAAAAAGTTCCAAAAAGGCGAGGTTCCGAATCAAGGGGCTCTCGGACCAAGCCTCAGGCCAAACCTCGGCACACCACTTGCCCCCAAGGTAGGCCCCAAAGCCAACGCTCCCCGAGGCGTCCGTAAACAGCCCGGCGTCGCCAGATGCCTTCATCGCATCCCTGAAAAACACCCGTCCATTAAACTCAGTGAGGAAGCGGTCCCATATGTCCAAGTCCTCTCTCATACCAACCGACACCCTGATGTAATGACTCACAGGTAGCCCTAGCCAGCAATCTACAAAAAACTCTACCCATAGGGATCACCTTACAAGCGAAATTAAGGCTGCCGAGCAAGGACTGCAGTCCCCGCAGCGTAACTTTCCTAGCGCCCTTTATCGCGTGCACCTGCTGGCGGAGCACCCTCAACTTCTCCTCCGGCAGCCTACATTCCCCCACGACCGAGTCGATTTCCAGCCCTAAAAAACTCAGACACTCGGTCGGGCCCACTGTCTTGTCCTCAGCCAGAGGAATCCCAAACTGTTGGGCTAACCTCTGGAACACCCACAGTATTTGGGCACATCTGTCGGACCCAGCCGGGCCCACACACAGAAAGTCGTCCAGGTAATGGACCACCGTACCCCCGCCCGATTCCCTGCGCACTACCCACTCCAGGAACGTGCTAAACTTTTCGAAATACGCACATGAAATGGAGCAACCCATGGGTAGGCACAGGTCCACGAAAAACTTACCCTCAAAAAGGCACCCTAACAAATGGTGACAGTCTGGGTGGATAGGAAGGAGCCGGAATGCTGCCTCCACATCCACCTTCGCCATCAAAGCCCCTCGCCCTGCTCTCCGAACCAACTCGACAGCATGGTCGAATGATGCATACGATACGGAGCACAGGGCCTCATCGATGTCATCATTTACTGACGCCCCTTTCGGGAATGATAAATGATGAATCAACCTAAACTTACCCGCCTCCTTCTTGGGGACTACCCCCAGCGGGGATACCCTCAAGTCAGGCAGCGGCGGAGCCTCGAACGGCCCAGCCATCCTACCCAGTTGCACCTCCTTCAGCAACTTGTCCCTCACAACTCCCGGGTGTTCACCCACCGACTTGAGGTTACTGCATAACCTCCCCACATCCCTACTCTGAAACGGTATTGAAAAACCCTCTGTAAAGCCTTGCCATAAGAATTCAGCGTCCTGACGGTTACCGTACTGTTTTAGCCACGGCAGCATCTCGCCTACTTTCACCGGGGTTGCCCCCCGCGGCAGCGGAGGGGGCCGACGCTCCAACGGCTCCCGCTCCTGGCGCAGACTTACCTCGCTTAAAACACCGGCTGGCTCCATGTGCACCCCCACAACCTGAGCACTCGTGCTTAAACCGGCACGACGTACCCCACTTACATTGGCCCTCGTTAAAGAGCCAACAGAAGCCTTTCTTTTGCCCGGCCGATGCAGGTCCCCCAGGGGCCGCACCGGCCGTCCCTTGAAAGGGCGCAGCCTTTTGCGCCATCATGAGCCGCATCCAGAGGGGAAGGTCCATTTGATCCCACCGCATGCTGGGATTCGCCGCTAACCTCTGGCGAAATTGTTCGTCGTACCGCCACCAGGCGACCCCGCCATAGGTCCGGTACGCTTCCCCAATCCCATCTAGGTAGCAAAACAATTGGGAGCATTTATCCGGCGACTTTTCCCCTATCACGCTGGCCAGGATACAAAAGGCCCGTAGCCAGTTCCCAAACGTTTTAGGAATCTTCCGATACCTACGCTTTTTCTCCTCCTCCTCCTTCTTTGCGTCCTTCTTGTCCTCCTCTTTCATGTCTAAGAACTCCTCCAGCGGGAGCAAGGAAAAAACCTCCACAAACTCACCCTTCCAAATTTTCTCCTTGATGTCCATTTTCAGATGACAACCTAATGGGCCCGAAAAAGACACGTGCACGTTTTGTCGCGCAGCGTCGGTAATTCCGCCCCCAATACCTACCTTTTCCCCCGACTCCTTACTAGTTTCGGACACAGATAACCCCACTTCGCTATCCAGTGTTGGGCCCACGGCCCTACCTCGTAACCCCTGGCCTTTCTCACACGTCCACACTCTCCCAAACTGAGGTGAAGCCATTTCCCCACCCGCCCATGAATCTAAGAAAGATTTTAAGCAAGTCAATAGTGTTCCTGCGTGTGGTGTAACATTTGACTCACCGCCTGAGCTCGAAGCCGCAGAAGGCTGTGGGTTCGTTTCCCTTCCGTCCGCCATGCTTGGCTCCGGAGCATCCAATTGGCGCCGACTCCCGTCAGCCTGGCCCTGCCTCAGGACCGCGGGTGTAGTGCTGCGAGACCTGCAAGGAGAACGACACCTGGGTAGTGTGTCCACATGATCACATACCCGCCCAACCTCCTTATGTTCCTGCCTGTAGTTCCGCACCATATCCCGTCTCCCTGCCTGGCCCTCCCGGCCGTAAGCGCTGCGCCGCTGACCTGGCGAGCTCCTGCCTGATGACCCAGACGCACTGCGCCGCTGTCTCCACCTCCGTTCCCCTGAGGCCGATCTCCTCCTGCTAAACCTGCTTGCTGACCTGCTCCTCTCTCTACCCCTCCACCCGTCAGCCTGCCTCCTGTCATGCCTGGCACTGACGCCGCGCTGCTCCCTGCTGCGATGCGGCCTAGGGCTCCGCGAGAGACCCCTCGGTCCCCGGGAGCCGCCCCTGCGGCCCTCCCGCTCTCTCCCAGCCCGTCCTGTTTCCATGCCCTGAGCTGATTCCTGGGAGCTATCCCGACCCGCTGAACCTGGCCCCTTTTGGGCCGCCTTGTGAACTGGGGATTCCGCCTGTCTGTCCTGGCGTTTCCTGTCTGCTAAAGCCGCGGGCCCTGCTGGCCCCAATGTACCTGGCTGAGCGGACCCGCCGTCTGAGTCCCTTGTGCTGCACCTGGCCCCACTAGAGGCCGCCCCCGATGTGTCCCCTTGCCCAGGGGCTCCCCCTGCCATCAGGGGGACCGCCCGATCACTAGAGGCCTCCGCTCTTCCCCCCGCCCGCTGCCCAGCCCCAGCGCCATTCCCTGACTCACCGGGCCGCAACCGCTCACTGCTTCCACCATCCGATCTGCTCTGGGTCCTGGCTCCAGCCGCAACCGTCCCGCCTGCCGCCTCCCGGCGGGGCGCACACCGCGTGGTAGGCCTCGGCCTAGCTGCTGCCCGCGCCCGGCCAGCACCGCGTCGAACCGACGATGCCGGCCGCGGTACCTCCACTCCGCTGGGGCCCGCTACCTCATCCAAGGCCCCAACAGACTCCGCTGACGTGCTCCTCCGTCTGCCGACTTCAGGCTCCATGCCTGGGCTCAGCCGCTGGGGCGGTCTCGCCCTCCTCATGGAACGTCGTGCCGCCGCCGCAGGGGTCGTAGGGGGGGGACCCTGAGCCCCCAGTTGCTCATGAAGCCAGGCCAGTCCTCTATCCCGCACAGCAGCTCTCACTCCCTCCAGGATTTCTTCCATTGATGCCATGATCTGCAAGACAAAAGAAAAAACCAACACAGACCTGCCAAAAACAATTACCAGGTAAGTGTCAGTTTAGTTAAAATGTCCCTTAGTCATAAAATGGCCGCTTAATATACTCCTATAGTCCAACCCCCATTTACCAATAACCACACCCCTTTAACTGGTTACTCCCCTGCCTACTCCTGGCTCTGTCAAGGCCCACTCCCCTGACTGCGCTGTTCCATGGGCTACATTTCTGTTAATGTTTTATATATTGTGTTGTTTTTACAATTGTGAGGGTGATTTTTTGTTCTGTTAATCTTTTTTCTCCACAACAAATGAGGTGTGAGGACATCATAACATAACAGCATTTACCTTATGCCTTAGAGTGCAGAGATTATTTGAGCAAGTTTACCTATTGTTACTATAGTAAGTATCAACCTTTACTTTGAACACCAGCTGAGAAAAATCCCAACTACAGCATGAGCCACAATATATCTACTGCATTATGACCTCAATGTATCAGGCTGACAAAGTCACGTGATTGTTATGACCTCACTGCAGATAGATTGTTTCATCACAAGATAATTTATTTCCCAGCAGGCAGGTCGGTTTCACCTACACTAGAGTAGCAAACCAGAGAACCGGTAGAACACGGAGCACTGCCAAATACAAGGCATTTCATTTAGATACACCCCTGCATTTACCTCTATCGTGGAGCATAGTAGATTTTTGGGTCATCAGAATATTATCCATTTGGCGGGTCAGCAGATCCAAATGTCATCTATGAAAAATATTCTGACAAGCCAAAATGGAGTTTAAAAAGGCACCTATTAGTGCTCTGCAAAGGAAAAAAATCTCTCATTCCCTGGGAGATAAAGGGCGCAGACACCTGCCATGTTCTATTGAGTCTAGGACATGCCACGTTCATCAGTGAGTAACTCTTGGTTCTAACCTAATGATTGATATAGGCATGTGCTGCTCTGTTTTCCAGCCTCAATTTGACCCAACTGTTTTGAAGAAGTGAGGCAGGGTTAAAAAGACCACTTGTAGCTCCCTAATGTTTGAGGGTAGATGACGAATATGGGGGTGGCCACTAGACTTGAACAAAGTGTTTGCTGAAATAAGCCCCCCAGCCTGGCTCTCTTTTCAAAAGGTCTGGAATGTGAAGAGTCCGATGCCAAGCTTCCTGATTTCGCATGCCGATGCGAAAGTCCTGGATCTTAACTTTGTTAGGTATCTTACAAAGATTTGTGTTCTTTCCTCTGAGGGGAGTGACTATGGCTGTAGTCATATTGTAATTGGCTCCTAGGAAGATCACGTCTGAAGAAACAGAGATTGATGATAAAGTATCAAGTTGTTTTCTGGAGCTGTCACAAGGATGTCATCCAGGTAGTGAAATATGGTCACACCCTCCTTCCTGAGTAAGACTATTACGGTGGCAAGCTCCTTCAAAGTAGTTTTGGGACAGGTGTAATTATAGGTGTATAGAATCAAAGCTTCTAATTGTTATGGATTGAGGGAAACTCTCATCCTGATGAAATGGGAAGCAAGGGTATCCTCTTCAAATTCCAGGGTGTAGCCTGTTACAATAGTTCTTAGCCATATACCTGGAATTTCTGCCCAAGTTTTCTGAAAATGCTGTAATCTGGCACCTACCAGATGAGACTGGGCCAAGCTTAGTAAAGTCAGTATAGGAATCCAATAGAAACTCACTGGCCAGTTTGAGATCTCTCAGATGATTCGGCAATATGGCGCCTTCTGACACCCATGTCTAGGTCATCTTCCATATCCACAATCCAGCACCTTCAAGGCTCGAAGCAAAGCTAGAATGGAGACTTCTGGATTACATCCTAGTCCTGCAATCAAAAATACTTTGAGAAGTCTGCATCAATCTTCTTATCCATTTGGGCCCCTGATAGAGATATTACTGTCAATAGGAAGACTGAAACATCTGCCAGTATTTTTGATCGGATAGAGTTTGGATAATCTATGCTGTAGGGAAAACTTCCTTTCTACTTAATTCCATTCTATGAGGATAATGTCCTTAATAAACCAATTATCTCCAGGACAGAGAGGAGGGATTATAATGCATTGTGGGAGTATTTAAATGTGTAAGCTTGTGATCGGTCAATGTCCACTATGTGTTCCAGTTTCCCATCTGGTCCCCTAGGGGAGTGTCCACCAGGTGGGAGACCTGCATAAAAGCCGGGCAGGTAGCCCAGTAAATCAGTTCTGCTTGATCCTCAAACGAAGTGTCGTCTCATTCTTGGGGGGAATTGTATTATATGCTGTTACAGTTCGACTGCCAGTAGTGTAAGTTGTTTGTATGTTTTTTCCTGTTCGGCTGTTTACAGCATTCGTAGGGTTCCAGAGTTAGAGAATTCGTGTGTTTCCAGTTCGGGAGTTGGAGAATTCGTGTGTTTCCTGTTCGGGAGATTGGTACTTGCAGTAGCTGCCTGCAGGGGCGGACTGAGAACCCTCAGGGCCCCCGGGCAAAATAAATCAAGGGCCCCCTTACAGGCCCCACCCATACTCCGCAGCAAGCGCCACCCATGTCCCGCCTCCATGCACCGCCTCCAGCCACACCCAACACAATCTTTAGACACAAGGAACAAAAGTGCAATAATCCCTTCGAGGCCCCAGTAGAGACTACAATTGAGGGCTAATGGGCCATGGAGGGGGGGTCTTTCTAGCAGAGGCTATCTCAGTGTCCTTTAGAGAGTGTGTTAGAAAGAATCCCCTCCAGGCCCTATTAGAGACTACAATGGAGTCTAATAGGCTTGGAAGGGGGTCTTTCTAACAGAGGCCATCTCAGTGTCCCTGCTGGAAACAGTCGCCTCCAGGCCCCAGTAGAGACTACAATTGAGGGCTAATGGGCCATGGAGGGGGGGGAGCATTCTAGCAGAGGCTATCTCAGTGTCCTTTAGAGAGTGTGTTAGAAAGAATTTCCTCCAGGTCCCATTAGAGACTACAATGGAGTCTAATGGGGCCTGGAGGGGGGTCTCTCCAACACTCTGGTTCCTATTCACAATATAGCAACACAACATAGCTCGCTGATACCTTGGCCAAGTTAGCTCCTCTTACCTTAATTACTGTTGCTGGCTGGCAGTCTGTGGGCTTGCTGGAAGGCTGTGGGCTTACTGGCTGCGGCTGGCAGGCTGTGGGCTTGCTGGCTGTGGCTTGCTGGCTGTGGTTGGCAGGCTGTGGGCTTGCTGGCTGTAAGCCTAACTGGTGGCCTGTGGGCTGGCTGGCCGGCCTGTGGGCTGGCTGGCCGGCCTGTGGGCTGGCTGGCTGGCTGGCCGGCCTGTGGGCTGGCTGGCTTGCTGGCTACTGGGGCACTTGTAGATTATTTAAAGAAATAATCCATGCACAATAACCACTACTGCTCTGTGTAGTCGTTATGGTGCCAGGAGGGCCGGACCCCCTTTCAGAGTAAGTTGTCAAACCGTTTAAGAACAGTTTGACAACTTACCTGGGGTCTGCTGGGATATGAGGCTGTAGTAGGGTATAGGAGCAGTGGTGCAATGTGTAAGGGGTGCAGTGTGTGTGAAAGGTTCAGTGTGTGTGAGGGGGTGTAGTGTGTGAATGTGTAGGGTGTGTGGGGCAATGTGTGTATGAGGTGGCTGTGTATGTGTGTGGCAATGTTAGTATGGGGGGCTGTGTGTGTATGGGTGGGCAGTGTATGTGTGTGTGTGGCAATGTGTGTAAATGTGTATGGTGTGTGTGGGTGTATGGTGGGCAGTGTGTGAATGTGTATGGTGTGTGGGGGCAGTGTGTTTATGGGGCTAGAGTTCACTCTCACCACTGCGACCACCAGGAATCCCTGGTGGTCACAGTGTTGAGAGTGAACTCTAGCCCGTAGCTCCAGGGCTAGAGTTTACTCTCGCAAGAGCCGTAACGTTGCCGTGGTAACCGCGGCAACGATCTGTGCTCGTGCAAGAAGGACCCAAAGGAGCTGCAGGCTGAGCTCCCGGGTCCTCTCTTCCTCCCTCCCCTGCCGGCTGCCCGCACGGTGCCTGCGGACAGGGGAGGGGGCAATTGCCCTCCTCTTACTCCCCCCCGCCCCCTCTTCTTACCCACCCTCTTCTTACTCCCCCCTCACTCTCTTATTACCCCCTTCTTACTCTCCCCCTCTTCTTACTCCCCCCTCCCCCCTTCTTACTCCCACCTCTTCTTACTCCTCCCTCTTCTTACTCCCCTCCCCGCTCTTCTTACCCCCCTTCCCCCTCTTCTTACTCCCCCTTCCTCTTTTTTACTCCCCCCTCCCCCTATTCTTACTCCCCGCTCCCCCTCTTCTCACCCCCTTCTTACTCCCCCCTCTTCTTACCCCCCTCCCCCTCTTCTTACTCCCACCTCTTCTTACTCCTCCCTCTTCTTACTCCCCCCTCTTCTTACCCCCTCCCCCCTCTTCTTACTCCCCCTTCCTCTTTTTACTCCCCCCTCCCCCTCTTCTTACTCCCCCCTCCCCCTCTTCTTACCCCCTTCTTACTCCCCCCTCTTCTTACCCCGCTCCCCCCTCTTCTTACTCTTCCCTCCCCCCTCTTCTTACTCCCCCCTCCCCCTCTTCTTACTCCCCCCTTCCTCTTTCTTCTTACCCCCCTCCCTCTTTCTTCTTACCCCCCTCCCTCTTTCTTCTTACCCCCTCCCTATTTCTTCTTACCCCCCTTCCTCTCTCTTCTTACCCCCTCCCTTTCTCTTCTTACCCCCCTCCCTTTCTCTTCTTACCCCCCTCCCTTTCTCTTCTTACCCCCCCTCCCTTTCTCTTCTCCCCCCTCACCCTTTATCTTCTCCCCCTCACCCTTTCTCTTCGTACCCCCTCTCTCTTCTTACCCCCTCCCTCTCTCTTCTTACCCCCCCTCTCTTCTTACCCCCTCCCTCTTTATTCTTACCCCCTCCCTCTTTCTTCTTACTCCCCTCCCTCTTTCTTCTTACCCCCTCCCTCTTTCTTCTTACCCCCTCCCTCTTTCTTCTTACCCCCTCCCTCTTTCTTCTTACCCCCTCCCTCTTTCTTCTTACCCCCCCTCCCTCTTTCTTCTTACCCACCCCCTCCCTCTCTGTTCATCCCCCCTCTCTGTTCATTTCCCCCCCTCCCTCTCTGTTCATCCCCCCTCCCTGTTCATTCCCCCTGTTCACCCCCCTCCCCTCCCTGTTCATTCCCCCCCTGTTCACCCCCTCCCCTCCCTGTTCATTCCCCCCCTCTCTGTTCATTCCCCCCCTCTCTGTTCATTTCCCCCCTCTCTGTTCATTCCCCCCCTCTGTTCATTCCCCCCCTCTCTGTTCATTCCCCCCCCTCTCTGTTCATTCCCCACCTCTCTGTTCATTCCCCCCCTCTCTGTTCATTCCCCCCTCCCCGGTTCATTCCCCCCTCTCTGTTCATTCCCCCCCCTCTGTTCATTCCCCCCCTCTCTGTTCATTCCCCCCCTCTCTGTTCATTCCCCCCACCCCCTCCCTCTCTGTTCATTTCCCCCCCACCCCCTCCGTTCTTACCCACCCCCTCCCCTGTAGCGTGGCCGAGCTGCTGTCCAGTCCGCGATGCCCGGCCGGAGTGATAGGAAGGTGCACACTGAGTGTGCACCTTCCTGTCAGTCCGGCCGGGTACAGGAAACAGAAACTCCTGTTCCGCGCGGAACAGGAGTTTCTGTTTCCTGTACCCGGCCGGACTGACAGGAAGGTGCACACTGAGCACCTTCCTATCACTCCGGCCGGGCATCGCGGACCGGACAGCAGCTCGGCCACGCTACAGGGGAGGGGAGGGGAGGTGAGAAGCTGCAGCATTTAAAGGGGCGGCCGGGCCCCCTGATGGCGGGCCCCCCTCCCGGCCGGGCCCTCGGACCATGTCCGAAGTGCCCGACCGGTCAGTCCGCCCCTGGCTGCCTGTCGCCTAAACGTTTTTTAACCTCTTGTGTGCAAAACGGTCCGTTACACTGATCAGTGTAGGTTTAAAATAACAAGTATAATAAACTGTCCTAATGCTGAGAGGGCAGGAAAAAGGACTAGGGATCAGGGGCTACTGAGGATCCACTTATACCTATGTCTTAATTTAATTGATGTTCCTGTCCTATTGGCTGGAGAGAGGAACGAACCCATTATTTAAATGCTGCAATGATTAGCCAAAAAAGGAAATTAAAGAGCGATATCACCAGATTTATCATCACCAACAAAGACCAGACACTGGGGACACTCTGCTGTAACTCTTCAGCAAGGGTTATCTTTGGTGCCACCAACAAACATAACTGGTGATTTTTTTATACTTAGTTGCTTCCTGTGGGGACTAGTGACTAGAAAGTACAACGCTTGAACTTGTGATGGTAGAAGGAGCTAGAGCACCACAGGAAGCGGTAGCACACATTATTGTATTGCTGGTGGCCTCTTGGGAATGGAATAGGTAAACAGCCTCCTTGTACATGATGGGTGCTACTTTCTACTCTACTCTACTCTTTTTTTTAAAGGTGTCTTTGTGGTGGTGCTGGTTGTACTAGTCCTGCTGCTGCAAACAGACTGTGCTTGGGGAAGCCCGGCATGGTTTAAATCCAATGCTACTTTTTGTGGGCCTAGTGGAGTCTGCTGCTGTAACCACAGATCCTTCTGCTACTTTACACTTTGAGTCACCAATCACAGTACAAGAAGGCAGAGAAAAAAAAAAGTGCTTTCTAGGTGTTGAACCAGACATGACGGACACGCTAGCACCACTATCCTGATGCTGAATACTACTACTTATCGTGGTGGTGGCAGAGGTAGTAGGGGGTCAAAGTTACTGCAGACACCGCTATCAGTCGCGGGGGCATCAGTAACGGCTGTTGCTTCTATGCAAGAGTCCACGCGGACAGTGCTCTGATTGGAGCGCTTGTCCGCGAGGGTGCTCTAGAGCAGGAAAAAACGCAATATATAAGACGCCCTGAGGTGATATTTGGTGCCAGAAAAAAAAGAAGAAAAGTTTAATGTAGAGCTGTTTTTCTTTTTTATTTCCCTCATAGCAATTGTCTTTGTAGTTTATAAGAAGATAGCTATGGAGCATTTGATTGAGGAAGTGAAAAGGAGGGCATTCAGCAGTGGAGGTGCTGAATGGCTGATGCAGTGTTTGTTGACTGCCCCTTCCTCTCAAATGGATTCACACCAACAGGATTCTTTATTGGACATTATAGTGCCCGCGGAGGAGGAAGCTGCTAAAGGGGAAGACTCCGAGGAGGAGATCAAATGTCTTGAGTGACAGAAGTTTACTTCAGGGTAGGAAGAAGATGATTTATAAATTAAGAGTGATTTATTCTCCTTTCATCCACCGGAGGAAGCAAGAAATCTAAAGCTGCAGGAAAAAGGAAGAAGAAATCATGTCAGGTGGCTGAAATGGAGCAAAAAACGGTCATTGAAGTCGGTGAACAAGCTGACACCTCGCATACTGCGCCAACGGAGGTAATGGACAATTCGACTGGTGAGTCCTGCTTTGGGGTTTCTCCTGAAGTCAAGCTGGGAGAGGCCCTGGGGTTTTTTATTTCAGGCTATTCAGGGTAAAGCTGGTAGTCCAGCTATGGCTTAGATGCAAGATAGTTTGAAGTTGTCAAAATCACCTGCATCATTAATTTGATTAATCGCCCTGACAAGAAGAGTACGCCTGTTACTGAGTCTTGTTTGAAGGAAGCTTTGGCGTGCGAATCTTCACATCTTGGTTTTCATTCGGCAAATTGCATAGTCAATGGGCGCCCCTTGTTCGTGGACTCACTGAACGCCGTTCGACTCCCGTTCGAATAGTTGAAGTTCCCTGGAAAGTACTGTTCGGCAGTGTCCGTGCCTTTGCGTGTCCGATTTCCATGAACTCGACGACAAAACACAGCTGAACACATTCGACCAAATAAGAGGGCCGCCGCCACGTGTTCGAATGTCAAATGGCGCCACTTCGACTGTATCTGTAGTGCCACTTCGACAGTTCGAAGAGCCATTCTTCACAGTCCCAATAGGCACAATTAGGGTCTCTCAACGAAAATGAATTAAAGGAGCCATAGTCACAGGGTAAAAGGCAGGTAAGCAGGCCCCTTCAAAACCCAGTGGCGAAGTTGCTTTCGTCACACTAACTTCGCACAGATAAGCCATTTGTTGGGTTTATCATTATCTGCAACCACTTGAGAATCATAATTGAATGCATGGGAGGAATGGCATCGGTTTATGGTTAATTTAATTGAGGAAGCTACTGATCCCACTATATAGGATGCAATTCAATATGTTATTACTAAAATTCAGACTGGTGCATCCAAGTTTTCATTTAAAAGAGCCCTTTTAGGCATTTATTTTTTCCCTAACGTATTGGGAAAAAAATCTGTTTTTAAAGAATTCGTTATTCAGCAAATGTTAAAAGGGGCTTGGTTAAAAAAAGCATGAGTTCAAGATAACAGGTCCCCTATCTCTTTTCAATTATTGAGTGTTTTGGTAAATAATCTGAGCTCCATTTGTAGAGATACATTTGAGACCACTGCTTTTATTTTAGCATTTTTTTGGAGCCTTTAAAATCAGTGAATTAGTTTCTGCTAACAAGTCTTGCCATTCGAGTATCCAATTTAAGGATGCACATTTACAGGAAGGGATTTTAATTACAGTGGGACCTCGGTTTACGAATTTAATGCGTTCTCCGGGACATTTCTTATTGCGAAAAATGTGTAATCCGAAACATGGCGTCCCATAGGAGTGCATTGAAAACCAATTAATCCATTCTGGAGGTCAGAAAAATGTCAAAATGAGCTGGCATGAAAACCAACCATGGGTGCCAACTCCCACTATCCTTAACCCTGCAACTGTAAATATTGCAGTTTTTATAAACTGCAATAGTTACCTTGCAGGGTTAACTCCTCCTCTAGTGGCTGTCTACTAGACAGCCACTAGAGGACACTTCCGTGTTTATAGCACATATTCCGTGTTCTATAGCTGCGCTGGACGTCCTCATGCTATGTGAGGACCTCCAGTGTCGCTGAAATCCCCATAGGAAAGCATTGAAAGCATTTTTCAATGCTTTCCTATGGGGAGCTCTAGTGCGCATGCGCCAGCGGCCGCGCATGCTCAATAGGTCTCCCCCACCGGATGACGTCGGCGGGGGAGGAGCTTGGCGGACCCTGACCCAGCGCCGGGGGACATCGATTGAGAAGGCCGTGGTCTGCTGAGGTGCAGCATTAGTTGCTGCTGCAGCTGGTGGGGTTGAGGCCACCTGCCTAATTTAAAGGGGGGGTTGGACTAGCTGAGCTTCATTATCATTTTGTTTAACCCCTTAAAGGGACACTATAGTCACCTGAACAACTTCAGCTTAATGAGGTTGTTCAGGTGAGTGCTACAGCTCCATGCAGCCTTTTTCTTGTAAGCACTGTTTTTTCATAGAAAATACAGTGTTTACATTGGAAGCTTGAAACACCTCCAGTTGCAGTCAATCCGACGGCCACCAGAGGGACTTCCGAGTTCAGAAGCCCTAAAAAGGCTTCATTCACGTCTGACGTATTCAAGCATGGGTGAATACTTCAGACGGGCTATCAGCACACAAAGCACTGTGAACGCGCTTTGTGTGCTGAGGCTGTCAGCACTGCTGTGGGAGTGGTTTGAGCTGACAGACTGAAGACCGAAGAGGAGGAGGAGGGTAGGATTCAAACTGTAAGTAAACTTATTTAGTGAGTGTGGGTGGGTGACTGAGGGTGAGGATGGATAATGGGGATGGATGGATGATGGGAGTGGATGGATATGGATGATGGGGATGGGAATGGATGATGGGAATGGATGAATGATGGGAATGGATGGATGATGGATATGGATGGATGATGGGAATGGATATGGATGATGGGGATGGATGGATATGGATGGAGAAAGAGTGTGTGTGTGTCTAATTTTTTACTACTTGTGTGTTTGCATAGAAACACTATAGAGAGATCTCTATATATAGTGTTTCTATGCAAACACAGTTTGGCTGAGGAGGGGAGCGGGTATAGAAAGCGAGCTGTCAGTCAGACAGCTCAGCTCGCGAACGCGCATTCCGCGCTCATGCACGGTTGAGCGCTGAGTTTCTTCATAGGACGGCAAGGAGAAGCGTCCCATTGGGCCCTGCGATTTCGTCATTTTGACGAAAAAGGGGGTGTGGCCTAGCGAGGAGCTCGGCGCTGGAACGG
Source organism: Pelobates fuscus (assembly GCF_036172605.1). Lineage (NCBI taxonomy): Eukaryota > Metazoa > Chordata > Amphibia > Anura > Pelobatidae > Pelobates > Pelobates fuscus. The sequence continues at coordinate 376,022,870 of NC_086320.1, forward strand.
AGGTACGTTTTATTATTAAAACTTACTCCGATTTTTTTTTTTATGGCAAGTTCATATAAAAGCAAGAAAGAAGGCTGGGGGACCTGTCTTTCTTGCTTTTATATGTTCACTATACTGTCCCTTTAAGGACACATGACATGTGTGACATGTCATGATTCCCTTTTATTCCAGAAGTTTGGCCCTTAAGGGGTTCATTTCTGGCTAACAGGACGGAGCTCTGGTGAGTTATGTGTTCAATCTCTGGGGGTATAAAGACCGGAGATGTTTGGTTACAAATTACGTGTTTTAAAGTAAATAAGTTACGTTCGTAATAATTTGTAAACTAAATAAAATACTTTTTTAGCACACTGTGTTTTTATTATTATATTTTCTGTGCCTTAATATGTTATGTACTATTTAGCTTTTATTATGTGTTGATCTGAATTAACCCCTGCTGAGCACATGGCACAACAATAACTTAACCAGGCTAATGTGGTGGAATCTCGGTAAAAATAAATTGAGTAGGCCGAGATTACCACGTGGCATGTGTACGTGCATATGCTGACGTATCGATCAGTTGGTTGCACGAGGCAAGATACGATCAGTAGTGTACGGAGCATGTGCAAGAATACAGGATGTAGTATTCCCCCTCCTCCATTGTGCTGGACAAGCCATGCGGTCAAACAGGAAGTTAATTCTTATTTGTGTTGATTGGTTAAGAGAATGTGCGGGTGGAGCTTAATATGGGAGGAGTTATGTGCCTATATAAGGAGCCTGCACTATTGTCCGGGGCTCAGAACTTGCTGTATTTTGGTGACGTTAGTCCCTCTGAGTCCCGATCGGTGATCCAATAAAGAATCTCTTCCTTCCTGAAGAAACCTGTGTCCATCTCTCTGTGCTTGGCTTCCGTCAGTTTCTCCGGTATCATTTGGTGCATTGGCCGGGAAGCTCATCGTTCAACGGTAGCTGAGAGGCAGAGGCGTGAGACGGTCTATCTTTGCCCACGTTCTCTACGGCTGCACCCCTGAACTTCTGCGTGGACCTCCCTTCGTCTCGGCGCCACTGGTCTGTTGTCCAGGAGATCATCGGCCTCTACGTGAGAAGTGCTGGGGTGTCCCCGTCGATGAGTGTGAACTCAGGTTCAGGAACGAGGAGGTAAGACAACTGCTGTTTTAGACGGCAGGACCCACTAGGGGTATACCGATTGTGCGGTAGGCCCAAAGGGGTTTTGAATCTGTGTATCTGCCCCCTCTGTCGGAGGGAAGGAGCGAAGGCGCACCGCTCGATCGAACGCTCTTTAGTCAGACCGTTTGATTTTGTTAGTCAGGCGGGGTCCTGGTGTAAATAGCCCTAGCCGGACACCGGTGTCTTGTCTAGACTAGCGTTCTAGGGTGTATATTACGTTCGCTAGGTCGGAGGGACCGGGAGACTAAGCGGCGCCTGTGTAAATTCGGTTCGCTAGCTCTCAACCTATCTGGGCTAAGTGGGAAGGCGTGTAAATTTGGAACCCACTAGACTTTTGATAGTGCGACTAAGAGGCGCCTGTGTAAATTCGGTTCTCTAGCTCGCTATATGTGGTGATTGGGCAGTGTGGCTAACCAAAACGGGTGTATATAGTTTTAGGTAGTCCATTCAAGGTACTGGCCAATAGTTTAGTTGGGAATTGTAAATGTGTTAACGATTGTTTAGTAAAGTGTATATCTTGTTAGATAGCGCGAGCTCAGCCGTCTAGCGAGAGTGTTAATAGTGTGTTGCTGTATTATAGTGCACGGTACCATAACCCTGTATATTTACTGACACTGTATATAAGTACTAATCACTGTCGTCCATTGCATGTTTAACACCATAACCACTAATAATTGTATTGTGACCTTAACTTGTGCTTTGACCTATGCTAACCGTACTGTAACCGCTATTTGTAAGAGACGATGTTACTGGGGTGTGTTATAGACGGGTAATTCGTATATAGAGAATTATAGCGTGGGTGACTGTATAGTTACGCCAAAGGGCATAATATTGATTATCTAGTGACTGGTGTAACAGCTGTGTGTGTACGGGAATTCCCTGAGTGTTTATTGTGTTGTGTACGTTTCACTTGGTAACCGTACCACGTGGTGCTGTTGCCAGAGGAAACGGGTGTGACTGTTGAATAGTACGCGTGTATAGTATTCGTTGTCAGCGACGTTCCATTGTTAAGTATGGGTGCGTCGCAGTCAACGATCCCGGATCCCTTAGGTTGTATGGTGAAGAATTTTAAAAAGGGATTCAAAACTTGTGATTTTGGGGTTAAAATGTCTCCTGTACGTTTGGTCACTTTGTGTACTAGGGAGTGGCCTACTTTGGTTGCGGCATGGCCGCCACGTGGCAGTTTGGATCCAACTCTGGTACAGCGCTTACACGTGGCTGTATCAGGTAGGCCTGAACTTTACGGCCAGTTTCCTTATATTGATTGTTGGAGACAGGCCCTAAATGACTCGCCAAAATGGCTCCGGACATGCCACGAGGAGCAATGTCGCCTCATGGTAGCTAGGACTTGTTCGTCCACTAGGACTGGTGTTAGGCCCATTTTGGACACGCCCCCTGAGTCCGAGATCCCTTTGCCGCCCCCTTACTTTCCGTTAAGAGGAAGTGACGCAAACGCAGGAAGTCCTGCAACCCTCCCCTCATTACCCCCATCCACTTCCGCTTCCTCCTCCAGTACAGGATCCACCCCCCCTCGTACTAAATCTCCCCTTCCGGAATCAGAACCAACCCCCATTAAAAACGAATATCCTGATTTGGCGCCACTTCAGACTTCCGGTCAAGCTTCATCTAGCTCGGCTCGAAGTGTTCTATTTACAACCTTTTCCCAAAACCAAGCTCCCACATCCCCATACCCTATTTCTCCCCGACTGGAACCTATGACTGACGCCCCTCCACGTAGCCCCATACAGACCCGACAGTTGACCGGTGCCCAACAATTAAGACACTATCAGATGCCTCTTCGTCTGAATCCTGGGCCAGCCTATATCGATGCCGCAGGCCAAATGGCACGTGCTGACCCAGTCTTTGTATACGTCCCATTCACGACAACCGATCTTTTAAACTGGAAGACCCACAATTCCTCGTATACTGAGAAACCACAAGCTATGACTGATCTGTTCACCTCAATAGTACAGACACATAACCCGACATGGGCTGATTGCCAGCAGTTATTAATGACTTTATTTAACAATGAGGAAAGGACAAGAATAAATCAAGCAGCCATTAAAGCACTAGAGGATAAAGCCCGTACTTTAAACCAAGCCAATCCATCAGCATGGGCCGCAACACATTATCCCAACACCGATCCCGATTGGAATGTAAATGGTGCTGATATGGTTCAACTCAGAGCCTATAGAGACGCTATAATTGCTGGCATGAAAGCCAGAGGAAAGAAAGCTATTAACATGTCGAAGACAGTTGAGGTGATTCAGAAAAGTGATGAAGCGCCCAGTGTCTTTTATGACCGATTATTGGAGGCATACCGCTTGTATACCCCCTTTAATCCGGAAGACGCAGATAATTCCCGAATGGTGAACTCCGCCTTTGTCAGCCAAGCTTACGGAGATATTAAGCGCAAGCTACAAAAGTTAGAAGGGTTTGCAGGTATGTCAATCACCCAACTAATGGAGGTAGCGAATAAGGTTTATATGAATAGGGAAACAGAAAGTAAGAAAGAGGAAGAGCGCAAGATGCGTAAAAAGGCTGATATGCTAGCGGTAGCGATCGCAGGCGTAGATAGACGGGGCCCAGATAGAGGCGATAGTAGATGGAGTAGGGAGCCTTTGAGTAGGAATCAGTGCGCGTATTGCAAGGAAGAAGGGCATTGGAGGAACGAATGTCCGCAAAGAGAGCAGTACGAGAGAGACCAACCCAGGGCAGGCTACGGAAACTTTAGAGGCAGAGCGAGAGGTAGAGGAGGCCCCGGAGGGAGTAATGGTAATAGAGGGAGTAATGGGAACAGAGGAAGTGTTAGGGAGGATAGGTATATTCCAGCAGCGCAAAGGTCCCGCGATAGAGAAGGCAGGGACTTCGTGGGATTGGCTGACACGGTCATGGAGGACTATTGATACCGACCGGGCTCCATCCCCCTTGGTCGAGCGGAGCCTATGGTCGATGTATCAATAGGGGGGAAAAGGAGTGCGTTCATGATCGACACTGGTGCTGAACATTCAGTGGTGACTAATCTAGTTGCTCCTCCATCTGGAAGGACTATTACTGTGATAGGAGCAACTGGAAGAAGTGCTGAAAAACCGGTTCTTAAAAGTCGACTCTGTACATTGGGAGGCCACGTAGTAAAACATCAATTCCTTTATATGCCTGAATGTCCAGTCCAATTGCTGGGACGTGATATGCTATCAAAATTACAAGCGCAGATTACGTTCCTACCAAATGGAACAACATCTTTAAAGTTTAATGGACCTTCAGGTATCATGACATTATCCGTACCAAAGGAAGAAGAGTGGCGACTTTATACAGTGTTGACTAGCCAAAACCCTAGGAGTGATGAGACATTATTTAACATACCAGGAGTTTGGGCAGAGAACAACCCACCAGGACTGGCCCGCAATATTCCACCTATAAAAATTGAACTAAAACTTGGGGTTTATCCAGTGAGCCTAAGACAATACCACATCCCGCAGAAGGCTAAGAAGAACATCCAATCCTATCTGGATAAGTTCATACGGTATGGTATCCTAAAATTCTGTACTTCCCCCTGGAACACCCCATTGCTGCCTGTTCAAAAGCCCGGTACAGATGAGTATCGACCTGTGCAGGACTTGAGAGCAGTCAATGATGCGGTTGTTAGTATACATCCAGTTGTACCCAATCCATATAACCTGCTTGCTTTAATTCCGGGCGGGGCTACTTACTTCACAGTCTTAGATCTCAAAGATGCCTTCTTTTGCCTCCGAATTGCCGCAGAAAGTCAATGTATTTTCGCTTTCCAATGGGAGAACGCTGTAACGGGCTCAAAACGCCAAATGACTTGGACAAGACTGCCCCAAGGGTTTAAAAATTCACCTACCCTATTTGGTTCAGCCCTAAGTCAAGATCTACTGGATTTCGAGTCCATCCCAGGAGAGTGTGTATTGTTACAATATGTAGATGACTTGTTGATAGCAGCAGTTACAAAAGAAATCTGTCAGCAAGCAACGCACGATCTACTGCACATTCTCTGGAAGGCAGGATACAAGGTGTCTAGAAAGAAGGCTCAGTTGTGTTTGCCAACTGTCAAATATCTGGGATTCCATATCTCTGAAGGTCAAAGAATTATGGGGCCAGAGAGAAAAGAAGCTGTCTGCCAAATACCAATACCCAAGAATAGAAGACAAGTGCGAGAATTCTTGGGGGCAGCAGGCTTCTGTAGGATATGGATTCCCAGCTATGCGATACTGGCAAAACCTCTGTACGCAGCTATCAAAGGTACAGAGCACGACCCCTTCTTATGGACCCAAGAACAGCAAACGGCATTTGAAGATGTGAAGAAGGCTTTGATGAGTGCCCCAGCATTAGGTCTACCTGATCACACACGACCATTCTACTTATATGTACACGAGCAAAGAAGAATGGCTGTGGGAGTATTGACACAGTACTTGGGATCATGGCAAAGACCTGTTGCCTACATGTCTAAGCAATTGGATGCAGTGGCCAGCGGACTTCCACCTTGTCTAAGAGCCGTAGCTGCAGCCGCCCTGCTAGTAGCTGAAGCCGATAAACTCACTCTGGGTCAAGAACTTTATGTACGAGTCCCACATGCAGTACAGACGTTGTTGGATTACAAAGGAAATCATTGGTTTAGTAACAGCCGTATGACCAAGTATCAAGCAATGTTGTGTGAAAATCCAAGAGTGCATTTAGAGACTGTAAACACCTTAAATCCAGCTACCCTTTTGCCACAACCTACTGAAAGTCAACATGATTGTTTGGAAGTAATGGATGAAGTATTCTCAAGTAGACCAGATCTTCGTGATTTTCCCATCCAGAACCCCGATGTTCAATATTACACCGACGGCAGTAGTTATGTGAAAGAAGGGATCCGCTATGCAGGATATGCAGTAACAACAATAGACAAGGTGATAGAAGCTCGGCCACTGGCGAAAGGAACATCAGCACAAAAGGCAGAATTGATAGCACTGACACGAGCGTTACAATTGGCTGAAGGTTTAAGAGTGAACATCTACACGGACTCCAAATATGCGTTTTTAACCACTCATGCCCACGGAGCTTTGTATAAAGAAAGAGGACTACTGAATTCAGAAGGCAAAGAAATCAAATACGCAGCTGAAATCCTACAACTATTGGAAGCAGTGTGGGAACCGAAAGAAGTCGGTATCATACATTGTCGAGCGCATCTGAGAGGAGATGGTGATGTAACCAAGGGAAATCGGATGGCAGATAGTGCAGCTAAGCGTGCCGCTGAATCAGGAAGACAGGAATATGTGGGGCATATAGCTGCTCTTATACCAACTCCACTGTCCCAATGGACTCCAGTTTATACAGCTCAAGAAGAGGAGTGGTTAAAGACTGAACCAGGAAAGTATTTGGAGAACAAGTGGTATCAGCTAGAAGATGGAAGACTAGTCATACCAGCATCACTAGCGGTAGAAATTGTCCAAAATTATCATAACGGGACACATTCTGGGAGAGACAGTACTGAAGAATCTCTCAGAAAACATTTTTACATACCAAGATTGTCCAACTTGACTCAGGCCATTGTACGAAGATGTGTAACGTGTGCTAAAAATAATGCAAGACAAGGACCAGTAAAGCCACCAGGAGTCCAGTTTATGGGGGGACTCCCCATGTCCGATCTACAAATAGACTTTACAGTGATGCCTAAATCGGGTGGACATCGTTACCTGTTGGTAATTGTGTGCACCTATTCAGGCTGGGTAGAAGCATGTCCTACTCGTACAGAGAAAGCAGGAGAAGTTGTAAGATTCCTGCTACGAGAAATAATACCCCGATATGGACTACCCTGTTCTATAGGATCGGACAATGGTCCAGCTTTTGTTCATCAGTGCCTACAACAACTGACTCATATGCTTGGTATAAAGTGGAGGCTTCATACTGCATATAGACCCCAGAGTTCTGGTAAGGTAGAGAGAATGAATAGAACTATAAAGAACCAGTTGGCTAAAATGTGTCAGGAAACCCAACTTAAGTGGAACGTTCTCTTACCCATAGCTCTATTGCGAATCCGCAGTACCCCTACCAGAAGGATGGGCCTCTCTCCTTTTGAAATTATGTATGGGCGACCACCTCCCGTACTTGGTAACTTAAGGGGGGATTTGAGTCAGTTGGGAGAAGGAATTACCCGGCAGCAGGTTGTAGAGTTGGGTAAGACTATGGAGGAGGTACAGAAATGGGTACAAGATAGATTACCTGTGAATATTTATCCCCCTGTTCATAGTTATCATCCAGGAGATCAAGTGTGGATTAAAGAGTGGAATAATGTACCGTTAGGGCCCAAGTGGAGAGGTCCTTATGTTGTTCTTTTGTCTACCCCTACAGCGATAAAAGTAGCCGAAGTGACTCCGTGGATACATCACTCCAGGGTTAAACCAGCAGCAGTCGATTCTTGGCAAGTTACAGCAGATCCAGAGAATCCCTGCAAGATCCGGTTAAAACGCACTACTCAGTTGGAGTAACGAGGAACTATTGTGGATTACAAATTTTATTATTTTGGGGATTTGGTGCGTGAGTGAGAAGGCCATAATAAAGCCTGTCCGCTTACCAACACATAGTATATAAGCCAGGAAAGTCTCAAAGGGACACCTGTGAAGACGAGCAGAACTCCATTCCCTGCAGCCCTCACATCCTGGAAGCTGAGGTGCCTTCGCACGGACGAAGACTGAGGATGACGGCGAAAGATGTGCTTTTGATAGTGTTTATTTATATGTGTTTTTATATTCAGGAAGGTAGAGGTACCGACACTCCTAGCTGTGAGGTATGCATTAAGACTACGAGAACAGGTAACCATATTTCCCAAACCCTAATCTGGCATTCACAATACGAGTGTAAAGGAGATGTATCGAGATGTAGATACTTAAATATAGACTATAGTGTGTGCCATTTAGGAGTAGGAGAACCTAAGTGCTTCAGTCCGGAGTATCAACCTCGTACGATTTGGTTGACTCTCAGGAATGGAGATCCTCAGGGGACCCTAATTAATAAGACGGTGTTAGAATCCGTACATTCTTCGGGTGTTCTGCTATTTGATGCGTGTAAAGCGATATCGAGTGGTAGAAAGCCGTGGAATGTATGTGGGGATCTTAGATGGGAGAGGACGTATGGGTCTAATGATAAATATATTTGTCCCAGTAGTAAAAATAAATATGTGAGTCCTAGATGCCCAAATAAAGACTATAACTTTTGCCCATATTGGTCTTGTGTGGGGTGGGCGACTTGGGGACAGACAGTAGACAAAGACATGATAGTGACTAAGTTGCCGACTAGCCCATATTGTAAGTCTATGGAATGTAATCCCATCCATATACTTATAAATAACCCCGATAAGTTCTTAGACAAATATGGCAATTTATTTGGGTTTCAGATATACGGGACGGGTTTAGATCCTGGGACATTATTGTTTATAGGGATAGAGACTGATACGGTATCCTCCCAAACTCATCAAGTATACCATTCCTTTTATGAAGAGATGAGTATAGATAATAAGATCCCCCATAATGCTAAAAACCTGTTCATCGATTTAGCCGAAAGTATTGCCGGTAGTCTTAATGTTACCAACTGCTATGTGTGTGGAGGTACTAACATGGGAGACCAATGGCCTTGGGAAGCAAAGGAGGTAATGTCCGGTTCTGAGGCAGTTGACCAACTAATATCTACACAAGCCGATTATCATATGAGTGTTAGAGGTAAATCTGAGTGGAGATTAAAGACCTCCATCATAGGTTATGTTTGCATAGCAAGGAAAGGAATAATGTATAACACTTCTGTAGGAGAATTAACTTGTCTAGGGCAAAAAGCTTATGATGATGATACTAAAAATACAACTTGGTGGTCGGCTTCAAATGTCTCAGAACAATCTAACCCGTTTGCTAGATACGCCAATTTAAAGGATGTGTGGTTTGATTTATCCATCACATCTACCTGGAGAGCCCCAGCAAATTTGTACTGGATCTGTGGTAAGAAAGCCTATTCGGAGTTGCCACAGGACTGGGAAGGGGCATGTGTGTTGGGTATGCTCAAACCATCCTTCTTCTTGTTACCGATTGAAACAGGTGAGACTTTAGGTGTTAAAGTGTATGATGTGAATCATAGGAAGAAAAGGGGACCCATAGAGATAGGCACCTGGGAAGATAATGAATGGCCTCCCCAGCGTATCATAGATTATTATGGGCCAGCCACGTGGGCTGAGGATGGTACCTTTGGTTACAGGACCCCTATTTATATGCTCAACCGTATTATAAGATTACAGGCGGTGGTTGAGATTATCACCAACGAAACATCACAAGCGCTCAATCTTCTAGCGAAGCATAACACCAGGATGAGGACAGCAGTCTACCAAAATAGATTAGCCTTGGATTACCTTTTGGCAGTAGAGGGAGGTGTATGTGGGAAGTTTAACCTGAGCAATTGCTGTCTTCAAATAGATGACGAAGGGCAAGCAATAGCTGAGCTTACTAGCCATATGGTTAAACTAGCGCATGTGCCTACTCAGGTATGGAAAGGGTATAATCCAAGTAGTTGGTTTGGTAGCTGGTATGAGTGGTTTGGAGGGCTTAAGGCAGTGGTAGGTGGAGTCCTACTAATTTTAATGTTGTGTCTAGTCCTGCCGTGTCTTATACCCTTAGTAGTTAGGTCTGTGCAAAGCCTGATAGGAAATATAGCAGAGAGGAAGGCTGCTGCACAGATAATGGCGATTTATAAGTATAAGGCTCTAGATCAGGGAGAACCAATGCAGGAAGATGAGTGTTAAAATATTCACATCATATGATAAGTCTGGTCTGGTTCAAGGTAACTTGCGGTGTATGCAAACCAAGGTTAAGTGATGCCTAAAGTAATTGTAAAATATCAAGAGGCATCAAAGGGGGGAATGTGGTGGAATCTCGGTAAAAATAAATTTAGTAGGCCGAGATTACCACGTGGCATGTGTACGTGCATATGCTGACGTATCGATCAGTTGGTTGCACGAGGCAAGATACGATCAGTAGTGTACGGAGCATGTGCAAGAATACAGGATGTAGTATTCCCCCTCCTCCATTGTGCTGGACAAGCCATGCGGTCAAACAGGAAGTTAATTCTTATTTGTGTTGATTGGTTAAGAGAATGTGCGGGTGGAGCTTAATATGGGAGGAGTTATGTGCCTATATAAGGAGCCTGCACTATTGTCCGGGGCTCAGAACTTGCTGTATTTTGGTGACGTTAGTCCCTCTGAGTCCCGATCGGTGATCCAATAAAGAATCTCTTCCTTCCTGAAGAAACCTGTGTCCATCTCTCTGTGCTTGGCTTCCGTCAGTTTCTCCGGTATCACTAACACTAAGCTCAATGTCCCAGACTATTTATTTTCCACTCAAAGCTGGTATAGGTGAAGTACCACTGGCTAGACACAGCAGTAACCCAGTCTGACAGTAGACTCAATGCCTAATGCTATCTCTTACTCAAATCTGGTATATGTGAAGTGCACTGGCTAGACACAGCAGTAACCCAACCACCTTACCAGTCTGACACTAGACTCAATGCCCCAGTCTCTCTCTTACTCAGCTATGGTGTATGTGAAGTGGCTCTGGTTAGCTGCTGGAAGTAACCTGCTTGGTAATATATAGATTTTACCCTCCTTTTACCCTCTATTGGTCACTTCGCGTGATCTGTGAATAAAGTTGGGCATTTACTGCCTGTCCCCCTGACCATCTCTGGACAGGAGATGCAGCATTCTGTATGTGGTTTCAGGGCTGGGACTCTGGAGGGCGAGGTTACAGACCCGGCAGGTTTCAGGCTGTATCCAGCTCTGTGTACAGAACGTTCTATTATAGAATACTCAGATCAGACTGTGTGCAGGACGTTCTGTTATAGAATACTCAGATCAGACTGTGTGCAGGACGTTCTGTTATAGAATACTCAGATCAGACTGTGTGCAGAACTTTCTATTCTAGAATACTCAGATCAGACCGTGTGCAGAACAGTCTATTCTAGAATACTCAAATCAGACTGTTTGCAGAACGTTCTATTATAGAATACTCAGGTCAGACTGTGTGCAGAACGTTCTATTATAGAATACTCAGATCAGACTGTGTGCAGAACGTTCTGTTATAGAATACGCAGATCAGACTGTGTACAGAACGTTCTATTCTAGAATACTTAGATCAGACTGTGTGCAGAACGTTCTGTTATAGAATACTCAGATCAGACTGTGTGCAGAAGGTTCTATTATAGTATACTCAGATTAGACTGTGTGCAGAACGTTCTGTTATAGAATACTCAGATCAGACTGTGTGCAGAATGTTCTGTTATAGAATACTCAGATCAGACTGTGTGCAGAACGTTCTGTTATAGAATACTCAGATCAGACTGTGTGCAGAACGTTCTGTTATAGAATACTCAGATCAGACTGTGTGCAGAATGTTCTGTTATAGAATACTCAGATCAGACTGTATCCAGCTCTGTGTGCAGAATGTTCCATTATAGAATACTCAGATCAGACTGTGTGCAGAACGTTCTATTTTAGAATACTCAGATCAGACTGTATCCAGCTCTGTGTGCAGAATGTTCCATTATAGAATACTCAGATCAGACTGTGTGCAGAACGTTCTATTTTAGAATACTCAGATCAGACTGTATCCAGCTCTGTGTGCAGAACGTTCTATTCTAGAATACTCAGATCAGACTGTATCCAGCTCTGTGTGCAGAATGTTCCATTATAGAATACTCAGATCAGACTGTGTGCAGAACGTTCTATTTTAGAATACTCAGATCAGACTGAATCCAGCTCTGTGTGCAGAACGTTCTATTCTAGAATACTCAGATCAGACAGTATCCAGCTCTGTGTGCAGAACGTTCTGTTATAGAATACTCAGATCAGACTGTGTGCAGAACGTTCTATTCTAGAATACTCAGATCAGACTGTGTGCAGAACGTTCTATTCTAGAATACTCAGATCAGACTGTGTGCAGAACGTTCTATTATAGAATACTCAGATCAGACTGTATCCAGCTCTGTGTGCAGAACCTTCTATTATAGAATACTCAGATCAGACTGTATCCAGCTCTGTGTGCAGAACGTTCTATTATAGAATACTCAGATCAGACTGTGTGCAGGACGTTCTGTTATAGAATACTCAGATCAGACTGTGTGCAGAACGTTCTATTCTAGAATACTCAGATCAGACTGAGACTGTGTGCAGAACGTTCTAGTCTAGAATACTCAGATCAGACTGTGCAGAACGTTCTATTCTAGAATACTCAGATCAGACTGTGTGCAGAACGTTCTATTCTAAAATACTCGGATCAGACTGTGTGCAGAACGTTCTATTCTAAAATACTCTGATCAGACTGTGTGCAGAACAGTCTATTCTAGAATACTCAAATCAGACTGTTTGCAGAACGTTCTATTATAGAATACTCAGGTCAGACTGTGTGCAGAACGTTCTATTATAGAATACTGAGATCAGACTGTGTGCAGAACGTTCTATTATAGAATACTCAGATCAGACTGTGTGCAGAACGTTCTGTTATAGAATACTCAGATCAGACTGTGTGCAGAACGTTCTATTATAGAATACTCAGATCAGACTGTGTGCAGAACGTTCTATTATAGAATACTCAGATCAGACTGTGTGCAGAACGTTCTGTTATAGAATACTCAGATCAGACTGTGTGCAAAACAGTCTATTCTAGAATACTCAAATCAGACTGTTTGCAGAACGTTCTATTATAGAATACTCAGGTCAGACTGTGTGCAGAACGTTCTGTTATAGAATACTGAGATCAGACTGTGTGCAGAACGTTCTATTATAGAATACTCAGATCAGACTGTGTGCAGAACGTTCTATTATAGAATACTCAGATCAGACTGTGTGCAGAACGTTCTGTTATAGAATACTCAGATCAGACTGTGTGCAGAACGTTCTGTTATAGAATACTCAGATCAGACTGTGTGCAGAACGTTCTGTTATAGAATACTGAGATCAGACTGTGTGCAGAACGTTCTGTTATAGAATACTGAGATCAGACTGTGTGCAGTACGTTCTGTTATAGAATACTCAGATCAGACTGTGTGCAGTACGTTCTGTTATAGAATACTCAGATCAGACTGTGTGCAGAACGTTCTGTTTTAGAATACTGAGATCAGACTGTGTGCAGAACGTTCTGTTATAGAATACTGAGATCAGACTGTGTGCAGAACGTTCTGTTATAGAATACTCAGATCAGACTGTGTGCAGAATGTTCTGTTATAGAATACTCAGATCAGACTGTGTGCAGAACGTTCCATTATAGAATACTCAGATCAGACTGTGTGCAGAACGTTCCATTATAGAATACTCAGATCAGACTGTGTGCAGAACGTTCCATTATAGAATACTCAGATCAGACTGTGTGCAGAACGTTCCATTATAGAATACTCAGATCAGACTGTGTGCAGTACACCTCTCCCCCAGCAGGGTGCGCTGTCCCCAGCCGTCACACACACCATGTGACTAGCGTGCGTGACGTGAGGCGGCAGACGGCGAGTCATGGTGCTGGTGTGGGGGTCGCGGTGTCTCTCACTCCCTCTCCGGCCCTGTTACCGCGGGCTGAGCGGCCTGTGCCTCCCCCTGGCCCCGCGCCGCTCCCTGCTCCGGCTCCGGGGGCCGCACACGCCCGCCTTCCTGCAGGGCCTGATAACCAATGACGCAGCGCGGCTGAACGAAGGCGCCATGTACGCTCACCTGCTCAACGTGCAGGGGCGGAGCATGTATGACGTCATCCTATACAGGTAAACCGCGGCCATCTTTAATCCTGGCAGGATTCAAACTGTGAAACTTTATTAGCAAATGTGCTCAGAAACACACTGTGTGCTCAGAGCACAGCATGACCTGTGGGAGGTGAGCAGAAGCAGTTTGTAGAACATTAAGTGGACTGCAACTCCCACCGAGCAGTGCCTGTCAAGGTATCTGTGGGACTCTGTCACTGTCAGTGAGGAGGAGACTGGCCAGCCATGGGCTTCCACCAGCATGGCTCTGGTTAGAAGGACAGGATGGAATGTAGAATGTGTGCTAAGTGTTACTGATTGCTAAATAGTGAATCCAAAGGCGATTTGCAAAATTGAGCCTCAGTTCGCCAAACTGTAACATCAGGAGAGTTGTAGAATGCATTCAAATTGTGTCCAAGTTTTTCCATTTTGATTTCAGTCCGATACAATCTGTTGTTCCTTGAATAAATCCCCGAGTATAACCGATGATGCTGAGAAAACAAGGGGCTGACTGCACTCACCTGAACATGTTGAATGGGGTGCTGCTGGGGGCCAATAAGTACAGTGATTAATTTTTACTGTACCATTTGGCCCCCAGCAGCACCCTATTTAAGCATGTTTAGGTGAGTGCAGCCAGCCCCTTGTTTTCCCATATATATTTAGGAGTCTAGCCAGCTCCTTGGTTTTGCACCCCTACCTGTTACAGGTGCCTCATCTCAGGGCCCTATTTAAGCCTTGTACTGCAGAGAACTCGAGATGGAAGGATTTCCCCAAGTGAGTAGCTCATTTAGTAGATCGTTGGCAGTGAGAGTAGGACCTGCCAAAGATGGGGTACATTGAAGTTGTAGCCGGCTTATGCAATGTATGATCATATAATGTAACTAAACACCCATTGTTTTTTGCCTAGATTAGGTGTTTTTAATAAAACTAGCAAAATAGCTGTTTAGCAGATAAGGGAGTGCGCTGGATTTTCATTTTTACTATAACTAAGGTGCTGTCATAAGGAATAAAAAAAAATCATTGATGGAATCTCATAGGAAATAGATTATTTCTGGCAACAAGTGAAATGTACATAAAGGTGGGCAGCACTATTCATGGACCTGCCAACATCACACAGGGCTTATAACTGTCTGGGAAATCATGGATGAGGTGACAGTCCTTTATATCTGTCCACTAGAAATGTGTCATATGGCTGCATGTCACTTTCATTGTTTGTCACAGACAGGCTGTCAGATAAGCAGACATGGTACGCTGAGATAAACTCTCACACTACACCTCTCTTATCAAGGCAAGCCAGGAATGTGTAGTTCTGTAAATACGTGTAAAAATTATTAACATTTTACACATGTTTAAATTGTAATTATTGTTATTTGATGTCTTTCAACCACTTCTCTCCCATCTCAATGGACCGTATACCATTATTTAGATTTTTCTGTCACATACAAAATATAGCAATTAAATGAAAACTCTAAGCAGGATAACCAATACAAGGCTTCTGCTTAGGAGCTTCTATTAAGTCTCCTTAGCTAAGATGTTCAGGGCTAGCTTATTTACTGCTTCAGGGTCAGATGATTGCTTGCTGCCTATGAGACCCCAAGTCTTTTTATTAAAAAGGGGAACCAGTAATTCCTACTTAAAGGTTTGGCAGTTTTTATTGTGAGGTGTTATTGACTTTAACCCCTTAAGGACACATGACATGTCATGATTCCCTTTTATTCCAGAAGTTTGTTCCTTAAGGGGTTAAAGTTGTTTCTTCTCCAGATTCTAATTGCATAGTAATGTGTTTTCCAGGCTCTCTACTGAAAATGATGACCCTAGTGATATCCTTCTGGAGTGTGATATCTCTGCAGTGGAACCAATTCAGTCACATCTAAAGGTGTATAACTTTAGGAAGAAGGTGGACGTCCAGCCATGTCCTGAGCTATCTGTGTGGGCTGTGATCTCAAGTCAGACAAATCTGGAACCTCCGAATAAAAAGCTTCCTGCACCTGCTGTACTCTGCACTCCTGATCCCAGAGTTGCCGTCATGGGTTGGAGATTGGTGGCGCAGACCGGAGCGAATGTCAAAGATCTCCTGCCTAACTGTCAAATGGGATGTTTTCATGATTATTGCAAGCACAGATATGAGCAGGGTATGTGTATTCAACTTATTTTCCTAGGCCTGCCATATCTGGCTGATCATAGCTTATTTGACATAACCATTTGTGTGTAAATCCAGGGTTGAAAGCCACTGGGTGCCAGTCTTCAATGACTAAAGGAACACTCTAGCAGCATAACCACAATAGCTTGCTGTAGTGGTTGTGGTGCAGGGAATGCCCTGTCACCAACTCATTGTAAGTATGCAGTTTTTGAATGGTTTGTCTTCTTACCTGTGGTCTGCCAGGTGCTGGTCCCCACCGGCACTCCTTATACTAGAAAGACCGAATTCCCTAAGTAAGAACTTTCATTAGCCCTCCTGAGCTAAGCCCCAATCAGCTGACAAGCTCTAGTGGTTATGAATTTTGGAGTGTTCCTTTTAACCCCTTAAGGACCAAACTTCTGGAATAAAAGGGAATCATGACATGTCATACATGTCATGTGTCCTTAAGGGGTTAAAGGGTTACTCCAAGCACCACAAGTGATTTGAAGTGGTCATGGTGCCTGGAAATGCTATGAAAACGCTGCACATAGACAGATTAACCCCTCTGCTGCTGGATGTGTAACTCCACCTCAGGTGCAGCATTGTTGGGGTTTCAATAGCCAGCAAGAGTTCCAGGTGGTTGATGTGAATTCTGTGCAAAACTCAGGCAGCCGATGGTGACACAACCCCTGTTGCTCCCTCTCTGTGCCCCCTGTCCTTCCCTCAGCCTGCCCACTCTGACATCCCTCCAGCAAGGGGGGTGAAATAAATGGAAAAAGATAAGGCTGCAGGGAGAACGTTGCCTTCTCGCTGGGACAGAGGTAAGTTTTGTGTGTTCTTTTTTTGAAGGGTGGATGGAAGGTAGGTTCTTGTATAGGAAGGGTTAATCCGAGCAGACATAGTGTTTTCTTAATGGAACGGTCCAATGGGAAAAAAAAAACATTTAATATTTCTTTAAATAACATTTTTTAAATAATTTTGGAGATATACCTCCAATGAAAACATGCATATATTTAATTATTTTAAAAAATTCGGGGTTTATCTATAAACAGTTTGAGAAAGCCATTGCAAAGCCTCCCCTTCGAACACATCCCATACTTTCTGTGGCTGTCCAAGTATTTGCAAGGACTGTGTAATGCAATGTAAATGTTTTTAGGTTTATTTTAATGCCTAATAGTTGCTCTCTAGGACTTCATTTTATGCTTATATTTGTTTGTTGAAGGTGTCCCGGAAGGCGTGCATGATATTCCCCCAGGAGTGGCCTTACCGTTGGAATCCAACGTGGTCTACTTGAACGGCATCAGTTTCTCCAAAGGCTGCTACGTTGGCCAAGAATTAACTGCAAGAACTCATCACACCGGAGTTATCCGGAAACGCCTAGTTCCTGTGCGCCTGCCATCTCCCTTAACACCTGGTACCCAAGGACTGGAAATAATAACTGCGTCAGGAAAGGCAGCAGGCAAATACAGAGCTGGATTGGGGGACCTAGGTTTAGCTTTACTTAGACTAGCACATGTCAATGAAGAACTCCACATGAAAGTGGACAACCAAGGACTGGTTAATGTGAAAGCCTCCATACCAGAATGGTGGCCAAAACCCACTGAATAATTTTGAACGTATCAGTCCTTCAGACTGTTCAAACAGTTTGCACTACAGACTGAGTGTCTCAGGAAGATTTTTGCTTTATGCTTTTCAGAGTAATCTTTGCACTTTTTGCTTGATGCTTAACCTTGGGTTTGTAACATCCACATCTTAGATTGTCATTTCAAAAGGTTCTCTCAAACGCTCCTGAACTGTGCAGAACCTTATTATTGCCAAGAACGATGTTAGATGCTGCTCCAAGTGCCTTTATGTTACACCCTTGTTTCCGAGTTGTTTAGATAACTAATATTTTCGCCAAAACTGGATTTAATGTACCAAATCCCTATTTTCTGAAACATTAATACATGCTCTCATGAGGACTAGCTGCTAGTGAGTAAACGAAAATTGTCTTTACAATATTAAGTAAAAAAAAAAAAAAATAGATTTTTGTTAAATAATAAAACAATCAGTTTTTTTACTATTACTTAATTTTGTTTAGTGCTTCCAACTATCGTTCCCTTTTCCTATTTATTTGCGTTCATTTATATTTTGTTAGTTTCTTTAGTGATTGCTAACATTTGGCATTCTAGCTGTTGTGGATTTATTTTCAGTGATTCTCATGGGAGATATAGTCCATGGGTGAAATGTGTCAAAGATTGCAGAATACTGACCTGTAATCAGATGTTTGCCTCCTGTTTTCAGTAAACAATGCATTGTCTGGCTGGTAGTGCCAAATAATTTCTATATTTCATTGATTTTTTTTTTTGCGTTTCATTATGCGTTCTTATATTCCAGGAATGTGTACTCTGTTATTGTATAAATAATTTGTGTGAATTCTTTGTTATGAAAGTCACATTGTATAAAGTAAATAAAGAAGTCATGTATTTATGCATTATTGTGGACACTGTGCCTTATCTCATCTATTGGGGGTTTTCTCATGCACGTAGCTCTGCTGGTAGCTGTTGGCATTATTAAATAGTGTGTGGATGGTTGTGTCATGGTGCCCGCCATGTCTGAGAGCAGTCTTGGATCCAGCTTGCACACCTTGTTGCGGTATCGTTCCCATGTGGAAAAGGCAACGTCATCAGTTCAAACTTACCTGATTCCTACGGGAGGAGCACACATCGGGACCTAGACTAGCGTGCACGCCTTGTGCTCCTTCCTTCAAGCATCGGTAGGGTCTGCAGTCAGAGCCATTTAGGGCTCCAAGTTAACCCCTAAATCCCTGATTATTGGAAACGTGCATGTGATGTCACATGCTCCCCTGCAGCCAACCCTAGAACATTTCTCAGTGCCCTGTCGTGGTTTCCATTGTGGTTATCCGAGAGGGATATTGTTTCTTGTGTATTTTGACTTTGTCTTGTTACTTGACTATTCTGAATTCTGTATGCATTGCATTGTGCCTTGTATTGGAGTATTCTGACTTTTTTCTACCTTGACCTTTGGGTTTGACTACGTCTCTAGGATCCATGTCTTTGTTCCCCTACCTTTCATGTCTTTTCTCCCCCCTTCTTCCATGTCGTGGAAGTCATTTGTAATGTATGCAGTGTGTGTATTGAATACATTGTGTGTGTGTGTGTGTGTGTAGTGGATGCAGTGTCTGTGTGGTGTATGTGCATGTAGTAGTGTCTGTGCAGTGCATGTATTGTTGGATAAGTGCTGGGTGTGAACCGTTTAAATTAAATTGGGCTTAACCCCCCTCCCTGCCTCTTACCTGTGGGCCTTTTTTCTGATTTATTTTCAGGCTTTTTTTTCTGTTTTTAGATGCTTGCCGTTATGTGTCTCTTTTGTAGCCATTTGTATTTTTATTAGTATTTTTTTTCTGGAAGTTATATGCTCTTTAGGCTAGTACTATCTTTGCTTTTAGTGCAGTACCCTTTTGTATCTTGCGTTTCTTGCTCCCCAAATTCTTCTCCTCACCTTCACTCCCACCACCCCCTTTCTATCCTGGTACATTTATGTTTTTCTTTCTTTTTTTTTTTTCTTCCCTTTCCTTCCTATTCTGTTGCGCAGATAATTGCGCTAAGTAACAGCAAAAGTGGTGTGACAACAGGTCCCTCCAAGAACCAATGGCGAGGTTGCTTTCACCACAGTTAGGTTACAGTTATACTGGGTTGGTTTATATAATTAAAAGGACACTCCAGGCTCCCACACACGTTAGGTGCACTGTGTAGGTTAGGTTACAGTTATACTGGGTGGGTTTATATTATTAAAAGGACACTCCAGGCTCCCACACACGTTGGGTGCGCTGTGCAGGTTAGGTTACAGTTGGTTATACTGGGTGGGTTTATATTACTAAAGGGTCACTCCAGGCTCCCACAAATGTTAGGTGCACTGTGTAGCTAGGCTACAGTTAGTTATACTGGGTGGGTGTATATTATTAAAGGGACACTGTAGGCTCCCACACAAGTTCGGTGCACTGTGTAGGTTAGGTTACAGTTAGTTATACTGGATGGGTTTATTTTATTAAAGGGACACTCCTGGCTCCCACACACATTGGGTGCACTGTGTAGGTTATGTTACAGTTAGTTATGCTGGTGAGTTTATATTATTAAAGGGACACTCCAGCCTCCCACACACGTTAGGTGCACTGTGTAGGTTAGGTTACAGTTATACCGGGTGGGTTTATATTATTAAAGGGACACTCCAGACTCCCACACGTTAGGTGCACTGTGTAGGTTAGGTTACAGTTGGTTATACTGGGTGGGTTTATATTATTAAAGGGACACTCCAGGCTCCCACACACGTTGGATGCACTGTGTAGGTTAGGTTACAGTTAGTTATACTGGGTGGGTTTATATTATTAAAGGGACACTCCAGGATCCCACACATGCTAGGTACACTGTGTAGGTTAGGTTACAGTTAGGTACCAGCGATGTTTGTCCCATAATATGGGATATAATTCTAAGGGAATTCCAGATTGACTTCCCTGTACTGATGGGTGACCAATGAAAGAATCATGGGGAAGGTCTCATGGAATGAGATGAGGTCTATCAGCGAAGGTGAGGTTTTATCAGTAAAAGTCTAGTTGAATACAGTGAAATTAGTCCAGTCTAGTTTTTGGCAGCATAGTCCCAAGGTTTTTAGTTCTGTCTCTGGCTGATTTTATTAAAGGACATGGAGGCTCATATTATGCTTTATCGCTTTCTTCATTCCTCAGCAGCAAAGAAAGGATACTGTAAATATACAAAGGAAAAAAAGTTAACGTACCCTAGAGGGTTAACCACGTATAACATGTTATCCAATAGGAATGCTCTTTGTGCTATAATGTCCCATGTGACCTTCAGCCAATCCTCTTTCTTTGCTGCTGCCTCCTCAGCTAAGTATCACTCCAACAGTCTCTGTATTAATTTTAGTAATTTTTACCATATATCACTGTATTTCCCTGGTTTATTCAGTGTATTTGTTGATATTTGTACTGTTTTGTTTCCTACTGTTTGTTTTCTCTGGGAGCCCTACTGGCTCCCTCATTGCCTCCAAAAATTGTCAGACGTACAGGGTACATCCTGTCACAGAGGATGTGGTTGCACCACAATGAAGAGCCATCCACCAGGCAAAATCGGTTAGAAATTGGAAGAGGGCAAAAGCCCTAACTGAGTCTTCCGAATCACAATCGGAGCAAGAGGAGGCACTGAGCGAGTCTGGTAATGACCATGGCTCCTTGCTCCCGAAAGCCAGGGTGGATGACTCCACCCTCCTTGGTATTTAGCGTGAACCATTCTTTGACCCGGACAGCCTGCAGCATTCGGGATCTTCAGAGTGGTACACATTGGATCCTGTGGCAAAATACATTGCCACTCACATTAGAAAACCGCTTGACAAGGTTGCCCAGAACGAACTCAGGACAGAATGCCCATGACCTAGTCTTCCCGATATGGCATGTACCACGCTGGACGTGGACCCATAAATCACCCAATTCTTGGGCAAAACATGGTGGAAGGCCTAAAAAGGCATAGACGTTTCCTTGCGGAACTGCCAGGATAAAATCCTGGATGTCTTGGGACCAATCGCAAAATTTTTTGACATGGTCGAGATAGCCTTAGCAGGTGGTACCCCTGCAGACTTGTTAGCCATCAGGGGGTGGATCCAAGGGTCCATACATTTGCTTGGCAATGCCAATACGGAATTAGCTATTGAGAGACACAAGGCACTACTCATAAAATAGAGCTTAAGCTAGTGAATCTAGCTATCTCAGAGCCCGGACCATAGGCAAAAGGCCTCCTATTTGGATAAAACTATTTTGGACCTTCACAAAACTTGATAAGGCACAAGCCAATATGAAGCGAGTTCTCTTCCATAGAGTTCCTCCTGGGGTTCATACCGGGTTCCAGAGGCTCCGATCATGCTAGGTTTCTAACACCTGAGCCCAAACCCAAATCACCATTTTCCCCAGGCTGAGGCAGACCTTGGCAGTCTCGCGGACCCAAAGGTTCCTCCTACGGCCAATGGCCTTATGGTAAATTCAGTTGCAGTGGGGGGCCGATTAAGACATTTTGTCAATGCTTGGCTTGGGTCCTTGAAACTGTCCGGAGTTATTTCATAGATTTCGTACAATATCCTCTTCAGAGGTTTTACCCAAGCTTTACCCAACAGCATCGTGTTCTCAGCACACGACCGACACCTGGTGTCACAAGAAATACAGTCCCTAGCATCCAAGGGCGCTATTTCGGAAATTCACCCTCAAACCCCAGCTTTCCTGAGCAATTTCTTCCTAGTCCCAAAGAAAGGTAGAGGCATTCAATCTATGACCTCTAAACAGTTTTGTGAAATACCAACATTTCAAGATGGAGGGTTTTCACTCTCTTCGAGACCTTCTCCTTTTGGGGGATTGGATGGTCAAACTTAACTTACAGGATACATAACTCAATGTTCTGATGGCCGAGTACTCCCAACAATTCCTGCAATTTTTGGTGGGAAAAGACCATGTGGCGATTCAAATGCCTTCCATTCAGTCTCTCTTCTGCCTCATGGTACTGAAACCTGTTTCTACAATTATCTTATTTCGTTGGGTCAAATGGATCATGACGTTGGCTGACATTGACACTTCAGCATACGGAGCACACTTTGTCGAGGCACTATTGCATCTAAAGCCTTCTCCTTAGGCTGCAGTCTAGAAGACCTCCTCCGTGCTGCTGATTGGTCTCGGGGATCTACTTTTCGGGAATCCTATTTTCGTCCAGTAAATATTTTTCAAAGTAAAAATACCATACCATTTAACATAGGGTGTCAGCTTGATCAGTGTCATAAAGCCTACTCCCATCAGCCTCATCCAACCTACTCTCACCTGCTGCAGTCTGCACTCACTGGTCCCTAGGGAAGCCATCCTCGTGCATCCAAACATTGTGGTAACAGAAAGGTAGTTAAAACATGTTTTCATTTATGTGTGTCATTTTGTGTTTATATGTAAATATACCCTATATTAACACACACAGGCAACACACATTATTATTATTGCTATTTATATAGCGCCAATAGATTCCGTAATAATATTATGAGAGGGGGGATTTAACTATAAATAGGACAATTACCAGAAAACCTACAGAAACGATAGGTTGAAGAGGACCCTGCTCAAACGGGCTTACAGTCTATAGGTAAATACACTCCTGGATTCAAATGCCAAAAATACACACAAATATACCTGACCCCTGTGACTACATCCCTGCATTCAAGCCTAAAACTAAACATAAATACACCCCTGCCCAATATGCCCCTGCATTTAAATGCCCTAGGAGGAGGGACATCCTGTGGGATAAATACAACTGCATTATGGGAAAGACGTGGAGGGATATACTAGGTTGGAGGATGTGGCTGTGGGAAGATGAAATATATGTGGATGTTTTGGCGTGGAACAAGATGGGTAAATCCACGGAAAGTATTGGTGGGCAGGCATTACTTCCCCACAGCTTGTGTACATGCCACATAAGGGACATTTATCAAAGTGGTCTGAAAAGTGACAATGACCACATGACAGTCTCTGCCATCATGCAGTGCAGGGCTTTAACCCCCACTTGACAGCCCATAGACTGTCGTGCAGTCATAGTATTAGCAGGGGTTAAATCCCTGCTGGTATCAAAGAACTCCAGGCATCTATCGATAACTGATGGTCTCCTCTGTCAGCTGGGACCACAGATGCCCCAGACTAACAGGTGAGCTATGTGCAGCACTCAGCATGAGCACTGCTCATTAAACTTAAAATCTTTTGAAATAGCACAGCTGAGAGATTTACTTAGCTGTGGTATTTTTTACTTTGCCTCCAGCCAAGAGAAGGGGACACAATGTATCATTCAATTTGGATTAGGGGTAAAGGTATTCATGTGAGGTATCGTAATCAAGAACAGTAGCAGAATACAAATATGCAGTGTTTGCAGTAATGGGATATACATGGTCTGTGAATTTCCCCCAAATAAAGTCCTAAATATGTGTGAACCCCCCCACCCAAAATATTAACTAATTTGACCTAGGTTTATGATAAATTGGTTAAATGCAAACTGTCAAAATGTTCTTAGTTACATAGCCTGAGTGATGTACTTTCTACAAATATAAACTTTGTACGGCAGTTTTTGATTCTGCGACTATAAAACTTGGAATCTTAGCATGGCAAAGTTTTGGCTTTAAAATAAAAAGGAAAAATCCATTGTTTTGTTGAAAAAAAAAGTTTTATATTCAAACATGATGATTACGGTGCAAAAGAAGCAACAGATTTGCTTATTTGTGCCAAATTATTTTGTAAAATTAGACATAAAAGTGTTGGTGACATTTAAAGGAACACTCGTCTGCAGCCTTTGCAAACCTAACCCTTGTAACCAGTATTTCAGTCTGTGTTGGGGAAATAGCGTGTCAGTTTTGTCACTGAGAAGCTTAGATCTTCAGCACACAGTGTGCTAGGAGACGCAGAGCTCAGCCAGGGGAGAATGCAGTGCCCAGCCTGGGGATGACTGGCACACTGAGCCCTGTGGATATGTGCATGCACTCACAAGCACACTGTGACTTGGGGGGTTAATGTAGGCGCAGGGCAAAGCAGTGCACTGAGGCCCTGCCTACACATCCACTCACAGGAATAGAAATTTAAATTATTCATACAAATAAGCTTATATTTATTAGTACCTTCAACAAAATCAGTATTTAAACATTAAAAAACATGCTGCACAGTAGAGATTAATCCACACAAATGTTTGAACAATATAACATGAGCCTTGAAGTAAAAAAAAAAGGCTTCAAATAATGATGTGTTGTTGTTGTCTTTCTTATGTATAATTAGTAAGTGTACGTAGTTTTTGTGACATCTTGAGGGATAGTCTGAGGTCTCAGGTGAGGTGTCTTGAGGGATAGTGTGCAGTCTCTTAGTTGAGGTGTCTCGTAAGAAAGTGTGAGGTCTCACAGGAAAGTGTGTGCTGTCTCATGGGATTGGTCTCTCAGGCAGTTTGTGGTGTCCCTGAGCTGTCTCTCAGACAGTTTGTGGTGTCTCTCAGACAGTTTGTGGTGTCTCTCAGACAGTTTGTGGTGTCCCTGAGCTGTCTCTCAGACAGTTTGTGCTGTCTCTCAGACAGTTTGTGGTGTCTCTCAGACAGTTTGTGGTGTCTCTCAGACAGTTTGAGGTGTCTCTCAGACAGTTTGAGGTGTCTCTCAGACAGTTTGAGGTGTCTCTCAGACAGTTTGTGGTGTCTCTCAGATAATTTGAGGTGTCTCTCAGACAGTTTGTGGTGTCTCTCAGACAGTTTGAGGTGTATCTCAGTTTGTGGTGTCTCTGAGGTGTCTCTCAGACAGTTTGAGGTGTCTCTCAGTTTGAGGTGTCTCTCAGACAGTTTGAGGTGTCTCTCAGGTAGGTGACTCTCAGACAGTTTGTGGTGTCTCTGAGGTGTCTCTCAGATAGTTTGAGGTGTCTCTCAGATAGTTTGAGGTGTCTCTCAGGTAGGTGACTCTCAGACAGTTTGTGGTGTCTCTGAGGTGTCTCTCAGACAGTTTGTGGTGTCTCTCAGACAGTTTGTGGTGTCTCTCAGTTTGAGGTGTCTCTCAGATAGATTGAGGTGTCTCTCAGGTAGGTGACTCTCAGACAGTTTGTGATGTCTCTGAGGTGTCTCTCAGATAGTTTGAGGTGTCTCTCAGACAGTTTGTGATGTCTCTGAGGTGTCTCTCAGATAGTTTGAGGTGTCTCTCAGACAGTTTGTGGTGTCTCTCAGGTAGGTGTCTCTGAGGTGATAACTGGGGAGCAGTTAATTTCCCCACGTGACAACGTACACTGTAAGTGTAAACACTCCATCCAGACGATTCTAGCCATCAGAATGACAGTGATTGGTGCGCTTTATCTGAGACTCCGCCTCCGAGTGCTCTTATTGGTGGAGCTCGAGGTGTGGCGCCAAGAGCGAGGCAAGGAGTGGGAAGAGGGAGAGAGCGCGCTAGAACCAACTGCTCAGTCTCGCGCTTGACCTGGCGCTCTGAGTTTAACCCCGTATCTGCCCTCTATAGGCGGTGGGCGTGGTAGGAGCGCACGGTAGGCTCCTGACTGGAGGTGGGCGTGGTCAGAGCGCTCTGTAGGTTCCTTATTGAAGGTGGGCGTGGTCAGAGCGCTCTGTGGGCTCCGCTCAGTGTGAGTCCTGCTCAGTCCAGGCGAAGATGGTGATCAGTGTGCAGGGGCCCCAGGGGGCCAACCATAGGACCCCACAGGAAGAGGTGAGCAGCCTGACAGTTGTACCTATACTCTGAGTGAGATTATTAGTTATACAGTGTGAGTGTACTCAGTGTGAGTATTAGTTATACAGTGTGAGTGTACTCAGTGTGAGTATTAGTTATACAGTGTGAGTGTACTCAGTGTGAGTATTAGTTATACAGTGTGAGTGTACTCAGTGTATTAGTTATACAGTGTGAGTGTACTCAGTGTATTAGTTATACAGTGTGAGTGTACTCAGTGTCAGCATTAGTTATACAGTGTGAGTGTACTCAGTGTCAGCATTAGTTATACAGTGTGAGTGTACTCAGTGTCAGCATTAGTTATACAGTGTGAGCGTACTCAGTGTCAGCATTAGTTATACAGTGTGAGCGTACTCAGTGTCAGCATTAGTTATACAGTGTGAGCGTACTCAGTGTCAGCATTAGTTATACAGTGTGAGCGTACTCAGTGTCAGCATTAGTTATACAGTGTGAGTGTACTCAGTGTCCGCATTAGTTATACAGTGTGAGTGTACTCAGTGTCAGCATTAGTTATACAGTGTGAGTGTACTCAGTGTCAGTATTAGTTATACAGTGTGAGTGTACTTTGTGTGAGTGTCAGTTATACAGTGTGAGTGTACTCAGTGAGTTTCAGTTATACAGTGTGAGTGTACTCAGTGAGTGTCAGTTATGCAGTCTGAGTGTCAGTTATACAGTGTGTTCTCAGTGTGAGTATTAGTTATACAGTGTGAGTGTACTCAGTGTCAGCATTAGTTATACAGTGTGAGTTTATCAGTGTGAGTGTCAGTTATACAGTCTGAGTGTACTCAGTGAGAGTATCCGTTATACAGTGTGAGTGTACTGATACTCTAGTAATATATTGTGAGTGAGTGTGCACTCTGAGTCTCAGGTATACAGAGTGAGAATTTGTTATTCAGTATATAGTGTGTGTATCAGATATTTAGTATACGGTGTGAGTGTATCGAATATTTAGTATACGGTGTGAGTGTATCTGATATCCAGTATACGGTGTGTGAGTGTATCGGATATTTAGTATACGGCGTGTGAGTGTATCGGATATTTAGTATACGGCGTGTGAGTGTATCGGATATTTAGTATACGGCGTGTGAGTGTATCGGATATTTAGTATACGGTGTGTGAGTGTATCGAATATTTAGTATACGGTGTGAGTGTATCGGATATCCAGTATACGGCGTATGTGTGTATCAGATATTTAGTATACGATGTGAGTGTATCGGATATTTAGTATGCGGTGTGTGAGTGTATTGGATATTTAGTATACAGTGTGTGAATGTATCGGATATTTAGTATACGGCGTGTGAGTGTATCGGATATTTAGTATACGGCGTGTGAGTGTATCGGATATTTAGTATACGGTGTGTGAGTGTATCGGATATTTAGTATACGGTGTGTGAGTGTATCGGATATTTAGTATACGTGTGAGTGTATCGGATATCCAGTATACGGCGTGTGAGTGTATCGGATATTTAGTATACGGCGTGTGAGTGTATTGGATATTTAGTATACGGCGTGTGAGTGTATCGGATATTTAGTATACGGTGTGTGAGTGTATCGGATATTTAGTATACGGTGTGTGAGTGTATCGGATATTTAGTATACGGTGTGTGAGTGTATCGGATATTTAGTATACGGTGTGTGAGTGTATCGGATATTTAGTATACGGTGTGTGAGTGTATCGGATATTTAGTATACGGTGTGTGAGTGTATCGGATATTTAGTATACGGTGTGTGAGTGTATCGGATATTTAGTATACGGTGTGTGAGTGTATCGGATATTTAGTATACGGTGTGTGAGTGTATCGGATATTTAGTATACGGTGTGTGAGTGTATCGGATATTTAGTATACGGCGTGTGTGAATGTATCGGATATTTAGTATACGGTGTGAGTGTATCGGATATCCAGTATACGGCGTATGTGTGTATCAGATATTTAGTATACGATGTGAGTGTATCGGATATTTAGTATACGTGTGAGTGTATCGGATATTTAGTATGCGGTGTGTGAGTGTATTGGATATTTAGTATACAGTGTGTGAATGTATCGGATATTTAGTATACGGTGTGTGAGTGTATCGAATATTTAGTATACGGTGTGAGTGTATCGGATATCCAGTATACGGTGTGTGAGTGTATCGGATATTTAGTATACGGTGTGAGTGTATCGGATATTTAGTATACGGTGTGAGTGTATCGGATATTTAGTATACGGTGTGTGAGTGTATCGGATATTTAGTATACGGTGTGTGAGTGTATCGGATATTTAGTATACGGTGTGTGAATGTATCGGATATTTAGTATACGGTGTGTGAGTGTATCGAATATTTAGTATACGGTGTGTGAGTGTATCTGATATCCAGTATACGGCGTGTGAGTGTATCGGATATTTAGTATACGGTGTGAGTGTATCGGATATTTAGTATACGTGTGAGTGTATCGGATATTTAGTATACGTGTGAGTGTATCGGATATTTAGTATACGGTGTGTGAGTGTATCGGATATTTAGTATATGGTGTGTGAGTGTATCGGATATTTAGTATATGGTGTGTGAGTGTATCGGATATTTAGTATACGGTGTGAGTGTATCGGATATTTAGTATATGGTGTGTGAGTGTAGCGGATATTTAGTATACCGTGTGTGAGTGTATTGGATATTTAGTATACGGTGTGTGAGTGTATCGGATATTTAGTATACCGTGTGTGAGTGTATCGGATATTTAGTATACCGTGTGTGAGTGTATCGGATATTTAGTATACGGTGTGTGAGTGTATCGGATATTTAGTATACCGTGTGTGAGTGTATCGGATATTTAGTATACGGTGTGTGAGTGTATCGGATATTTAGTATACGGTGTGTGAGTGTATCGGATATTTAGTATACGGTGTGTGAGTGTATCGGATATTTAGTATGCGGTGTGTGAGTGTATCGGATATTTAGTATACCGTGTGTGAGTGTATCGGATATTTAGTATATGGTGTTGGTGAGTGATTCAGTTGATGGTGAATAAAGTGAACGTCAGAGGAGTTTTATCTGTCATATTGTAAATAACTGAGTCACATAAAAGTGACCACGTTCACTATAACCACGTCAATATTTAGTGAATAGACGCCAATAGTACTTTGGTTTATGCATTATTTTTAATGATCGGCATTGCTGTACGTAATTCTGACTGTACAGAGATGTAAGGAAAACTTTTAATACTGGCATCGCGATAGGCCACTTGTCCCCCTGTTACCTTATTCCTGCACTGTACAAATTGCCGTTTTTATTTTGCAATGTTTACATTGTAGTACTAAACACACCTCGATGTCTTCCTGACATCCACTAGAAGGCGCTTCCACTGCTATAACAGAGTCAGACTCTGTTATGTGACGTTTGACGTATGCCAAGTATGCCAAATGTCTTTTAATGCTGATCATTTGATTGGACAAGAAGACAAAGTAGATACTGACGTCAAATGAGAGTCTTGGCACTGGATAAAAGTAATTTTTTTGCTTATTTGGGTGGGAGGCTGAATCTATATCTGGATTAGAATCCCATATTATTAGGAAAGCATGTTTGTATTCCTAATTCTATAGTGTTCCTTTAAAAGGAGACTCAAAACACCATAAGCGCTGCTGCTGTTATATTGCCTGGAGTACCTTGGGGACTTACCTGCTAAAGTTAAACTGTTTGGGAACAGGGTTTTTCGATGTGATCCACGCTCAGAGCGTCACCCATATCTTTACAAGAAACCGCACAGGTTGCATGAAAAATGATATGTCAAGCGAGCAGATTTAACCCCTTAAGGACCAAACTTCTGGAATAAAAGGGAATCATGACATGTCACACATGTCATGTGTCCTTAAGGGGTTAAGCAAGTATCTCCGAAAAGAGGATTCTTTGCAAGCTAAAAAAAAAAAAAAATAACTGTAGAGGGCTCAACCATAGCCTGATTATTATTATTATTATTATTATTGCTGGTATTTCAGAGCATTGTATAAATGGGTAAAATAGACGGTACAGTATAGACAAACCAATAGAAAAGTAATATAGGGCCCTGTCCATGAGCTGAGAGCTAGCATTTACCTTGTGTACCTTACGTCTCTTTAACTGCCAGGAATGTTTTTAATGCATTGGGCATAGCTCTGTCTCTGAAAGGGTTAACCTGTTATTTTTTCATTCAGTTATTTTGTGAGTTAACCAACACTATGAAGATTTATTGCAGTGAATGCTGCCACCCAGGGGTGGCCATGGGAACAGCTGCAGTCCTTGCATTATTTACACTATTAACTCAACGCGAGACTGGAGGCTGGAGCTCACATCCTGCTCACAGTGACATCAGAGCCTAGCTGGAGAGAAGCTGCAGGAATGTAAGCCTTTCACACCATCTGCCACTTGCACGTCACGGACGGGGTTTACTTTTTAGGATCTGATTTTCAGATTGAGGGTTGGTGTTGTTTTGTTGTAGGACTTTCTGATTTATAGCCGCTTTGCACGCTCTTGTAGCAGATTGTCTGCTCATACAGGCCCTCTAATATGATGCATATGCATTGCTGGTCTCTGGGAGCTTGTTTTGCTGCGTGGCAAGTCATGCGTTTAAGTTCTGGGGGCTGAACCCCCCTCTAGTCCCCTTTCATTAAGCTTAATGCTTGTCTGCTTGACATCCGTCATGCTGGTGGTGACTGTTTGCAAGGCTCTCCCAGTTTGAAGTGGGTGGAGATCCATGCAGACTCTTCATATGGCCGTAATCGCATAGCAACGGTTTCTGTATGCCATGCAGTGTACAGGTGTCCCCTGGCAGCATGCTCAACAAGTTTTGTGTTTGTTGCTCAATGGCAACTATGTCTCAAAGAGTTTACTCTTATCTCAGGGCAGGCTGATCGCAAACTAGTGTTATGTCCTGGCAAAGGTAGGTACAAGTCTGTTTGTTTTTTTCCTGTTTTTTTTTTCTTTGGAATCAAAATAGCTGTATATATTCTTAAGGGAGGTCAGTGTGGAACAATATTTGTACCCCGTTCCTATCTCATCGCTATAAAATCTTCTTTTTTAAATTTTTAAATTAATTTATTTGACACTATCATTGGAATTGTTTTTAATTATTTATTGATTAATCAGTTTTACTTGTATTTACATTTTTGTTCAGTTGATTTCTAATCAATCCCTATTTTATTAATATTAATTTTCAGGAAATCGCCTTGTCTGTTTTTCCAGCTATTAAGTTGGAGTTGGATATTGGTTTGAATTGTACATTGCAATGTGGCTGAGTGCCATATCTGTAAAGTGGACATTGAGTCTGTAAGGAGAGCAGATTTCATAGATGCATTAACTGCTAGAGCTGGCGAGGCAGATTCTCAATCAAAATACCTGTGTAATGGACAGGACAGGTTAAAGCTTTTCCTTTGAAGGACAATACTCCACACCATCATATGTGCAATGTGATGTGTTGTGTGGGTTTTTAACTTTTTACCCGACGTCTGTCAGACACCGCTTTCTGACTGTCTGCAGGCAGAAGTGAGAGCCAGAAGCTTCTAGCATTAGCAGATCACTCTCAGCTAAGGCCTGCACTGTTGGGATTAGTTCAGAGCTGAGAGTTTTTTTGGCTGCAGAGGAGGCAGGGAGAGGCTCCTGACAGACCCCAGGTAAGTAGTCAAATCATTACCAAATAGTTTGTATACTGACAAGGTATTCCTGCCAACATGTCCACTGCCGTGCAGTGTGGTAGTTATGGTGCTTGGAGTGTTCTTTAAAGGCACACCAAAAACATCACTACTTTACTAAGCCTCTCCCTGTCAATATCACTATAATCAGTTAGCATTATCTACTTTCTACAAGTTTAGATGGGTTAATTGGCTGAGCATGTTGGCGAGGGGCCAGGCCATGAGCATCCAAGCGATGGCAACATAACTGCTAAATCTCGCTTAGTTATTATTCTGATTACAGGGTTATTCTGCATTAATGTTTCCACTCAGCCATAGCCACAAGTTGGGTATTTTATTTTCTCCTGTTTACCATTTGAGTTTAATTTGTGAAAAATTAGTTTAGTGCGTTTACCCGGCTAGAGTTGATTTTTAATAGATGAGCTGTGAGTTACGGAGCTTTGACAACAAAGTTGCAAGATTTAGGCTAAAATAGCGAGATAAATATGTTTGATACAAATGAAGACTCTGGTTTTCTTAAAGGGATACTATAGTTGCTGTATTCCCAGTCTATACCCAGGACATACTTGAAATGAGAGAAATCTCTGTGTATCTTTCCTGGTAAAATATTTTATAAATAATATTCCTGGAACTATGGCTCCCCCTTCCCTCACGCACCTCCTGCCCGGGTAAATAAAGGATTACAAACGCTTTATTTACTTACATTATCCCAGCGTTTGTGTCCCCTGGTGTTGGGCCGACGCTCCGTCCCCTTACGGCGTCCTGTGATGAAACAACACTAATGCGCATATGCGGCACATACTGTGACCTTTCCTATGATATTAGACCTCCCCATAGGAAAGCACTGAATCAATACTTTCCTGTGGGGAAAAATCTGGCGCTGGATGTCCTCATGCAGAGCGTGAGGACGTCCTGCGTCCGATAATGGACTTAAGGTCAGTTTCAATTCAGGGAGCCCTATACTGGCTGTCTGGTAGACAGCCACTCTGGGCAAAGTTAGTGCTGCAATGTAAACATTGCAGTTTCTCTGGAATTGCAATGTTTAACATTGCAGCACTAAGTGCAAACTGGACACTGCACCCAAATGAGCTGAAGTGGTCTGGGTGCTTACCGTGTCCCTTTACATAATCCCCTGGTGCCTCATCTGTTGTACATGCAGGTATAATAATGTGTGACTTAGGCTAGGTTTGTCTTTAATCGGGACCTTTTAACAAAAGCTCTTATTTAGTTACTATTTTCACATTTCGGTCTAGGTGGACTGCATGATTCAGAATATGGACAATTCTTTCCTCTCCCAGTTTGTAAATGGGATGACCGGTTCCGAGGCGCTATCCCAGTCGAAGCTATACAGCAGCTGGTCTGTCTGTGGAGATGAGCCTGTTACATCATCCGTGCCTGAATTCAGGGAGAAAAGGTAAGCACAATGTTCATTTTGTCTTCATATCCTGTTCTTAGTTATTGTATGCTCAGTCCATCTTTCCAATATTTTCCATGCCATCAACCTTACTCAGCAGTGTTATAAAAGGCAACTGCTTGGGAGTATTAGAAACATTTGTATTTGTGGCTCCCATTAGAAAAACGTTAATAGAACTTTGGTATTTGGATCCCTGCAGAATGCAACATGCCTAATACAAACCAGTGTTCCTGTTCAGATGGTTGTGGGCAACCTGGAACTTGTTTTCATTTCCAGTGGATGTGCTCTATGTGACGACAATTGTTTTGGGCTGAAAACACAGGGTTCCAGATTTAGTGTTTTAAATTGTGTGTGTTATGGTGGCCTCACTAAAAATGAGGATTATGAGGGTAGGCTTTGGAAAGGGACCATGATGGATTTTTGTGGGACTCCCTTTCTAAGTGTCACAGTCCCCTCTTATGTCACCCTGTGGTTATTGGGGCCACAGGGTGTCTGGAAAACCCAGGCAGGCCTCCCCAGACTAGATTTGAACAGAGTAATTGGCTGTGAGGGCTCCATACGCCCAACCGGGAGAAACCTGGAAAACCTGCTGAGTGGATAGGAACTTTTAAATAGCCCGCTGAAACTTTAATCTGAGGTAGCTCATACCCCATGTGATGGATCACAATACTATTTCGCCAGTTAGGGTGCTTGTAGATGAGCTATCCAGGGATACCACACGTGGGGTTTTGTGATGTTTAAATGTGTGTTTGGGGATATTCTGTTAAGGCACCTTGTCTGGAGGTTAATTAGATCAGCATTAGTTGATCTAGTTATCTCACACACACAGAGGCGTCTGGGTGGGATCTCCATTGTTCCAGTTAATGACCCCCTGCCAGGGGTCAAGGCTGATGCTTGGGTGACCTGTTATAATCACTGAAGGTATCCTGCTGAAATAGGAGGGATATTAACGGAGATACGGAGGCTGAGTACCTAGTTTCGTTACATCCTCTAATCCAAGAAATTTGGCATAACGTGTTTTGAATTAAAGGTTACACCAAGCACCGTGATGACTTCGGTGAAATGGTCATGGTGCCTGGAGTCTATACGTGCAGCATTTTGCTTTAAAAACTATTTTGGTAAGCTTGTCATAGCAACCCGATTACTTAGAAAGCTCTTTAAAGCTATTGCTGGATATCTCGTGCTTTAAGCACTAACATTGCATTCTGCAATAAATATGTCCTGACTGTTCCCATGTTTCTGTGTGGCAGAGCGCATCCACAATCCTTTGCCAGCCATTGTGGGACTATTGCTGCCACACTGGTGAGGATAGAGGGGTCTTATCACAGTTGGCTAGACCTTGCATTACAAGAGGCATTTTAGGCTGTGATACATAAGGTTATTTATTAAACTCTGGATTTTAATATATAAAATTAAAATGGCAAGCTAAAATAGCTCAGATGGAAAAATGTTGCCTTTTGGATTAGATTGTCTTGAGTTTTGTGAATAACCTTGACAATATATGTCTTTAGTCACAAATAAAGAGTTAAACAATGTTGATCTCTTTAGTTTTTTTTTCTCACTTTTTTTTAGTTTTGATGTTGGTTTGGTGTGTTTTTATTATTCCGTAATGTCACATTAAGGTTTGTTTTTAATTTGTTTTGAAGTTCATCTATGTTTATATTCTTGCATAACTGTAATTTGTATATTGTTCTACTTTGCTGCTTCTAATGACTAGCTAGTTATGCAGGTACTATAACAATCTTGTTATGTTTGGTTTTAGTTCCCAGTTTACATTCACAGACTCTGGGAATCGGTTAGACATGTTTGGATTGGTCTCTAGTAACACTGAGGAGTCTAACAAAGTGGAACCAGTGACTGACTGGTAAGTTTAAATATCTTCACTTGTTACAGCTGTAGGGGATTCACTGCAAAAAGCCAGATTTTGGTAAATACACACAATCAGAACAATAGAAAATTTAATAGCTTTAAAAAAAAAAAAAAGGACTTAAAGGACAACTGTCACCTCAAAAATATTTTTAATATAATAATCCTTTCATTATGTTTTGAAAGAAAATAGATTGTTTATGAGGTATACCGTATATACTCTAGTATAAGCCGAGTTTTTCAGCACATTTTTTGTGCTGAAAAACCCCAACTCTGCTTATACTCGAGTCAATGTCTGTATTATGGCAATTTACATTGCCATAATACAGACTGGGGGCTGGCAGCGAGCGCTTACCTCTCCTGCAGCTCCTGTCAGCTCCCTCCTCCTCCGCGCCGGTCCGTTCAGCACCTCTGTCAGCTCCCAGTGTAAGCCTTGCGAGAGCCGCGGGGTCATAGTGCGGCTCTCGCGATACTTACACTGTGAGCTGACAGGGGAGCTGCACGGACCGGCGCGGAGGAGAAGGGAGCTGCAGGAGAGGTAAGTAAACTCTCTGCCAGCCCCCCTCCTACACAGTGCCCATCCACTGGACCACCAGGGAGTGAGAGCCCCCCTCTCAACAGGACGAAAAAAATAAATACATAATAATAAAATATTAAAAATAATAATAATTAAAAAAAATAACAATATAACAAAAAAATTAAAATAATAATTAATGAAATAAATAATATAACAAAAAAATGATTAAAATAATAATTAAAAAATAACAATAATCAAAATGCCCACCCCCCACCAACACATGCATCACACACACTGCATTCATACGCGCGCACTGCATTCATACGCACACACTGCATTCATTATATACACACACTGTAAATATTCAATTAATATAATTTTTTTAGGATCTAATTTTATTTAGAAATTTACCAGTAGCTGCTGCATTTCCCACCCTAGTCTTTTACTCGAGTCAATAAGTTTTCCCAGTTTTTGGGGGTAAAATTAGGGGCCTCAGCTTATATTCGGGTCGGCTTATACTCGAGTATATACGGTATGTAAAAAATGAGGTAAAGTCAGCCCTACATTTAGTATATGACCGGATCCTTCAGCCATATACATGCACTGCGACCGTCTCTGTGTTCTTCCCGGCTTCACTCTGCACAGAATTAGACCAAAGAATATTATGTAATTTACTAAAGATAGGGATGAGTTTTTTCTTTTACTCATTGAAAACATCTATACTTTCGATATATGAGGAAAGCATTATTATATTGAAATATTTTTGGGCTATACTTCTAGGACTCCGTCTGCATTTACACACACTTTTTGTGATTTAGGTGTAGGCTGATTTTACTCTGTGTGGGTGCTAGCAACCACGAGTGTAATAGAGTTGTTTTTGTTTATTATATTACTTTGAGCCACTTGTTTTTTTGAGCCTTTTACAAATAGTCCCATATCAGGACCTCCATTTGCTATATTGCGATTTGTTTTTTATTTTGCATCCCATGGTAATTTACTTCACCTGCGTATATTTGTTTCCGATACCTCCCTATATGTTTCACACTTTGGCAATAACCTATTTGGCACTGTAGAGCTCTGTCCTCGTTTTGACCTACCATGTTAGGCTTCATATGTTTAAAGCTGCTACCTTTTGTATTTATTTTTATTTACGTCAAGATGCGGTATAATGACTTTGTGTACGATTACATGTGAAATACCAGCATTCAACAACATTTTGTTATATAAGCTTTCACATGTTGTTTGTACATGAAATGTCCTATTGCTACCACATATAATTGTATTACAATATTTCTGCCATATTTACAATATTTGTCAATATCAATACGTCAATAAAGAAAAATGACCGAAAACAATAACATTTTTGACTGGTGACAGTAGTCTTTTAAGTCTTTCAAATTCTGCCTTTCACATATCCTTATTGCTGTGTTGGACCCAAATGCGTAAGGGACAGAATTTCTGCATAAAGCGGTAATATTTCCAGTTGAATCCAAGATGGCTGTTCTCTGTGATTTGCGTCAAATGTGCCAATACAAATTTAATTTTTGGGGGAGGGGTAGTGGTCAATATTTAATAGGTTGTATTTCTTTCCTATACAGATTGATTACTTTGTGTAAAAAAAAAAAAAAAAAAAGGAAATAAAGTATTCACATTAATATGCCAATCTGAAGAAGAAGAAAATAAAAAACTGTGTGTATACATTTTTTTTTCCTTTTAGGGACTCTTTATCAAAACTTTTTCCCCCATTATGGGCTCCAAATACTGATGAACAGAGAGAATTGTCTGATTACGTTCCTCATACCCTCCCAGACTCCGACACCCGATCTTACAGGGAAGAAATAAGAACGTTGCCAGACATGGGGAGCCTGCAGAGAGGTTTTGAAGATCTAGGTCTCTTGGAGTCTTTTGTATCTCATCCTGAGCCCCAGCTAGATGAGCTCTCTAATGATGTTTACATTGAAAACCCTGCTTTGAAACTGAACTCAACCTTTCAGCAAACTCCACAGCCTCCCCAGTACACTGGAGACTACATTAAATTTAACTGTACGGATTATGCAATGAATGGCGCCAGTGTCGACACCAATGCCCAGAAGAGGCCACATGAATACTCTGGTTTCCCTAAGCAAGTGTGGAAAGGTGAAAATGGAAGTTTTAAATTTGGGAAATCCAGTCCAACAAATCCACTTATTTATTCCTCTGATTCGAGAGATGCATGGAGTAAAGAAAATTATCTTAAAACATGCAACATGGAACCACCGAGTATGAAACCTACAATTCCTCAGTATAATCAACAGTTTCATAAAGAGAGAAGATTTCTGCCATTTGCGCAAAGAAAACTATACAATACAGGGTCTGAAAACCAATACACTAACTACCCAAACATTCCATTTGACTCGCGTGAAAACCAAGTTTGCCAAGGTCCCAACGAGTCCTTTATGAAGTCTTCTGACTTTAGTTCATCTACAAATGCCATCTATCACAATGAAAATCTTCAGCCCTCCTGCTTTGGGAACCGGTGTCTAGACTTTGAGGCTGTAGGTACTCAGAAACAAGCAATCAGTCCGCTTCCATCACCCGTTAGTTCATTGTCAGATGGATCTCCAACACATAACTCCCTGTCCCAACAGCCTTATTACTCCTATGCTGCGTCTTCGTCAAGTTCACGGAGTGATGGACACACACACAGAAACAATGCTACCAACAAAATTACCTTTTCAGGGCTAATTGATGAAAATCAGAGAGGTGTTAAATCATTTGGACAATCTTCTCCTACTAAAGAGGTCAATTATGGAAAAATGAGCTTTGGTTTCCAAGCCCCCAAGTCTCCTACGCCACAAAACTCTGATAGATATCACCGATTACCCAAAAAGAACAACCCACAGAATAATTCAAACACAGACAGGCGATGCAAAAGAAACTGGAGTTCTCAACAAGGAAATGCCCGTTCTAATCCACAACAGTTTAACATGTTCCAGAAGAAGCAGGACGCAAACATTGGCAATGTTTCCGACTTCATCAATGCTTCTTTCCTCCCATCTTTCTCCTTAATGTCCAATCTAAAGCAAAACCAAAATTTTCCTTCCTTCAACGCTCAACCATTTGCTCCATCAGCCAACATGCCTTTTCCTCCTCCACCATTTCCATTTTCTGATCTCATTGACCTTCTTCATTATGAAGACTTGAATCCCCTTAATCCCTTCATAAACGAGTTATTGTCTGGTGAAATTCCTCCGCCATATGTTGCGTTTCCTGCTCCATTCAATAGATATCGTCCACCAAGAAATCGCAGTGGACCTGCCAGTGAGCTACATAGTCAACTAGAAGAATGCTGTGAGCAATTAAGAGTCCTTGAAAAGGATAGGAAAAAGGTGAGATCATCTTTGTTTTTACGCTTGGACCCACAACCCAAAATATTTTTGTTTAGATTTAACCCCTTAAGGACTGAGCCAAATGTACATGTTTTGATCAAAATAAAACTTAAACAAACCTTGGAATTTGACTATATGTCTGTTCAACCGTAATTCACCTCTTTAATATTAAGTGCACCAACACTTATTATATATAATTGTATTCAGGAGAAATAGGGCTTTCATTTAACATGAAATATCTAGCTATGAAACATTTAATATGAATACAATATAAAAAGTTAGAATTTAAGAAATTGTTATTTTTTTAGTTCTGCATGACATTATAACTGTGAATGTCACAATACTGTTAGCTGTTACTGCAGTAAAGTACACATATTTGTATTCAGCGATGTCTCACGTGTAACACAGTACCCCCTATGTACAGGTTTTATGGTGTTTTGGGAAGTTACAGGGTCAAATATAGCATGTTAAATTTTTCATTTTTTTCACATTGAAATTCACCAGATTGTTTACGTTGCCTTTGAGACCGTATGGTAGCCTGAGAATGAGAATTACCCCCATGATGGCATACCATTTGCAATAGTAGACAACCCAAGGTATTGCAAATGGGGTTTGTCCAGTCTTTTTTATTAGCCACTTAGTCACAAACACTGGCCAAAGTTAGCGTTAATATTTGTTTGTGTGTGAAATGCAAAAAACTAATTTGAATGCCAATCTTGGCCAGTGTTTGTGACTAAGTGGCTACTAAAAAAGACTGGACATACCCCATTTGCAATACCTTGGATTGTCTACTATTGCAAATGGTATGCCATCATGGGGGT
This sequence comes from Pelobates fuscus, assembly GCF_036172605.1. Lineage (NCBI taxonomy): Eukaryota > Metazoa > Chordata > Amphibia > Anura > Pelobatidae > Pelobates > Pelobates fuscus. The sequence continues at coordinate 376,062,794 of NC_086320.1, forward strand.
AATTCTCATTCCTAGGCTACCATACGGTCTCAAAGGCAACGTAACCAATCTGGTGAATTTCATTGTGAAAAAACTGAAACACAAGCCTTATATTTGACTCTGTAACTTTTGGAAACACCATAAAACCTGTACATGAGGGGTACTGTTATACTCAGGAGACTTTGCTGAACACAAATATTAGTGTTTAAAAACCGTAAAACGTATCACAAAAGTTATATCGTCAGTGTAAGTGCCGTTTGTGTGTGAAAAATGCAAAAAACGTCCCTTTCGCTGATGATATCATCGTTTGTAATACATTTTATTGTTTTAAAACACTAATATTTGTGTTCAGCGAAGTCTCCTGAGTAAAACAGTACCATTTACAGGTTTTATGGTGTCTTGGAAAGTTACAGGGTTAAATATAGTGCTAACAAATTAAATTCTCTATAATATACATGTGTTTGTTTACATATATGTATATATATTTTTAGAATTGTGTGTGTGTGTGTGTGTGTATATATATATATATATATATTAATAATATACTTAGTAAAAAAAAAAAGCTTTTAATAACTTGTTGGGAGGATAAGGATTTGGTTAATACCTAAACGTGTGTTCTTACTGAAAGGTTTTAGTTTTGGGTCCAACATTTTTTTTTTTTTTTTTCGGCGTCCTGCACCTTTTTAAAGATTTGATAAAATGCTAGTTTGTCCTCTTACTTCCTACTTTTAATAGATGTAGACATTCCTCTTTTGCTTCTAAATAAACTATTGGCAAGTACTGCTATGGAGAAACTGATTTTGGAATGAAATATATTTGATTTCAAGAAGAAAAAAAACACCTGAGCTTGACAAGAGAGAAACATTTTGATTAGGTTTTATAATTTGTCAGTTTGTTGGTGCTCGTATAACCGAACTCTTTTACTTCCTGAATTAAAATATATTTATATATATATTTATTTTTTTTATTTTTTTTGGTTATTGGCTAACATTGATCAATTTACTTTTTGTCGGTATTTAGACTGAAGCAGATCTTGCTAGACACTTTCCTGGTAACAGAGTATCCAGCTCCTACAGCTCCTCAGTCCCAAGGCTTCCTACAAATCCATCAAGGGTTGACCGATTAATTGTGGATGAATTACGGGAGCAGGCAAGGGTAAGTTCTGTTCTGTTTTAATACATAGATATAGATATGTTGCAAATCTTGCCTCCTGTGTTTTTAAAACGATTTGACCATTTGTAGTGGTTACTTAACTTTCTTAGCTCGGCTGACCTTGCCTCATAAGCAATGCTTTATGGGCACTGCAAAGGTTTCTGCTTTACACTGGGGACTCCAGAACTACAGTTTCCAGTAATCTAAGCCATGACCTCATACACAGCAAAAAGGGAAATACTGCCGGTTTGGAGGGAAGGATAAAAACAGTAACTTACAGAGCAAAATGAATTGGTTTTAAAACACAGAATACGATGCATCCAGCATACCTGGTACCAAACCTACACACTGCACTTAATACCTGGAATATGTAGATCATTGTCTTATGCTTAAATATGGGTCACAATTATTTCAGAATTTTTCATCTGTTTGGTCTGCCTCACAGGCTTTGTTTTCATTGTTCTTCTTTGCCCTTTTTCTTTTTTCTTTCAAGCATTCCTTTTTGTGCAAATTCTATTGTATGCTATACTGGCTAGTTGTTGTAGTAAGGTTATATATGTTGTATGCAAATCCTGTAGGCTGTCTTGCTAATAGTCTTTCATTTTCAGGCTGTGTCGCTGATTAAAATAATGGAAAGGATCTGTAGCTGTTCTCTTCACGTTAATATAACCCTGGCTCTGGAACACCATTTAGAAGCGATTCTCTTGACTCGGGCACGGCGCAAGGATGAGATTGTGAATGTTGCTAATCGCCAAAAACAAGGGTCGCCCAGATTTAATAACGAGAGAGGTGAGTATTAAAGGAACACATTTCAAACCCCTAATGCACTTGTTAAAAAACTTTACGTACCGTATATACTCGAGTATAAGCCGAGTTTTTCAGCACATTTTTTGTGCTGAAAAACCCCAACTCGGCTTATACTCGAGTCAATAGTCTGTATTATGGCAATTTTCATTGCCATAATACAGACTGGGGCTGTGGGGGCTGCAGAGATGTTACTTACCTCTCCTGCAGCTCCTGTCAGCTCTCTCCTCCTCCGCGCCGTCCGTTCAGCACCTCGGTCAGCTCCCAGTGTAAATCTCGCGAGAGCCGCAGCTCTCGCGAGACTTACAGTGTGAGCTGACAGAGGGAGCTGACCGGACGGCGCGGAGGAGGAGAGAGCTGACAGGAGCTGCAGGAGAGGTAAGTAACATCTCTGCAGCCCCCACAGCCCCCCCCCCCCCACTGAACTACCAACCCCACTGGACCACCAGGGAAGGAGCCCCCCTCCCTGGCCAGCTAGCAAGCAGGGAGGGGGGACGAAACAAAATTAAATTAATAATAAAATAATAATTAAAAAAATAAATAAATAACATTACAAATAATAAATAATAATAAAAATATGAAAATAATAAAAAAAAGAATAAGTAAATAAAAAAAATAATGAAAAAAAAATATTAAAATTATGTAAAAAATAATAATAAAATTGCCCCCCCCCCCCAAGGCTCTGCAACACACACATACACACACTGCATTCATACACGCTGCACTCATACACACACACGCTGCACTCATACACACACACTGCATTCATTATATACACACACTGGAAATAAATATTCAGTTAATATAATTTTTTTAGGATCTAATTTTATTTAGAAATTTACCAGTAGCTGCTGCATTTCCCACCCTAGTCTTATACTCGAGTCAATAAGTTTTCCCAGTTTTTTGGGGTAAAATTAGGGGCCTCGGCTTATATTCGGGTCGGCTTATACTCGAGTATATACGGTATCTTATTTTATTTATATAGTTACATTTTTTATAAATTAACCTGCTTGCTCTAAACCATCTGGCTTTCAAGTAGTCAACCAGTCCTGTTACTTCCTGGTTTGGTTAGCTTAGTTGCACTGAACTCAAGAGGCAGCAATTGCCCAGAGCACCTGCCTTGCAAAGACTTCTCATTGAGCTGCATTGGGGAGTCTGTGATTGGACAACCACAGAAAGTCTGGGCGGGCTTAGAAGGGGAGGGGTTTGGTGGAAAATGCTGCAAAGTAGAGATCTACAGCTTTTGCAAGCTGTTTTAGATATACCTCCAGTGAAACAGGGCATAATTAAATGCATGCAAGTTTTCATTTGGGTAGATCTACTAAACAGTGATTTCTATTTTGTATTTGGCCAGTGGAGTGTCCCTTTAACTCTTTCAGTGCAGAGTAAAGGATCCTGAATCAGAAAAAGACCTACCATCACAAAGCTCTTATAGTATATTAGTTGCTGAAAAGGGTAAGCTAGTAGTTCGGAAGAAGCACAGAATTGTACCTAGGGCATGCTAAATTGCTATTGAAAATATTTTATTATTTAAAACAAATATGGTGACAGCAAGTTGTCCTCCTAACGCCGTTAGGGCATACTATGCAGCCCCGCATTTAGTGTGCCTAAACGCTGTTAGGGTGGCATAGTACGCCCTAACAATTGTTAGCACCCCAGGCACAATTGACTTACCTGGACTTGCGATCCGCGGCAGTTCCGGTCCAGGGGGACTGCCTCACAAGCCAGGCAGTCCTGCTTCCTTTCCGGCCCTCCAGGGCCATGTGATCGTGCCGAAAGTCGCACATCACATGGCCGCAAAGCAGTCTATGAAACTGCCTGCAGGGGAACTCCAAGACTGGACCCTGTAACCTTGACATGTTTATAAATATTTTGATATGAAATGAAAGCCCTGTTTCTTCTGAACAAAATGATAAATAATATGTGTATGTGTCTTAATATGAAAGAGTTGTATTATGATTGACAGACATATAGTGCAAATTCTAGGTTTTGTTTACATTTTGTTTTGATCACAACTTGTACAACTGACTCTGTCCTTAAGGGGTTAATAAATGTTGCAGGGAGTTGGTTACATTATGTGAATACCACTGAAAGTACCGTTTGCAATCACCTTTCACTTGTTTTAAGAAAATTTCTGATGTAGAAGCTTTTATTCTGCTTGCTGTTTAGCTGATCATGTGACGAGTCTGCACACGTGTGTCTTTAAAGGGACACTATAGTCACCTGAACAACTTCAGCTTAATGAGGTTGTTCAGGTGAGTGCTACAGCTACCCGGAGCCTTTTTCTTGTAAGCACTGTATTTTCTGAGAAAATGCAGTGTTTACATTGGAAGCTTGGAACATCTCTTGTTGCAGTCAATCAGACGGCCACCAGAGGGACTTCCGAGTTCAGAGGCCCTAAAAAGGCCTCTCGTCCGATGCATTCTGGGTGAATACATCAGACGGGCTATCAGCACACAAAGCACTGTGAACGCGCTTTGTGTGCTGATAGCCTGTCAGCACTGCTGTGGGCGTGGCTTCAGTTGACAGCTGAAGCCCGAACCCACAGGGACGCTTACTGTCCACAATAGTGGTTGAAGGTGGGGGGGGGGAGACCTACTCTCCTCCCCCCCCCCCCCGGCCCCCACCCCTGTGCGGCGGGTGGGGGCCCTAAAACTATCAATGAGGGGGGGACCTACTGTCCCCCCCCCCGGCCCCCACCCCTGAGCGGCGGGTTGGGGGCCCTAAAACTATCAATGAGGGGGGGGACCTACTGTCGCCCCCACCCCTGAGCGGCGGGTGGGGGCCCTAAAATGATCGATATGGGGGGGGGGACCTACTGTCCCCGGCCCCCACCCCTGTGCGGCAGGTGGGGGCCCTAAAATTATCAATAAGGGGGGGACCTATTGTCCCCCCCGGCCCCCACCCCTGAGCCCTAAATACAAAAGGGGGGGAGACCCTAGTTAACCCTCCCCCCCCCAAAAAAAAAATTATCTCCCTACCTACCCCCCTCACCCTAAAAATAATTAGGGGGGGAACATTAACTAAAAACCTGTAAAAAAAAAAAAAAAATGAGATAAAAACCATTCGATGTTTTCTTTCTTCTAAAATCTTCTTTCTTCAGCCCCCAAAAAGGCCAAATAAAAATCCATAATAACCGACGCAATAAAAAAAAAAAAAAACGAGCGCAAAAAAACCAATCCATGTTCACCCATGGAGGGCTCCGCGCAGACTGAGCTCCGCAGGGCGGGGAAGGCTAATAAAGCCTTGCCCCGCCCTGCAATTAGGCTAAGAACACTCTGATTGGTGGGTTTAAGCCAATCAGAGTGCTCTTTGTCATTTTACAAGCGTGGGAAAGTTCTTTGGAATTTTCCCACGCTTGTAAAATGACACAGAGCACTGTGATTGGATGGATTTCAAGCCATCCAATCACAGTGCTCTGTGTCATTTTACAAGCGTGGGAAAGTTCTTTGGAATTTTCATTTAGAAACTTGTCTATTGTTTTACAGTGTTTGTTGTGAAATAAAAAAATGAGTTTGAAACTCTTCCTAAAACTACAACTAATATATGCCCCAAAAGAGATTAAACCCCCCCCCCAAAAAAAAACTTATACCAACAAACACAGAGCTTGAAAAAAATAACATGCTCTAACCATGTTTGACATTAGCGCTTTAGATTGTCTCAAATGGTGGTTCTTTATTGTCAGAGACCCAGATTGTGTGCATGTTGTTATCTTATGGACCCATTCTTCAGGTGATAAATTGTCCAAATGAACCATTCTTGATGTTCCTGTTACAAGCAATGGTCATCCACTAAAATGCTATGGAGACCCAATTTTAGGTCCCAACACCGTTGTTAAAGGGAACTTTAAACACCAAAACCACTTAATCTTAATGAAGTTGATTTGGTGTATATATCCTGCTCCTCCATTCACACTGCTGAATTCTCTGCCATTTAGACATCAAATCACTTTAAAGCTCCTATTGTCTATTTTGTAAACCATTTGTTAATGCAAAGTATAAGCTGCTTGCGAAAGTAAAGTTAAAGGAACACTATAGGGTCAGGAACACAAACCTGTATTCCTGACCTTGTAGTGTTAAAATCACAATCTAGTTCCCCTTGTACCCCTAATCTAGTTAAATATTACCTTTATTCCAGTCTGCTGGTTCTGGCTATGCCACTGACCGCCACATTAGCTGACGTAATCAGCCAATCACAATGCTTTCCTATGCCACCCTAGCCAATCCGCATCTAATCAATGCATTTCAGAGGAAAGGTCCGTGTCTCCATAATGAGGGTGGAGACGCTATGCAGCACTGCCCCACGAAGCAGCTCTAGTAACCATCTGAGGAGTGGTCAGTGGAGGTGTCCCTAGGCTGTAATGTAAACACTGCATTATCTCTGAAAAGACAGTGTTTAAAAAAAGCCTGAAGGTAATGATTCTACTCACCAGAACAAATTCAATAAGCTGTAGCTGTTCTGGTGACTATAGTGTCCCTTTAAGTGAGACATTTTTTTTTTTAATTATGCACAATTGTGTTTGATTTCAGTTTTTTAATAATACAGCTAACTACAGTTGTGTTCGTGTTTATGTTATGTATTTGTTTTTATTTTTATTTTAGATGTCCTAGCTTTGGCAGCTGCAATAAAGGAAATGGTAGCTTCTACTCGCAAGGCAAGAACTGCATTATGGTGTGCTCTGCAAATGACCTTGGCGAAATCTCCCTCTGGCTCTGCAGTAGCACCAGAAGACCTGGAGAGAGTGCTGCAGGAGCTGTGTCCCAGACAGTCCTCCAGTGGTATTGATGTTGAAGATGGCAAAAAAGGGTGTGAGGAAAAGCATTTATAGACCTTTAAGTAGTAGGCAGTTTGGGTGACATTACCCGCTAATCATAGAAGGGGTTCAGAATGTAATTCATTGCCATGGTTACAGGAAGATGGCTGCAGAACCCTTCAATGTTACTTTGGGGGAAAATGGCTGAACTGCAACTTCGTAGTAAATATTTATAATATTTTGTATCTGCATCAACTACAGCATTTCTATTTTTTATTAATTTAGAGAGTGCGTTACATTTAGTAGAGAATGTTTTCCTGCTTTATAACTTGTACTAAAAAGTGTTAATTCTATAGAATGTAACCACACTGCTCCATCTCTACCATTTAGATATTGTTGCTTTAACATATTTTCAAAACTTGTTTTTTTGTGCCAAAGATGGTGAATAGTGAACATGACCATAGATGACGAAACATTGAATATGTGTAAAATCACTACTTATCTATTTACTTCTTCTTTTTTTATAAATATATATATTCAATTTAGGTTGTGTTTTACCAACATTCCAATGTACTGAACTGCTGTGTTCCTAGTGGCCAGAACCAGTTTTGTACAATCCGTTATTCTCTGCTTTCCTCTCTGCTAACCCAAAAATTGATTATATTTTTGACGATGGAAAGGTTATTGATATAACTAGATACGAGAAACACCTAGTCAAGCCCACTCCATTTTTATTTTTGTTTTACTTCTAGATGGCAAAGTGTGGTTTTGTTTCCATTCTCATGTGAGGCCTGCGGTTCTACTATACTCTGTTTACTGTGTTTTCTCACTCACCATTTTGGCAGTCTTCTCTTGCACCGTGCTTTTTGCATTTTAAGTTTTGAACAGTTATCACAAATTCTTAAATCCCAGACATGATTCACGTGTGCTTGAATCCTGTACCTGTGATTTATACATGTTACTGCAAAGTTCATAATCTCACTCAGGAGTTTGGTGTTGGTAATAATTGGTTAAAATAATTATTATTTAATCTAGTTTGCACTTACAAACTTTTTTTTTTTTTTTTTTTTTACTTTTGAACCAAGTTTAATTTAAGCCAAAACGCTTTCTGTATTTATTTCTTTGTGCATTATTTTTTTCTTTTGTTCTAAATACTGTATTGTATTTTATTTTAGTCATAAGTGTTAATATTTACTCAGGAAACTGGTAAAAGTCAACAAATTGTATAGGTACAAAGTATAGATTTAGGCAGGCTGTGTGTTTGTATATATTTATACAGAATATTTCATAAACTTCATAAAACGTGGACCCGGTTACCAAAGGTTTGAATATTTTTTTTTTTTTTTCTCGTCCCACTGAGAAAGTGTTTTGTGTTTTTGTTTTGTTTTCTTATTTTTTTACAAAACCATTTTAATTCCCAGATTACCACAATTTATAAAGAATTGGGCTGCAATTTGCTCATTCAACACAGACCTTTTTCCTTTTTCCATATTCCCGTGGCTTAGACAATCATGTCTGGTGGTATTAATGCTTTTTTTTTTCCTTCATCAATGTGAAGATGGGATTTTTTTTTATTTCCATTGTGCAGTTTGTTGCATGTACCTTTTTTTTTTTACACTTTATAACCTTTGTTATTTTTAGTGAATTCAAGTATTTTTGCTGACTATAACAGTTTTTGCTGCTAGTGCCGTTTATTTAGAGAATTGATTTATATTTTTAAATACTAAACTGTTAACCCAGTGTGGTGTGTGTATATCTCTGTGTATTGTTAAATGTAAAATGTTATTGTAGTCATTAGTTACTAAATATTTCAGAAGTGGTTTACTCATTTTTGGTGTCTTTTGAGGGGGTGCTCACCTGTGACTGTATGAGCATCCTAGGATATAGAAAAGTATTTTTAATTTGAAGGTTTTTTGTTTTTTTTAAGAATTGGTCCATGCACGTGAGATCTGACATAAAGGTTTGATTCTAAGCAAGGTAAACGAAAACTTTTAAAGGAACTCTCTAGGCACCATAAGCACTACAGCGCACTGTAGAGACTGGTGCCAGGAGTGTCATGGGCCCCCAATGTCAGTTGACTTCCAATCTGTGGTTTGATGGTGTTGCTCTCTGCCGGAACCCCAAGCTGAGTGCGACCAACTGGCACTCTCAGCCACTGAGCTTGCCGTGCACTGTAGGCCATAGCTTGGGAAACCGAATGGAAGCTTGTAAGTAGCAGCATCTAGCAAATAGGAAGTGTTAATTGGCCCCCCGGTGGACTCAAGGTAAGTAGTCAAAGCGTTGCTAAACTTTTTGACTGCTTACAATGTGTGTGTTTTGGGCTTTGGTGCTCAGAAGAGAACAAGGCTCATATGGAACAGTATATTCAATTTTAAAATAAAAGATCCTGTGACGTGATGTGTTGGTTTTGGGTTTTGTTTTTCTTTTATATATTAATCACTAAAGAGTACGAAAAAGACTAGTGCAAAGCAGTGGACGCTGTCCTGTTAATGGATGCTTCGTAAGTTATCCAGTAATTATTGCTTTCAATGGATTTGAATTGTCAGACCTTCTGAAAAGACTGTAGGAAGTCACTGTTCATTATTCCGATGGAAACATCTAGTTTTGTCAGAGAAATTAGGGCTTTGTACATTTTGACTTTTTACTCTGCAGGATGAGAAAGAAAGGGCAGCTTTCTTAACAGAACACAATCCGGTGTCTTTCAGTGTTTGGTGTGCAGCTCATGTTTGGGTGGATGTGTTTTTGGTTCATTATGTTACATATTTGTTTAAAAGCTTATTTGAAAGGTGTTTTGAATCATATTTTTGAGTTTGACCTTCAGTTAACAGATTACACAGGTTTGTTTTAGTATGTATACATTCCTGATAATTTAGATCTTTCGTTTTTGTTTTCTTTCTGCTGTGAAATATGTTTCCTTATTGGATACTGTAGTATTGACCAGGTCCCTAACCAGTTCATAATGTACCTTAAAGTGTAGTTTCTTGTGTATAGAATATATTTACAGGATGGTTAAAGATATATATTTATATAGAATGCATACTCCGAATGCTTAGTCTTGCTCTTTACTGAACAGTCCAGCAATGCATTTTGTGTGGGTGCCCAAGATATGTTTGTGGGCTCTTTTTGTGATGTACATAGTAAGAATTGAGTTAGAATTGCATGTAAACTTCATCAGATGAGCTGGCCTTAGTCCAAGGGAGACTAAAGTCAATTGTTTGTCTTGTAGTTTTGTCTGTAGCAGATGCTATATTCACTATGGGCTTCATATGCAATACATGGCAGTGCCTCATATATGTGATGGAGTGGTGGTCTCAATTTTGCCCATGATCATGACTTTATCTGCTCTATGGCTTAACATGGACATGGCATTTTGCAGTCTTGCCACACTTTAACTTGGATTGGCCGACCTCATAGATTGTCTTGTAATTTTCATACCATTCTCTCAGTTTAGCAAACTTGCCACTATAGTCGCTTTGTTTTTTTCTTTGATGTAAAGTGTGCTTATGGCCAAAAATCAGAAATGTTCACTGGAAGACTGCATTAAAAGTTTATTGCTGAAAGGCTGACATCCATGAAATGCGTCCGCAATGAGAGGGAGCTGTCCATCAAACTATACAAGCTATAATTCATTCCAAATCTTGTTGGTATATGTTATATTGTAAGGTTACAAGGTGTTGTAAATCAGACGTTCATGAAATGCATTGTGAGCAGCTCGGTGTGCTATCTGCATGGCTATTCACTGCAAGTGGAAATATTAATAGTGCACCTTTCTAATATGAAATAGTTTATATCATGCCGAATAGACTAGATAATGTAGGTCTTTTGCAGTAACTGTTCCCCTCCATATGTACGGATGTCTATTTATAGGTCAAAATGCTCCAAACTCCATTAGATCTCTTAATTAAATGATGTGCTAATCTACAATTATTTTTTCCCTTCACAATCTTTATCACATTTAAAGGGATATTCCAGGCACCATTGTCTGATTAGTGACGTGAATATTTAGTCTATCCCCTCTGTTCCTCCCTATAAATCTACAGTGGTTTCTTGTTTGCTGTGATTGTGTGTGTTTATGTGCATTTTGTCATCACTGCTGTTCACATACACCGCCATGATTTGTTTTAATTCATGAAACCTTACTTTGCGCAAATGGTGTAATTTTGTGGGATTTCCTAAATGAAGCTAAATACTGACTAGCTCTGTCCGAGTCTGTACAACATTTAGCAGGAAGCAGACAGGCACTGCTTCTGTTTATGGGAAATGGGCAAAGTTTACAGTGAAAGTGAGAGCACCAGGATTGGCTGAGAGGTTTAAAGGGAGTTTCACAGCCTAGAGTATCCCTTTAAGTTAAATACTAAGTGATCAGAATTTAGTATACAATCTGGTTAAATTGCAACACTGAATGCAAGTTTTGATTATTATTATTATTATTATTATTTTCTATTTTAGAAGAATAAATATGAAAAATATAATTCAAAATTCTATGTATTTGTATATCTTTTGTGTCTAATGAGACTTGTGTAAGGTATTTTTTGTGCCTAACAATCACTGCTCTGTTTACTATGTACTTTGTATCTGGCGCTGAGCCAACACTTTGTTATTGTACGGAGTTCATAATGGCATTTCAAAAAAAAATGTGTTTCCAAAAAGTACAATCACTGTGATTTTATTATGCTAAAGTATGATATGGGTCATTACATGATGTATTAACACAGCCTAGCATAATGATGACTCCTCCTCTGTTTTGTACCCCGTTACTTTTATTTTTGTCTCATTGAAATTGGGCAGCAACTTATTCTTATTGCTGGTTTCCAGTACTGATTTAATTTTCAATAAAATGCGGAAAATTTTTTTATTCAGGTATTTTAATGGGTGTGGGCCATCTCCCTGTACCCCCCTGTTTGCAGGGTTGGTGTTTTTCAGGGAGTGGCTCAGCCCTCGTGGTATTGATAGATTTGTAGCAAGCCCTGCGTTTTGATAGCTGGAGTTGTCGGACGGGGCACTGGTTTTTCAGGTGCTATTTGTGTTTGTCACGGGGACAACTATTACGGAGGAGTCATCACAGGCTGACCTGTTTATATAAAAGTTTAAATTGTGCTTTAATGACTAATATGTTTTTATTGCTAACCAAATGAAACATTAACTTCTGTGTATGACATTATAATCATTTAGTTATTGATCTGACTCTGGGTCTTTATTTTTATTCTCTTTCTCACAAAGGCTTAACAAAATGCTTGCTATCCTTAGCACCATGAATATTCTTCAACTAAATTTGCTATGATGTTTAGCAAGCCCAAGTTCATTGCATCATGGTAAATGCAGTTCAGAAGTTCCTATCTAACTAGCAATGATTAACTGATTCATTGCTAAACAACAAACATGTTTGGCATCAGAGGATTGTTTGTCTGATAACCCACACAGAGATCTATGAGGCTGAGCAAAACTAGACTGGCATCGCCAAGTTTGGTATGAGTCACCCCTTGTACGTAACCTGGTCAGATTGGCATGCATCCTGCTCTAGATACTGTGGGGCAATGTGATTCCTGTCATAGCCACTAGCAATCGACTGATATTGATTTTTATTTATTTTTTATTTTATTTTTTTTTAGAGCCGATACCGGTATTCTGTGAACTTTCAGGCCGATTACCGATATTCTGTACATTTACCGTATATTTATTTTTTTGCAGATCTTTTTTTTTTTTTTTTTAAATTAAGTGGTAAATGCACAAAATATACATGCCAGTCAGATTTTTTTGGTTTTCAATAATATTTATGTGTGTGTGTAGTGAATGCAATGAGAGTATTTGATTAATAAATGCAGTGTGGGTAGTGGATGCAGTTTGTGTGTAAATATGTGCGGTAGGAACTCCCCCACCCCTTACCGGTTTCTTAGTGCGCCCCCCCGCCCCCCATTTCCCTTAATGTTCCTCTCCCTTCTCTTTTACTGCCCCCCCTCTACCCCAGTGTTCCTTTTCCCTCCCCTGTACCTTAGTGTCCTCCCTTAATGTTCCTCTTTCCCACCCTCCCCTGTCCCATAGTGTCCTTCACCCCCCACCCCTGTCCCATGGTGTCATTTACCCCCCCTTCCCTGTCTTATAGTGGTATTCACCCTCCCTTCTCTTTTACTGCCCCCCTCTACCCCAGTGTTCCTTTTCCCTCCCCTGTACCTTAGTGTCCTCCCTTAATGTTCCTCTCTTCCCACCCTCCCCTGTCCCATAGTGTCATTTACCCCCCCTTCCCTGTCTCATAGTGGTATTCACCCCCCCCCCCTCCCTGTCTCATAGTGTTCTACCACCCCCCGTCCCATAGAGTTTATTAGAGCCCCTCTCTCTCCCCTCCTTGTCCCCGCTCCCTGTTGGGTCTCCTGGTAGCGTGATCGAGCGGAGCAGTGCGTACCACGGTACAGGAGATTCAGTCTCCTGTTCCCCCGGCCGGACTGACGGGAAGTGCTCTCTCAGTGAGCACTTCCTTTCAGTCCAGCCAGGTACAGGAACCATACGTTCCTGTACCGCGGTGTGCTCTGCTCCGCCACACCACACAGAGTGCCTGGCAGGAGGGAGTGTTGTGCGCCCAACTCCTGCCGGTCACTCCGATTTAGCACCCTCCGGGCCAGTGCGCCCTGAGGCGGCTGCCTTATGGACGCGCTGGCCCACCTATTCATTAACGGTATTGCCGGTGATTATCGGCCGATAACGATTACAAAAAAATATATCACAAGTAGCACGTAGCGTAATACAGCATATAGTGTCTGGACACCCAAAGAAGTTTTACGTAATGCACTCACAAACGAATGACAATGTCAGGCTCATCACTCTTCCAGGTATGTAGAATAAAGAAGTCTTCTGTAATAATTCTCCCCTTATACAGGCATGGAGCAAATAAGAGAGACACAATAGTGAAATATTGTATAAACTGGGTACAAGATATTTTATATTGCATTTGCACACACAAAGTGTCAATGGGCACATCTCCAATAACAGTGGTAAAATCGGAGAAGGTGGATCCCCAACTGGATGAAACCCCAATGCACAACAGTGAAGTAAGATAAAACAATTAAAACAAAAAAAAATCTATGGAGAAACCAACAAAGAAATAAAACAAATATAAAGTCCTTTGAATTAACACGTTTTGCCCTGTAAAGGAATTTTTCAGATAGGTTGATCATTAGGTCATTCAGTCCACCTGATGACCAGCCTATTTACACAGTCTTCCAGACACTTGCATACATCCCTCAAGAAGTCCTATACAGGATGAAACGTGTTGGAGGGTGGGAGTGAATAGCTTTTCAACACGGTATAAATATTCATTGAGGATAATAGTTCACTTTTAAACTTGGCTATGGAAAAGGTTGTGAATATGCCTTGGACGCTTAGCTTTTTATTTGACTTGACCATAATATTTTGGGATATGGTAGGTAAGAGGGAGAAGGACACGAGATTAGAATGGACCGGCTAAAGTTGTACGCTGTAGAAGTCAACCAAAATCACAGTATCAGATACGCGAACTCCTATCTTTTGCTATGATGAATGTATACCTTTTATTACTTGAATACTGTATAACAAAGTGCACCTACCAGATCTCCACTGTTTCTTGATTGCAATATAACCCGTATTTATTACCATGCTTTATCAAATCTCAGACCATGTATGTTCTCTCAATAAAAAAATAAAATAAAGATTGTCTTAAAAAAAAAATAAAAAAAAAAATACTTAAGGGTAAAAGTTTCAAATAAGTCTTTAACAGAAACCATATCTTCAGCCCATGGACAGCAGTGTGCGGGTAACAAATGGACTAGGTGAGTGCCTGCAACTGGGGTTATAGGGTACCCAGCACCCTGCCTATTAGATGTCATTTGCTTGAAGGTAAATAGTCCGTTTGTATTATGTGTGACTCTCCACTAGAGGGCAGTCTAGTATTAGTGTTCTCCTGAAACACTAATTACAATAAACTGGGGACCAATTTACTAAAAGCTGAATTTGAGGGACCATGTTTGACCTGCAGTTTGCTTAAAATCGGTTTATTAAATCTAAGATGTGAGGTTTTCAAAGTCGCTGTATTAACTAACGTTATGGAAAAAAAAAACTGAATTAAACCACATTAAGCAGAATGAACCGAATCTTTCTAAACTATCACCGAACTGCGAAGTATTTGTCAAGTAACCCTGAAATCAAACAAATAGGCCGGTTGCTTGGGTAAATCGAGTATATCACTGAATTCTTATTTTGTGTTTCACTGCTTTTATTCTTTATTTTTTTGTTTATTCAGCTTTGTCTGGGATAGGAAGATTATACCTATATTATTATTATTATTATTATTCTTGCCATTTATATAGTGCCAACAGATTCCGTAGCGCTTTACAATATTATGAGAGGGGATTTAACTATAAATAGGACAATTACAAATAAACTTACAGGAACAATAGGTTGAAGAGGACCCTGCTCAATCGAGCTTACATTCCATAGGAGGTGGGGTGAAAAACACATTAGGACAGCAATATTGACAGATACCTATTTTTTTTATCATGCTTGCTTAGTACATTTTAGAACAATAAAAAAAAAAAAACGTGTGTGTTTTTGGAGATGAATGATTTTAAAAGGTGAACACTGGGACTGCTCATGCCCCACACAATGTGCAGTGGGGAGAGTTCACTGGACTCCCTACTAACTGTGATAGGTTGTCACTGTTCAAGCTATGAACAGCTGGGTAGTTTTACCAAGCAGGATTATACCATTGCCCACTATGTGGGAATGTGGTATTTATTTAATTTGATTTTTATTTAGGGCAGAAGCTGCCAGAATCCATTATTAAGCAGGGAGGGCTGGTGTAATTGTCTCCACATTTCCTTGGGTTGGAAAGTGAGTTAATGTAAGTCTGAAGAATGTTACATCTCTAAAAACACAGTTGTAGTGAATTGAAAACTCAATTACTAAATTAATGCCACAATAGCCGAGATGTGACTGTAGTCAGCCTGTCACTCTTTGTAGTGAGGCACTGGCGACTCTAGATAACAAAAGTCAAAACTGGGGCAGCGCTAATAATTTTCACCACTCTATCATATTCATTGTGGTCTTAGGAGGATAAGGGCTGTAATGAGTGCAATTGAGCGATAGGTGTGGGGTAGAGACTGTAGTTGGCACAGGAAATGGATAGGGGCTGTAGTGGGTGTAAGGGAGAGACGGGGCTGTAGTGGGTGTAGGGAAGGGATAGGGGCTGTAGTGGGTGTAAGGGAGAGACGGGGGCAGTAATGGGTGTAGGGAAGGGAGAGACGGGGTGGTAGTGGGTGTAGGGAAGGGATAGGGGCTGTAGTGGGTGTAAGGGAGAGACGGGGGCGGTAGTGGGTGTAGGGAAGGGATAAAGGCTGTAGTGGGTGTAAGGGAGAGACGGGGTGGTAGTGGGTGTAGGGAAGGGATAGGGGCTGTAGTGGGTGTAAGGGAGAGACGGGGGCAGTAATGGGTGTAGGGAAGGGATAGGGGCTGTAGTGGGCTGATTGATATTGGGGGTAGGAGCTGTGATGGGCCATTAGTGAGGGTATAGCTTAATAATAAAAAA
Organism: Pelobates fuscus; assembly: GCF_036172605.1. Taxonomy (NCBI): domain Eukaryota; kingdom Metazoa; phylum Chordata; class Amphibia; order Anura; family Pelobatidae; genus Pelobates; species Pelobates fuscus. Next base: position 376,079,032 of record NC_086320.1, read on the forward strand.
AGATAATTATTCACCACTCCCTGAGCCTTACCTTTGGCTATGGAGGGGAGACTATACCTGATGGGTGGAGACAGCTCTTTCTGGCTGGACCATGTTGTTTCTTAGTGTTGCCATGACAATGCTCTGAAACAGTAGAAGGATGGATATCAAAATCGTCATCAGGGTGATCTGGCCAGTGGGGAAAATCTTTGATGGGGGGGGTGGGGGGGTGGGGGGGAGTGGGGGGGGGGGGTGGGGGGGGAGCAAAGTGAGGCCGATGTAAGTAAGGCCTTAGGGCCTGGTGTAGAGGATCTTCATTATTCTTTGCCCATTCTGACAGAAGCTATAAAATGTTGAGATCGATTTCTCTATCCAGCCTCTGCAACCTGAGAGTGGTTCTTGTCAGATCAGTCACACTTCAATAGGAAGTAGTGTAAGGGGGAGACATGCCAGGGGAAAAGGGGGTGACGGACACAAAAGCAGAGTATGAAGGCAAAAGGGGGCTAAGACACACATGGTGCGATAAGAGGAGGAAAAGAGGTTTAGAAACCATGGGGAGTTAAGTGGGATTATGTGGGTCACAGTTTTGTAAATTTACTTTTGTCTTTCCACAGTTTCTATAAAAATAGGTGGAAAATAACAAGCTTTAGACAGTATGTAGTGTAGCTTGCAATAGTTCAAACACATGGTCTGAAATGTTACTGTAAAAGCAAAAATGCTAATATTTTAATGTTTTTTTTTTCTTCACATACAGTAAATGTGACAAAAATAGATAAAAATGGTCAGATACATTGCTTATAGCATTTTGTAAGGACTACAAAGACATTGCTATTAGTACAGCTTACTAAAATTCCAACAGAATGAGAACATATGCACTGCGCATAATGTGCAGATACAGTAAATACCGCTAAATCATATTTTTCTAAAATAAGTATATTTAAAATTGCCATAGCTATCTTTTCAATTTCTGCAGTGCTAATGAAATGCTATCTAAAATGGGAGTGGTATGACCCATTGAAACTTCCTGTACTGTTTGGAAGCCAGAGGTGAACTGACAATTTCAGCAAACTTGCAGGCATTATATTAGTGACTTCGGGCAGACAAATTTGTTCCTCTACAGCCTGGTAATCATAACAAGAGTATAAGTGAGGGTAAAGGACGTTTTATGGTCTAAATTTCATTCTGCAAAATACATGAAAATAAAAACTTTTATACTCTTCTTGTATTGGAGTGGTTAAAATAGCATAACATTTGTGTGAAAAATTATGAATAGCAAGCATGATGATGATATTAGTGGAATTTCTATAGAAATTACATTAGCTCACTTGTACCAGGACTGGGAGGGAGCAGGTTAAAGGGACACATTCTGCTTGAGCTAAACCCTTCCATAATGCCTTGTATAAAACAGCCAAGTTTTCGTTTACTTAAGGGATCTGTTTGGATTTACCCCATCTTTCTTTTTGCTTTACACTCACACACTACTCTGTTATGGAACTAACCTAGATAAAAACAATATAAATCAGATAAAGGAAATCACACCGTTGCCATATCAACAAGGCAATTTATCGTCAATAGAGCTCTTATACAGTTATCATATAAATAGATCAGTATAGTTTAGATTTAGCAATACATACATTTAGCTATATGGTCTATAGTTCAGATACAACAATTCATACATTTAGCTATACGGGCCTATATGTCAGATATGTTAATACATACATTTAGCCAAATGGTCTATAACTCGGATATAGCAATACATACATTTACAGTTAGGGGGAAAAAGTATTTGTTCCTCTGCTGATTTTGAACATTTCCCCACTGACAAAGAATTGATCAGTCTATAATTTTAATGGTAGGTGTATTTTAACAGTGAGAGACAGAATAACAAAAAAAATGGAAAATGCATGTCAGAAATGTTATAAATTGATTTTCATGCTAATGAGTGAAATAAGTATTTGATCCCCTATCAATCAGCAAGATTTCTGGCTCCCAGGTGTCTATTATATAGTTAACGAGCTGAGATTAGGAGCACTCTCCTAAAGGGAGTGCTCCTAATCTCCGCTCATTACCTGTATAAAAGACACCTGTCCACAGAAGCAATAAATTAATCAGCTTCCAAACTCTCCACCATGGCCAAGACTAAAGGGCTGTCCAAGGATATCAAGGACAAGATTGTAGACCTACACATGGCTGGAATGGACTACACGACCATCGCCAAGCAGCTTGGTGAGAAGGTGCGAGTATTTGCAAATGGAAGAAACACAAAATAACTGCCAGTCTCCCTCAGTCTTGTGCTCCATGCAAGATCTCACCTCGTGGAGTTTCAATGATCATGAGAACAGTGAGGAATCAGCCCAGAACTACACGGGAGGATCTTGTTAATGATCTCAAGGCAGCTGGGACCGTAGGCACCAAAAACCAATTGGTAACACACTACGCCGTGAAATCCTGCAGCTCCCGAAAGGTCCCCTTGCTCAAGAAAGCACATGTACAGGCCTGTCTGAAGTTTGCCAATGAACATCTGAATGATTCAGAGGAGAACTGATTGAAAGTGTTGTGGTCAGATGAGACCAAAATCAAGCTATTTTCATCAACTCAACTCGCTGTGTTTGGAGGAGGAGGAATGGGTCGTGGATGGGTATTCCAGCATGACAATGACCCAAAACACACAGCCAAGGCAACAAATGAGTGGGGCAAGTAGAAGCACATTAAGGTCCTGGAGTGGTCTAGCCAGTCACCAGACCTTAATCCTATAGAAAATCTGTGGAGGGAGATGAAGGTTCGAGTTGCCAGACTTCAGCCTCGAAACCTAAATGACTTGTAGAGGATCTGCAAAGAGGTGTGGGACAAAATCCCTCCTGAGATGTGTGCAAACCTGGTAACCAACTACAAGAAACGTCTGACCTCTGTGATTGCCAACAAGGGTTTTCCCACCAAGTACTAAGTCGAAGGGGTCCAATACTTATTTCACTCATTGACATGCAAATCAATTTATAAAATTTTTGACGTGCGTTTTTTTGGGTTATTCTGTCTCTCATTGTTAAAATACACCTACCATTAAAATTATAGACTGATCTGAAAGCAACCACCTTTGTCATGGGCAACAGAGCCAGCAAAACTCTGGCTCAAAGACTCAGCGACAAACAAGCTCAAACCAGAATCCCGTACCTGCTCTCCCCCCAGGGACAGAAACTGATCCAACCCACACAAATTTGCAATGAATTTGCAACTTACTATAGCTCCCTATATAATCTAAAAGACAACCCACAAGTACCCCAGCCGACCCAGAGCTCCATCACAGAGTACCTCCCCAGAATCGACATGCCTAAACTACAAACACACCAAATTGCCCGCTTGCGACTCCCATTACTACCCAAGAGGTAACACAGATCATCGAGTCCATGCCAAAAGGCAAAGCCCTGGGTCCTCTACAGTCTGGTAATCATAACAAGAGTATAAGTGATGGTATCGAGTCCATGCCAAAAGGCAAAGCCCCGGGCCCTGATGGCCTCACTAACCTGTACTATTCCACCTTTAAGGACATACTAAGCCCAGCAGGGAACCCTGCCACCTGAATTCCTAGCGGCACATATTATAACCTTGCCCAAACCAGGAAAACCACCAACGGTTTGTCCAAATTTTAGACCTATCTCCCTACTAAACGCCGATGCTAAATTGTATGCTAAAATCTACGCGGTTAGGCTCAAAACACTCCTGCCTAGCTTGATCACGACAGACCAAGTGGGATTTGTGGCGGGTAGACAGGGCCCAGACAACTCCCGGAAAGTACTTGACATCCTCCACTACCTTACCCGCTCCAAGTTGCCGAGCACGTTACTATCCCTAGACAGGGCCGCCATCAGGGGGTGACAACTGTGACAGTTGTCACGGGCCCGGCGGCCCTGGGGGGCCCGGCCGCCCGGGCCCCACGTGGAGCGGCGAAACTGCCGCAGGTGCATCTGCACTGGGGCCCATCAGGTGGCCCAAGCATTTAGGGCCACCCGATGGGCCCTATATCTTCAGGGGCCCGGTCAGCGCTGCGGCCGGGTAATTGCGCGACCGGGCCCCTTTAAAAAAATTTGCCGCCACACCGCAAGTGCTACTGGGAGGAAGTGACGGCCGGTCACTTCCTCCCAGCTAACTCCGCGCGGGGGGAGAGGCAGAGGAGAGGAGAGGAGTTGAGATGAGAAGAGAGGACAGGACAGGACAGGACACCAGAGGACACCAGAGGCATCCACTCCCATCATCCCCAGCCACCCTCCTGCAACTTAAAGGTAAGATGAGGGTGGCTGGTAAATGAGGTGTGTGTGTGTATATGTATATGTATGTGCATGTATGTATGTATGTATGTCTGTGTGTGTATATGTATGTGCATGTATGTATGTCAGTATGTATGTCTGTGTGTGTATATGTATATGTATGTGTCTGCATGTATGTATGTCAGTATGTATGTCTGTGTGTGTATATGTATGTGTCTGCATGTATGTATGTCAGTATGTATGTCTGTGTGTGTATATGTATATGTATGTGTCTGCATGTATGTATGTATGTATGTATGCCAGTATGTATGTCTGTGTGTGTATATGTCAGTCTGTATATAAGGACCTAACTAATCCTGTATTGTTTATGCAAGCAGGACATAGGTTGTTCATGATACATAATAAGAGACTCTTAACACTGTTGGGACTGAAATATTTACTCAAGTGATTATCTTATGGACTGTTATATTTATATGGCTTGAGAGACTGAGAAGCAATGTATCTGCTGTTCCCTATATGTCTTTAACGATTTGCATACTTGGGTATAGGAAAAGTATAATTCATATTGGCACTTTATATTTATATTTATTTTTATTCATTGTTATTTAACTTTTTAAGCTCCCGGATACCCACATTTACTGTGTACTGTTTGCAAGTTTTTATAGGATTTGGTGAACTCTTATTCTTCCAGTTTTAGAGCTTAAATACTGTCCCTCTGTCTTATTCCCTCTTTTCCACTTCCTGCTACACTCACTCTGTAAATATCAGGATTATATATCCAGTATGTATATATATATATATATGTCTAAATGTATGTCTGTTTGTCAGTATGTATGTTTGTCTGTGTGTGTATGTCAGTATGCATGTATGTCTGTGTGTGTATGTCTGTATGTGTGTCTGTGTGATGTATGTCTGTCTGTGTGATGTATGTCTGTATGTATGTCTGTGTGATGTATGTGTATGTATGTCTGTATGTATGTCTGTGTGATGTATGTGTATGTATGTCTGTATGTGTGCGTGTATGTAAGTATGTATATATGTCTGTGTGTGTGTGTGTATGTCAGTATGTCTGTATGTGTGTGTGTATGTCAGTATGTATGTATGTCTGTATGTATGTATGTCTGTGTGTGTGTATGTCAGTATCTATGTATATATCTATCTATTAGCATGAATGTAAGTACGCATGCATGTCTGTGTGTGTGTATGTCAGTAGGTCTGTATGTATCTGTGTATGTATATATCTATCTATCTGTGTGTGTATGTATGTATGTATATCAGTATGTATGTATGTCAAAATGTACGTACGTTTTTGTATGTATATTTGTAAGTCAGTTTGTATGTATATCTGTTTTTCAGTATGTATGTATGTATGTCTATGTCAGTATGTGTGTGTATCTGTGTATGTGTCTAAACGTGTGTATGTCTGTTTCAGTATTTGTGTATCTTTCTCTGTGTGTGTCTGTGTCCTTTTGTGTCTGTGTGTGTGTATTCCTGTGGGCGGGATTTGGAGGCGGGGCTTGGAGGCAGGCACCGGGGGCCCAGACCTTGAGCTTTGTTAGGGGCCCCACAATTTCTGATGGCGGCCCTGTCCCTAGACGCTGAGAAGGCGTTTGACCGACTCAATTGGCAATTCCTCCATGAAGTACTGATGAGAGACAGGTTCCCACCAGACTTCCAAAACATGGTAAGTGCCCTGTACAGCACCCCATCGGCCACGGTATTAACTTCAGGATTCAGCTCTGCCCCCTTCACAATCACCAACGGCACCAGACAGGGATGCCCCCTGTCTCCCTTACTATGCGTGCTAGCGCTGGAACCGTTAGCGATAGCCATCCGAAGTAACCAAAATATTAAGGGGATAACCATAGGGGACAGGGAATACACGCTAAATCTGTTCGCGGACGATATTCTCCGCACACTTTCCAACCCAACAATTTCACTCCCCAACCTCCACAAAGAAATACAGGAATACAGCAAGCACTCAGATTACCAACTAAACCTGACCAAAACTCAAGCCATGTGCATAAACATGTCAAAAGCAGAGGAGGAACTATATAAGCTCAACTTCCACTATGACTGGAGGGACGACTACTTAACATTCTTAGGCGTTAAGCTAATGAAACACCATTCTGGCTTATTCGCTGCCAACTATGTCAAGCTCCTCAAAGAAGTGGAACAAACGTTGCACTCATGGCAAAACAAATTCCTCTCATGGCTAGGTCATATAGCGGCCATCAAAATGATGATTCTACCAAAAATCCTCTACATGTTTCGCTCCCTACAAATACCCATACAGCAGTCATACTTACAAAGACTACAATCCCTCCTGATTAGATTCAGCTGGGGAGGGAAACACCCCAGGGTCCCACGTGCCTTACTAATGCGCCAGCCAGAGAAGGGCAGCTTGGGATTCCCAAACCTTAAGGCATACTACCAAGCAACACAAATCGCCAACATACTCCATATGCACTCCACCACATACACCCCCCAATGGATCCCCATTGAAGCAAGCTGCGGAGGAGTGACAGACCTCACAGCAGCTATGTGGACGCCTAAGAAGCTGCGCAACACACCCCGGAGCACCCTGCCCACCACAAAACTACAATACAACATATGGGACAACCACAGGGCCGCATTTTGCTCCGCTAGACCGTGGTCGATGGCAATGCCATTAAAAACGATCGCACTCTACAATAATACATTCCCATATAGAGCATGACAAGCTTGCAACCTCACACACCTACACCAAATCTGCACCAAACAGGGGCCACACCCGCTCTCGACATTGCAATCCACATACAACATCCCAACACAGCTTACATTCTCATACTGGCAACTGAAAGCACTCTTAGTCAGCACTACAGGTAACGAACCATCACCCCAATTTGACTCCAACCTCACACCATTTGAAAAAATGTGCCTCCACCTAATCCCCACCCAAAACACATTGTCAGTGTGCTATAGACACATCAATGCACACAAGCCAGATCCGCAGTGGCAGTTCAAACAGGACTGGCACAGAGATATAGGTAGAGCCCTCACGCCAGACGAATGGAACAGCATATACGCCAATCATAAGGGACTCACAACGTGCGCCTCACACCTAGAGGCCTCACGTAAAATACTATATAGATGGTACATGGTACCTACAAGGCTTAAGAAAATCTATCCCAACATGAGTGATAAGTGCTGGATGTGCCAGACCCAGATAGGGACCATGCTCCACATTTGGTGGACCTGCACCTTGGTTCAGCCGTACTGGACACAAACAGCAGGGTTGATAAGAGGGGCTACAGGATGCATCCTCGAACACAATGCTGAAATATTCTTACTTAAACTCTTGCCCACCAACATACCCCACTGTATAACCAAACTGATATTCCTCACACTCTCCTCAGCGTCCATCTTACTGGCAAAACAATGGAAAAAAACCCAGATCCCCTCTATGGCAGAGGTGAAAGCGATGGTCGCTGCCACCCTGGACTATGAGGTGATTCTATGGAACCAAACAAAAATGGGTAAAGGGAGCGCCACAACGAAAGCAATATGGGCCACATACACGGCAAAGAGGGACCTACAAGTTGTAGCTAGGGACAACGCCAGCGACGACACAGAGGCATGACAATTGAAGATCTATGGTTCACAGAGGACACACTAGATATACCAGTTAACCCAGTTACTCGCCCCCCCCATGTTCAGCCCTCCTTCCACCCCCCCTTTTTTTTTTCCTTCCACTTTTCTACTTTTTATCTTACATATCTACTCCCACTCAGGGGAACACACCTGAAGATCAGCCTCCTCACGCCTACGAAGGAAAATGGTATCAAGGTGACACACACTATACGCAAACCGACAGGCCTACTAGCTGCAGCCACAGCAGTCCGCAAAGGAAATGTTAACCTATAGGTCACAGTTTATTGGCAATAATGTTCTCTCTTTCCACGTTCGCATACCACACGCACTTCTAGAGAGGGGATGAGTACTCCCAATATGCGATCAGACAATGTACCGCATGGTGGGGGCAATAGCTAATACTCTGTTCTGAAATGTTGACGTGTTATGACATGTGTATAAATCACTCTACCCACCAGACACACCTGGTGCAGGAATTGTATGTAACCAAACAGAAATGTCACTCACTGTATAAATGTCACAGAATGATGTACAACAGCTAAGATGACAAACCTATTGAACTTAACGCTTGTTCCCCTGGACCCCTTTCCTTTCTGTACCCCTCAGAGTCTTTTTGTTCACCAAAACAAAAATAAAAATTGTCAAATTGAAAAAAAAAATTATAGACTGGTAATTTCTTTGTCAGTGGGAAAACATTCAAAATCAGCAGGGGATCATATATTTTCCCCCTCACTGTAGCTATATGGGTCTAAAGCTCAAATATTGCAATACATACATTTAGCTATATGGTCTATATCTTAGATATATTAATACATACATTTAGCTATATGGTCTATAGCTCATATATAGCATATTTTGGTCAGTATATGTCTGATATAATAATATATATTGGTCAGTATAGCTCTGATATGCAGCTCTCATCCATCGATCACTGATAAATCACTGAGGGTTTCTCACTATCCCCACTTTAGGAATACAAATATTGTAGGAATAAGTCATTGTTGTCTACATTTGCCCGCATGGCACTATGCCTGCTGACTGCCACCAGACAGAACCAAGAGTGATCTGAAAGCATTGCTCCGTCTTCAATAACCGGCTTTTAAATCAAACAAAACATCTTCGAATGCATTCTAAAAACATCCATTTACTTCCTCTTCGTGTACTGTTTGAGGATCCCAGGACATAAACAAGAAATATCTCGATTGACTTTTAAACTGGTAAAACACTCTAGCTTCTCTAAAATAATATTTTTACCTACATTAACGTAGTTGTGATTTAAATTACTGAGTGCCGGGGAAGGGAGGAAAACACTCCATCAGAGTTCATTCGTTAACTAGAAATTGTAGAAAACGAACCAGGAATTCCGACGTAGGCCAACTCAATAACTGTAAACATTGTCAACCTCTGTTATTTTTTCTGCCCAGGTATTTAACCACAACATTTGCTATCGAGATGGTCAATTCTCCACAATCCCAGGTTTAGTGAATAGATCAAAATATGTCTGTATTTTCCATAAAGCATTGAACTTCATCCGAGCCCCTGGTATTTACTGGGTTAATAGATGGACACCCTGTCCTTTAAAATGAGCATTTAAACTGCCTGTATTCTGTAATGAGGACTGTGCCAGACAGATTGCAATGGAACAGGTGGTAAAAGAATGATGGACGAGATCGAGAAAGGAATCTCAAACACCCCTGGCCTACGGACACCTCCATGTAATGGCCTTCTCAATTTTTCCATTCACTTCACATATTATATTTAGAGTTTCAAAGATTTTTTTTTTTAAATCCACGTTGCAGGAAAATAATGGAATTTATTCATTAAACATTAGACTTGCACAGGCGGAAATTTACAGTTTGTCCAAATTAATTCGTACGAAAATAAATTTGAATTTGGGAGCTATCTACTAAGCAGCTGAAAGATCGTACTTAAGAAAAGCCCTCCCTCTTCATCTTGGTCTTCAAGCTGTTTAGTAGATTGTTCCATTATTTGGGCATTGACATATTTAAGCATGCCAAATTAGGGAGCTATCTACTAAACACAACAGCTGCCTAATTTGGTAGTGGTACCTTTAAGCTCATCAAGATTGATTATTTCAGCTGAGGAGGGCGGTGGGTTATAAGGCAAGTAAATGTATCTTTTAAACCCACAAGGGGGCAGATACCTACATAGGTAATGTAAGACTATGGCGTTAGACATACATCTTTGTTTTCCTAATGCTATAGTGTTCCTTAAATGCTTGGATTCTCATTCACTAAATATTGAAGTTTGGTGAATAGAAAACCAGTTTTGCAAATTTTAACTTAAAATTATATACTGTAGTATACAGTATATAAGTTTTTCCCGTCGAAATAGACTTTTTTGCAATTAGGTTTGTACTGAGCTAAACAAACCAGGAAGTAAGAGGACCAGTTGTCTGATTGACGGCCGGGGTTTTTGTTTTTGAAAATTGAAAATTTCTATTGAAATCTGCACTTTTTGTAAAATGAAGAAAGAGCACACACTCTTCACACATAAAGCTTTTCAGCAAGCTAAAGTGCTTTGGTTGTCTGGAGTGCCCCTTTAATGCAATAAAAATAAAAAGAAAAGAAATAGAAACATAAATTAAACTAGTTACCTAAATCAAAATTTCTTTCATTACCTGAACATCTGCAGCTTTTCTACAACGCAGGCTTCTGTCCGAAACATTGTTTTTTGAATGGAGCACAGAGAAATTGCCATATACTACCAGGAGTTAATGTAAAATATAGTTAAGCACTTGACACTTGACAATAGTTTCATTCATGAAAAGGCATAAATGAAAACAAGAGCAGAGACGATGAATAATGAATAGAAGAATTCCTATTTTTTCATGAATGATTTGAGATGCAATATGTATGGTTCCAGATCAATGTACACCCAATACAAGTACTTGTACTGATAGGGCAAGGTATATTTCTGCCCTGTGATGTTATCAAGCAGATGATTGGCTGGGATTAATGAAGCTGTAAGCTATGCCCACTTTGTGTTCATTTGTACAGGATTTATTAACTAATTTATATCAAGTAACCTTCTAATTTTTGCCCAAAACAGCTGAACTCGAAGCATAGCTGACTGGGAGATTTTTTCTTAAATTAGAATACTTAGTTTAGTTAATAACTCTGTAGGTGTATTTTAGGACAATGTAACATTTTAAACGAGTTCAGATTGTATCCTGGATACCTGAATGGGTGGGTTTAACTCGTATGGCATGGTTTAGGAAAATTATTTTCCTTTCAAACAAGCTCAGTTTGTATCTTGGATATTTGTGTGTTAGATTTCTGTCTGAGTATTTATAAAATCTCTGTATACTTTGTGTACACGGCCTACGTGCTAATATACGAGTGTGATCTGTTAATCACACTATTAACGCCATTGGTTAGATAAACAGTGTAAATTCTACCTCAGGACTCTGTGTACAGTCCTGTGAGTGACAGGCGCAGATGGCCGCTAAAGTTTGAGCAGTGACCTGTTTGATAATGTCACCCATTTCAGACTGGCTTTTAGCCACTGAATTACTGAAGGGGTTAAGAAGTAAAATTTCAGAGCTGACAAATTGATATTAACAGCATCCCATTCACTCTATAAAACTGGTAGCATGAGCACTATTTATAAAATAAGGGACCACTCAAGTACCACAACAACCTCAGCTTCATGCACAGCTTCTATTGCAAAGAGATCTCCGGATCCCTTTATCTAATTCATTATGGCGTCAGATATAACACAAATTGTTACAGCTTTATGCTCACTCCCAATCTGAGATCTCTTATGCTCCCCCCCCCCCCCTGCAGGGCAAGTGGTAACACGTGCAAACAAAGTTGCCCATATGCAGTTTGTTACTGATAAACTAGCATTTGGGTAGAACTACCATAGAATTCACTAGTAGATTCTGCACCACTGCTGTAGTATCCCATTCAGTTTATGGTATGACAGGGAGTCAAAATCAGGCTGTCCTGCAAAATTCATGTCAGTTGGCAAGTTTGCATCACTAAAAATTGACTGATGTATTCAGTGCAAAGCCATTCACAGAAAAAACATTTTATTTATGAGTAAGCGGCAAAACCACTCAAAACCGAAATACAAAACAAATGGAACCAGCGCTAAAGGAAAGCAATGTACAGAAATCTCAAATCCTTGACTATTCGTGGTAGTTACTAGTTACCCAATATGTTTATACATCTTGAAAAGAACATAAAAATTATATTAATTAGTGAAGCCCTGCTTGTCTATCTTTGGCCTTTAACAGCTGGCTGAACGTGATAGGATTGTAGATCGCACATTTAAGGCTCAATATACATCGTAGAGGCCACTAGTCACATACAAGGCAATAAAACTACTTTATTGAATGGGAGTGGCATAAGCAAGACAGAATTATACATGGACAAAAAGGAAATTTTGCCTTGTCAGAAGCAGAATGTAGGCAGCTTTGTAGGGCCCTCACTTGGCACTCTAGACAAGTGTCTTATTCAACCCCTGATTAGAAAACGAAAGGCCCAGTCAGCCAATCCCCTTCTAATAATGGATATAGGCACACTCTGAGCACACAGCACAACACATGGATTCTTTGCAGGCTGCTAAACAGTCTGTAATGCCTCATATCATACAGATGTTGTTTGTAAATGTATGTAGGCACATGTGGGCAATATTTTTACTGCATTCCCAAAACTGCAATCAGGTTCCTCACTGCACCCTCACTCACACAAACACACACACTGCACCCCTGACACTCACAGCACCCTCACTCACACAAACACACACACAATGCACCCCTGACACTCACTGCACCCTCACTCACACAAACACACACACTGCACCCCTTACACTCACAGCACCCTCACTCACACAAACACACACACTGCACCCCTGACACTCACAGCACCCTCACTCACACAAACACACACACAATGCACCCCTGACACTCACTGCACCCTCACTCACACAAACACACACACTGCACCCCTGACTCTCACTGCACCCTCACTCACACACACACTGCACCCCTGACACTCACAGCACCCTCACTCACACAAACACACACACTGCACCCCTGACACTCACAGCACCCTCACTCACACAAACACACACACTGCACCCCTTACACTCACAGCACCCTCACTCACACAAACACACACACTGCATCCCTGACACTCACAGCACCCTCACTCACACAAACACACACACTGCATCCCTGACACTCACAGCACCCTCACTCACACAAACACACACACTGCACCCCTGACACTCACAGCACCCTCACTCACACAAACACACACACTGCACCCCTGACACTCACAGCACCCTCACTCACACAAACACACACACTGCACCCCTGACACTCACAGCACCCTCACTCACACAAACACACACACTGCAGCCCTGACACTCACTGCACCCTCACTCACACAAACACACACACTGCAGCCCTGACACTCACTGCACCCTCACTCACACAAACACACACACTGCACCCCTGACACTCACAGCACCCTCACTCACACAAACACACACACTGCACCCCTGGCACTCACAGCACACACAGCCCAGTCAGCCAATCCCCTTCTAATAATGGATATAGGCACACTCTGAGCACACAGCACAACACATGGATTCTTTGCAGGCTGCTAAACAGTCTGTAATGCCTCATATCATACAGATGTTGTTTGTAAATGTATGTAGGCACATGTGGGCAATATTTTTTACTGCATTCCCAAAACTGCAATCAGGTTCCTCACTGCACCCTCACTCACACAAACACACACACTGCACCCCTGACACTCACAGCACCCTCACTCACACAAACACCCACACAATGCACCCCTGACACTCACTGCACCCTCACTCACACAAACACACACACTGCACCCCTGAAACTCACTGCACCCTCACTCACACAAACACACACACTGCACCCCTGACACTCACAGCACCCTCACTCACACAAACACACACACTGCAGCCCTGACACTCACTGCACCCTCACTCACACAAACACACACACTGCACCCCTGACACTCACAGCACCCTCACTCACACAAACACACACACTGCACCCCTTACACTCACAGCACCCTCACTCACACAAACACAAACACTGCATCCCTGACACTCACAGCACCCTCACTCACACAAACACACACACTGCAGCCCTGACACTCACTGCACCCTCACTCACACAAACACACACACTGCACCCCTGACACTCACAGCACCCTCACTCACACAAACACACACACTGCACCCCTTACACTCACAGCACCCTCACTCACACAAACACACACACTGCATCCACGACACTCACAGCACCCTCACTCACACAAACACACACACTGCACCCCTGACACTCACAGCACCCTCACTCACACAAACACACACACTGCACCCCTGACACTCACAGCACCCTCACTCACACAAACACACACACTTCACCCCTGACACTCACTGCACCCTCACTCACTCATACAAACACATACACTGCACCCCTGACACTGACAGCACCCTCACTCACACAAACACACACACTGCACCCCTGACACTCATAGCACCCTCACTCACACAAACACACACACTGCACCCCTGACACTCACAGCACACACACACTGCACCCCTAACCCTTACAGCACCCTCACACACACACACACTGCACCCCTGACACTCACAGCACACACACACTGCGCCCCTGACACTCACAGCACCCTCACTAGCACACACATACACATACACACACACACTGCACCCCTGACACTCACAGCACCCTCACTAGCACACACACACACACTGCACCCCTGACACTCACAGCACCCTTACTCACACACACTGCACCCCTGACACTCACAGCACCCTCACACACACACACTGCACCCCTGACACACACAGCTTCCTCACACGCACATAGCACCCTCACGCAAACACAGCACCCACACACACACAGCACCCTTACCCACATAGCACCCTCACGCAAACACAGCACCCATCATTCACACACAAACACACCACAACCCTCACACACACACACTGCACTCCTCTCGCACACACACTGCACCCCTTACACACACACACACACAGCACCCTCACACACACTGCACAATATGCTTTTCTAGCATTTTTGTCTCCTGGTATCCCAACTATGGAGACACCAGAGACAAATTTCAAGCAAACACAGTGCAAGCATGTTATTGAATTTGCTTGCGCTGTGCAGAACAAACACAGGGTCTTTTTCTCATGCTCTTCAGCAGAGCTCTGCACATGGTCTACCCTGGAAGAGCATTGAACAAACATGCTCACTTTTTGATGGGGCGTGCTTGTCATTGGCGATGACAAAAGACACCCTATGTGCCCCCGCCCCCTTTTTAGTGAGCCGCTGTAATTAAAAAATGCCCGGGCCGAATTTTCTTCCCAGTCCGGCCCTGCTTACAAACACCCTTTTACAAACACCCTTTTAATCTATTTTTGTTGCACGTACTACATATGGCAAATACAGAATTTCTGTTTAATCTAAATATTTCAGACCCTTTTTGAAATATTGCTGGCTGCGGTCTGCGGATACGGTATCATTTCTAAAACCGTTGATTCTCTAAATATTTCTGTAATCGACAAAATAAATGAAACATTTTAAATGTATTGTTAGATATCCTTAACAATCAGTTTGTTGCCAAAATTGCAGTTTAATCCTATGTTTAAGCGCAAACTGTGCATCCCATGCTGTTGTTGTTTTTAGTATTACTCTAAAGGGATAAATTAAACATTATATCACTGGACTACAGTGCAAATTCTGACATCACCGATGATGTTACTTATTGCAAACGCAGGAAAAGTGTGCACTTAATAGATAGGAATGGCACCCAAAGCATTAACATGTTAACAGCAACATTTTGCAATGTGGTATTGTGTTATTATAGAATTATGGTTTTATGTTATTATGTTATTGTGGTATTGTGGTATTGCAATGTTGTGGTATTGTGTTATTGTGATATTGTGATATTGTGTTATTGTATTTTTGTGGTATTGTGGTATTGTGTTATTGTGGTTTCGTGATATTTTGGTATTGTGATATTGTGGTATTATGTTATTGTGTTATTGTAGTATTATCATATTGTGATATTGTGTTATTGTGATATTGTGATGTGATATTGTGTTATTGTGGTATTGTGATATCGTGTTATTGTGATATTGTGGTATTGTGTTATTGTGATGTAATATTGTGTTATTGTGGTATTGTGTTATTGTGATGTGATATTGTGTTATTGTGATATTGTGATTTTGTGGTATTGCGATGTTGCGATATTGTGGTATTGCGATATTGTGTTATTGTTTTATTGTGGTATTGGCCGGGTTTTTGTAGTATTATGGTATTGTGGTATTGTGGTATTCTGATATTGTGATGTTGTGATATTGTGATATTGTGGTATTGCGATGTTGCGATAATGTGGTATTGTGATATTGTGTTATTGTTTTATTGTGGTAGTGGCCGGGTTATTGTAGTATTATGGTATTGTGGTATTGTGGTATTCTGATATTGTGATGTTGTGATATTGTGATATTGTGGTATTGCGGTGTTGCGATAATGTGGTATTGTTTTATTGTGGTAGTGGCCGGGTTATTGTAGTATTATGGTATTGTAGTATTGTGTTATTGTGATATTGTGATATTGTGATATTGTGGTATTGCGATGTTGCGATATTGTGGTATTGTGATATTGTGGTATTGCGATATTGTGTTATTGTTTTATTGTGGTATTGGCCGGGTTATTGTAGTATTATGGTATTGTGGTATTGTGGTATTCTGATATTGTGATGTTTGATATTGTGATATTGTGGTATTGCGATATTGCGATAATGTGGTATTGTGATATTGTGTTATTGTGATATTGTGGTATTGACATAAGCAAAAATGTCAGAGTTTAACAGATTCTGGAGATGGAGATTTTCTTTTTAGTTTGTCTGTTTTGTATTCAGTTTGTCTGTTTTGTTTTCAGTTTGTCTGTTTTGTCTTCAGTTTGTCTGTTTTGTTTTCAGTTTGTCTGTTTTGTATTCAGTTTGTCTGTTTTGTTTTCAGTTTGTCTGTTTTGTTTTCAGTTTGTCTGTTTTGTTTTCAGTTTGTCTGTTTTGTTTTGTTTTCAGTGTGGTTGTCAACTCACTATTTGTGAAGGAACCACATAGCACTGTTATGTTTCTGATATTTTTTACACATGTATTTTCCCTTTCTATCTTTTTCTTTTTAAAGGAATTGGTTGGTGCCTGACAGAATTTAAATTTAACAGGAATATTCAGTAAAATTAGAATTTAAAGTGAATTTCAGATTTAATGCCAAAATAGCCAAAATGGAAACATTGTCTAAGTCAGCGATGATTTCCATTCGGCTAGTCTGGCCTAAAATTCACCACAAATTCCCACTCTAATAAATAACCTTGTTAACGTTTAATGTTTGTTGATTTTATGTTTATTTCTTACACATTCAGTAAATATGTATTTTATGACTTACAACTTTCCAAACAGTGACAAAATGCAGGATTATGTTCGAGACATATGGAATAATAATAATAACTATACATATATATCACTTTTAAAGGACTGAAGCCATAATCTGTGATTTTGTGCTTTCATGTAAAACTTAAAAAAAAAAAAAAAAAAAAAAGGATTTCCCTCTGGCACTCAAAGGGTTAAATGTGGAGACCCTTGTCTTGGGTTGAACACATGCTATCCCTCAACTCCAGTTCTTTCTAGCCAACCCTTCCCCCCAATAAATAGATAAGTACCCCAATGTGAATGTTGGGGTGAGCAGGTTTTCAGTTTGTCATCATACACTGTACCCCTTCACGATCAGCTATCCTTAGGGATCTGAGAAACTATGTCCCCTCTCCTCCCCCCAGTCCCTTTATCAAATGAAATGCTATCTCCTCAGTAAGTGACACCCAGGCTATTTTGGATTTGGAGCAAAGCAAGCCCCAGGAAGACACCAGACACCCCCACCCATTGAGCTTCCATCAGCAGGGCTGGGAGACAAGTCTCCTTCATCTGACTTTCTTTCTCCTGTCCTGACCAGGAGGGGAAGTTAAAATCTGGAGAGGGGATCAGTCTGAAGCGAAATCTAATTTTTTCCTTCCTTTCTAACCAAACTGGATATAGCCCAGCGGAATTATACAGAACCCAGCAGTTTGTAGAACACCCCAAACTGGATAACAGACTCCATGAGTAGAAGGGGGGGTACTGGTGAAGCTATATTCTGATTTCTACAAAGATCTCAAGAACCAAGGAGAGGTATTGGCCAAAGAACCTCAGTCTCATTTTAAAGTCTCATTTGTCTAAACATTAATTTATTTGTATATTTTCCTTCAGAGAGACAAGCAGTACAATACTGCAAATTGCCTCGTATCCAGTGAAAAAGTATATTTGTTCTAGTGATGTAACAATGATGTAACATTGGTAAAACCATACTATATATAGTACAGTCATCGTCAACGTATATAGTAAAACCATAATGTATATAGTATAACCATAATGTATATAGTATAACCATAATGTATATAGTATAGTCATAATGTATATAGTATAACCATAATGTATATAGTATAGCTATATTGTATATAGTATAGTCATAATGTATATAGTATAACCATAATGTACATAGTGCAGCTATAATGTACTGTATATAGTATAGCTATATTGTATATAGTATAATCATAATGTATATAATATAGCCATAATGTATCTAGTATAGCCATTAAGTATATAGTGTAACCATAATGTATATAGTATAGCGATAATGTATATAATATAACCATAATGTATATAGTATAGTCATAATGTATATAGTATAACCATAATGTATATAGTGCAGCTATATTGTATATAATATAACCATAATGTATATAGTGCAGCTATAATGTATATAATATAACCATAATGTATATAGTGCAGCTATATTGTATATAATATAACCATAATGTATATAGTGCAGCTATATTGTATATAATATAACCATAATGTATATAGTATAGCGATAATGTATATAGTATAACCATAATGTATATAGTATAGTCATAATGTATATAGTATAACCATAATGTATATAATATAACCATAATGTATATAGTGCAGCTATATTGTATATAATATAACCATAATGTATATAGTGCAGCTATAATGTATATAATATGACCATAATGTATATAGTGCAGCTATAGTGTATATAATATAACCATAATGTATATAGTATAGTCATAATGTATATAATATAACCATAATGTATATAGTGCAGCTATAATGTATATAATATAACCATAATGTATATAGTGCAGCTATAATGTATATAATATAACCATAATGTATATAGTATAGCGATAATGTATATAATATAACCATAATGTATATTGTACAGCTATAATGTACATAGTATGCTTTTAACATTGTCGCCTGTTTAGGTGCATTGACACAGAAATAAATCACGACACTACCTATACAATTTATTTAGCTAGTTTGTTCTTTTGGATTCTGTTACAAGAGATAAATTTAACCTTGGGGATCAGTTCTCTCATTGACATCAATGGGTAAACCAGGGATCTCATTTTTCTCCTATAACAGAATCAGCCATTACTTTGGGAAGACTTTGTTTCTTTTTAAAGCCATTTTTCCTGCAGTTGTAACATGTTTACTGGTATCTATGTATATAAAGCAGTATATGTGAATGCAATGTTTTATTTTCGGTTTTGTGTTCCATTGGTTTACTGGTTCCATTTCTGATGTTAATATACAGTATTTTATTTATAAGAGGGGCTAACAATGTGTCTATGATGGAGGATTTGCGTTCAGTCGTATTTTTATCACCTTGATATAGTGTTATTTACTAAGTCAGAATTGTGAAGAATTGGTGAATGAATTCCAGGGTTTTTTAAATGGTTAGAAATGCAGCCTTCCCCTTCCATCTGTGTCTACATGCTATGTGAGAGGGATACTTGGTTTCTATTTTATATAAAATATATTGTTTTAAGAAAAGAGTTGTGGATACATGGGCTGGCCTTTACACAGAGTTGGTGGAGACTAATATAACTCAAGGCATTCAGGAATGTGTGTAATGAAAGTTACTCTGTCACTGGTTGAAAATGGAATCAGTTGCTAATGTTGATGTTGAAACAAGGAATTAAATATTTTTTGCACTTCTGTACAGTTAGATGTGACGTCTTTTCTCTTTTATTTAATATACTACTACATGTGTCTGTGTGTTCCTCAGACCTTTTGCATTCCCAGGCATATACATTTTGTTTTCCTATATAAGCTAAACATATTGAAGTTGATTTGTGGACTTTAAACAAACAAACAAACAAACAAAAAGCATTCAACGTCATAATTCCTCTGTTGAAATTTTTTGTGTGCAAGTTATTGATTTTAGAATGCATCAAACATAGACACAACCACAGACACACACACAAAGCACAGATACCATAATCACAAAGATGCATAAAAGTACACACACAGACACACCCGTACATAGACACAGGCATAGACACACACAGAAGGATACACACAGACACATGAAGGAACATAAACATAAACACAGACTAATATGCACCCACAAGTACACAGAAACACACATAGACACACACACACACACACACTATGAGCACACATGGACACATGCACACACACATCGACACACAGACATACACATAGACAACACATAGACACAAGCAAACACATCAAAACAAACACAGACCCACACAAACACATTAACACACACATGAACACACATAGATGCACACAAACGCACACATAAAACGTACATTCGTATATAGATATTCATTATTTTCCAACGATATAAGTAAAGATTGCTCTAATTTTCAATGCACAATTAATCTTTTTTTTAAAAGCACAGAGTAATGAAGCAGGATAGAGTTATTTGTGAGCTATTCTCACATGTATACAGTAACAAGTAAGAGCCTGCTGTAAAATGGGTGTTCCTAGTGTGAATGCACAGGTTGTGAGACAGAATGTTGGTGAGTGCACTTTGTGTTCCGACGATTATCCTTGTTTAGCATTCATGTTTAGCACTGTTTCTGGAATGTGTTTAGAGACCCCTGTTTGCTGTGCTGTAGGTGGGATGAGCTCAGTCCAGCAGGCTCCACTTCTACAAATGGCTATACTCTGAGATGGAGGCTGGCAGCTGGGTCTATTTTGGGATTTGCAGCTTACAGGGTGATGTTATTAACTCTTTGATGCCAGTTAATGGCTTCAATCATTTCTGTGTAATTCTTCTAAGAAATTAACCAAAAATTAACATGTGCTATCAGAAACACTATACAAATTATTACAAAATTATTTTAACATCTCCCTTTTTCCATTTATAGTTTGTTTTCCATTCACTGTCAATTATTCAAGTTGTGATATCTTCAGCAAAAATGTGTGAGTTCTTGGTGAATTTAGCTAATAGACAGTTTACACCATCTTACACAGGGGGTGTAAACAGTGGGAGAAATGGGAGGGGAGAGGATCTCCTCAGATAAAATAGAAGAGTGTATGAGAGGGGTAAAATCCATCCAGACACGATGAAGTATCTAAAGGGGTGTTGGCTTTGTTGTGAAAGACTTTCCTCTGCAGATTTTTTGCTTTTTATATCGGTTCTGTTACACAAATAATTAAATTTGAATAGATTTGTGTAGTGTAAACTCTGACCTGTTTCATCTCATTGAAGTGGTTATAGTGTCAGGAATCCCAAGGCGCCATCCTTCCACTCCGTATTAAACGGTTTTAATGCTAAACTAGAGCAGCCCCGCCCTTCTGTGCTGCTTGGGCTAACGAGGAAGCAATAGCCTGAGCAGCAATGGGTGTCTGTGATTGGCTGACAGTTTCAGCTGATCGCTTTCAGCCTATCATAGCTCCCATTACATGTATGAAATGGTATGGCTAGAAGGAAGTGTATAATCTCTGCCTTAGCCACACCTCCAGTGAGGGCCGGTCTGTGGGAATCCGGGGATCCTCATTCAGTGTTAAACTGCTGGAAAATGTTTTAACACCGAATGGAGGGACAGCACCAGGGGACTTCAGTAATTCAATGAGATGAAATGGCTATAATGCCTACAGTGTCCCTCTAAACGTTAAATCACATGAACTACTTGCGATACTATTACAGCTAGTAGACCTCATTTTATATTTTTTAAATATACTTTTTTGTGCACTTTATTAGAATAATTCGATTTTTCATTATTTCAGAGCAGTATGAAAGTCATATATAGTTTTTTAAAATACATTCCCAGCTTTACAAGAGATGTTTGGATGGATGCAGTGTTAAACGTGATACTAAAAACCTGGTAAAAATTGGACAATTCTCATTTCGAAAAAAAATAAAATGATTTGCTTGAATTATCCCTTTGCATGCTCCAGGTCTGTGCTATTGACTGCTAGCTAGACTCTCTTATTATTTATTACTTTAGCTTTCTGTTGCTATTTTTTTGCAGAGAGGTACAGTGGGGAAAGAGATACATACAAGTAATTACAATCACAAAACATGGAACTGTGAGTCGATAAAGGTCTAGTCTAGTGTAAGGGAGAGTCTAACTTCCGTACACTGAAAGAGTTAAGTGTAAAGTTCTGCAGAACCTCGAATGGGTTAATAAATCAGTTCTCAGGACATGGTTTGAAGCTGACCTGTCTCTTTAGTTTTGTTTATTTATAGGAAGTATGAGTTTGCAATAAAACACTTACATTAAATGGAAACTGGGAGGGGAACTAGTTACAGTCTGCTCCCCTCAGTGGGGCAGTATGTCAGCTGTTTATCTGTTTGACTGATGGCAACTGTCAGGACTCAGGAGAGAGCTAACGAAACAATTCAGGCAACTCACAGAGAGCTGTGGAAGGACGCCTGGTGTTATATATTGATTTATTCCTTTTAGAAATGTATGTTAACTGCTTAGTAAGAGAAGGCCCCTATGCTAGTCACAGGACAGCGGGCACATACCTAACAGCCGACATTTACCAAACTGAGAACCATTTAAGGCCAGAGTAGTCCAACTGATAGCATAACTAACAAAGAATTTTCACAGTTTGGCTATTTTGACGTTAAACGTGAAATCGCTTTGAATTCACTTAGAATTCTCAATTTAGTCACTATGTTTGTTAGCGTTAGTGTATGTATGTGTCTGTGTGCATTTCGTATAGCTTGTCTTTTTAGCAGGGATTTGGTTTTCTAGCATATATAGTAATTTTTCTGAATTACAGCATGGGTTTATTTGCTAAATTGCGAATCTATAATTTTCAGTGCATTGAAAACAGAATTCCAATTAAGACTAAACTAGGAAAGCTGTGATTTCTATATTTTTTTACATTCTAATTTTTTTCCTAAATTGGTCAGTTTTGGGGTTTTCAATTCGCAAAAATTCACTATTTAATAAATTAATAAATCTAAATGTGCCTCTTCCATTGTGTGAATAAGCCATGATATCTAAATTATGTATCTCCCTTTATCTAAATATATATTCTTAATTTTAAATTCTTTATACAGCTATTAGGATGACTTAAAGGCATACTTTATTTTAATGAAGCAGTTTTGGTGTATAAATCATACCCCTGTAGTCTCACTGCTCAATTTTCTGCCATTTAGGAGTTAAATCACTTTGTTTCTGTCCATACAGCTCTAGCCAAACCTCCCCTGGCTGTGACTCACACAGCCTGCATGAAAAACAAAATGGCTTCATTTTCAAGCAGATGTTATCTTGCTTTAGACGTTTTATCCCCTGCTCTGTGAAATGCACTTTAATCTAAAGAGGCTCCTGCAGGGTCTAGGACTCTAGGTTATTAACAGAGCAGGTGACAACACATTCCAGATTAAACAGAATGTACAATAAAGGAGGTATAAGCAATAGATTTCTCTTTACAGGAAGTGTGTAAGTGACATGCAGAGAGGTGTGGCTAGGGCTGTATAAACAAAGTGATTGAACTCCTAAATGGCAGAGAATAAAGCAACCAGAAGTTAAGCTAAAGTTGTTTTGTTGCCTATAGTGTCTTTTTAATAAAATTGTATTTTATGAATATTATTCTGGAATGTATTCATGTCACTGGGACAGTGGATAATTACCAAGGGAATAGTGAATTTTAGGTTAAAATAAGTCTATTTCTATTGTGGGGGGCATTTTTGCAGCATGCCTAAAATTTGCAGTTTGTGTTCATAGTTGGACTAATATGTGCCCATGATTAAGTGCTACAGAGTGAAAGCATTCAGACGGAATTGCTCTAATACTGTCCTAAAAGGAAAACTGTCATTATATTTATTAATATATGAAATAAAAAAAATACTTATAAATAGCATCAGCATCTCCTATTTTCCAACGCATGCATAAAGTAAATGTTTTTTTTAGTACACATCTTGGCCCCATACAGCCCTGGTCTATGGGGGCAGCCATCTTTAAGGCCATTTTGGTCAATCCATCTGACAAAAAGCTGTTCAGGTAATCAAGAGCTAGTGTGTGTTCATGAATCTTGACATCATGTGAACGCACAGATCATCTCAAAAAGCACCTGGGAACGAGTTTAGACCTTTAACCCCTTAAGGACCAAACTTCTGGAATAAAAGGGAATCATGACATGTCACACATGTCATGTGTCCTTAAGGGGTTAAGTTGAACATGTACTTAGAAGATGAGTGAAGCCTCTGATCAAAGAGGGTTCAAAATGGCGGCCATCACAGAAGAAGGGCAATTCATGAGACGCATTAAAAAGAGTGATTAACTTGTGGATATTTATTAGAAATACATTTTTTAGAAATAAAAATAAAATGTATTAGAATAAATAATCTTTTATTTTCAGTAATAAAAAAACCCATCAATATAGACTAAATTTGTTTTAACGTGCCTTTTGTATTTGTCCTGTTTCTTATGACATGGCTGTTGACTACATGCTACAAAGACCTGTACTGTGACTAAATGCACATTTATTTTAGTTATTAAAAGAGTATATATATATTTATTCTCTGTCATAGGTCTCCTTGCTAAAAACACATTTTTGTAAATGGTAATGGAAATCCACAAAGATACAGATTATTCTTTTATTCTAATTCTAAATCTCTCTCTCTCAGTTTATTAAAGTATTTTTCAGTTAGTTTTTTCATTTGTGTATATTCAAACAGCTTTTTAAATCTCCACATTTATGTCGCACTAACTGAGGATAACGGGGGAATATTCTGCGAGTTTACTTCCTCGCATTCTGCGCCAAAATCAAAGCTCTGTTAGAGAACGCCAGAAAATGGAAAACTTTTGCGATAAAAAAAAAAAAGGCAGCAATATTGATAAATGGAGTGTGAGCATTCCGTGCGGCATTGTTGTATTTTTATGTTGGAATTGATGTTCATAGAATCAGTGTGTTACTGTATTTTTTTTTATCGTGGTTTATGGTCTCTGACATCGTTTCAGAGCTGGATGGTTCAAATGCTAGATTCTCCATATGTCTTAGAATTCCAATCTCTAACAACCGACAAATCATCATGGGAGTGACGAGTAGTTATAGGATTGTAACGTTTTGGGCACTCCTGCTTTAGAGGATATATTATTGATGTGACTTGAATGTTTTGTGTTACTTTTCACAGAGTTTCTTGTAATTTTATATATGTACAATGAAGTTGATTTTAAGACGTCTAATTGGCCCAGTCTGGAAATATTTCTATTAACCCCTTAAGGACCAAACTTCTGGAATAAAAGGGAATCATGACGTGTCACACACGTCATGTGTCCTTAAGGGGTTAAAGGGTTAGTCGAACCGTGATTCAGCTCTACAGAAGATGGAAGCCGATGCGTTTGCCATTCATTGGTTGAGAGAGTCAGCTGATTGCTCTTATTCAATGATTGGCACTATGTGCAAAATAATTGCAGATAATTTGCATTAGCTGGCATGATGCTGCCGGACGTTTAGTTACTCTTCCAGCAGCTGAAGGGTGAAATATTGCTCATAGAAACTCCGGCAACATGGCCACTTCAAATCTCTGACATGTTCATGGTGCTTGGAATAACCTTTCATTTGTTTTCATTGAGATAATTAATTAAACTGATAATTGTAGACAAATAATTGCACAATCCAGGTCAAAACAGTCGAGCTGGAAAAAGCTGCGATGGGGAATGTTTCCAATTTAACTTTTCTGGCCCAACATGTTCACTTCTCTTCAATGGCTCAGCGCTGACGGGGGTATCTACATTTCGTGGTGCTTTCCTCAGACTTGGGAATTTGATTGCGTTAATACATTTTTTTAGAGAGTGTTGGGGGCAGAAATAATAGAAAAACAACATAGTTTGCAGTTTTACATTTGTCCTTTGAGACCATTTTTACTCAGTAAGAACACAGATGCCCTGTCTGTTATCTGTGATAAAATGTAATTGTATGACATTAATTTATCCACTTCTCATAATAAAACTACACGTCCAGCATTTCTCTGACAAACTTTCCTTTTAGTATTTCTGCCCTGGTTGCAGTCTGGATGTTTTAATGTAAAATTTGAAATTCACTTTGAAATCCCAACAATCCATACTTTAGCGAATACGCTTTTGGGTTAAATTAAAGGAACATGTATTTCCAACACTACCTGGCCTACCTATTTAGATTATCTCCCCCTGAGGCAAGTAAAAAAAAAAAAGAGATTAACCTGCCTTTCTTCCCCTGGTATGGTGGCCTTGCCACGGTCGCAAGGCCTCCGCTGACTGAGATTATCAACAGTCATTTTCTCAGCCAATCCAATGTATTCTTATAGGGAAGCACCAGGGGCTGCAACCAGTCAGCATCTCCTCATAGAGAGGCACTGAGTCAATGTATCTCTGCAGAGAGCATTCAGTGTCTCCATACAGAGCGTGGAGATGCTGAACGTGTAGTTGCTGTCGAGTGAGAGTCACTAAAAGTGGCATTAGGCAGGATGTAAACACTGCCTTTTCTGAGAATACAATATTCAGCCTGCAGGTACAGGCTATCTGCCCCAGAACCATTACATACAGTGGTTATGGTTGCTAGAGTGCCCCTTTAACTTGTGCGTCTTTTTGTCAATTTAAGAGGAATTCTGATGAAGACATTGGCAAGAAATGGGCATGTTTTGAAATTGGTTACACCTCCCATGATGCACTGCAAGCTTTTTCTTTCCAACCACATTTAATAGAATGCAAGAGTTTTAATCTCTTTTGTAATGGCTTCCGTACAGAGAAACATTTCTCTCCTATTGCTAAAACACAGGGGTCGATCTATTCAGTTGAGCCACTGTTTTAGTGGTGACTGCATTCTAAAACCAAAATACGATGTACTAGCTGGTGTTAGCTCGGAGCAAAGCTAGGAATATATTCTCTGATCAGCGTAAACTCACTCCATAGGAAACCACAGAAACTACACGGCCATTCAGGAGCTATGGGGGATTTCAGCGGCATAAAATAAAATCAATATCCCCCTCCCCCCCAATATTTTCAAACGTTAAGTTGTCGGCTCCCAAGCTAATAATATTTTAAGGATCTGTCTGCTTCTCAACATAACAACAGCTGCTATTGGAATAGTTTAATCTAAGTCTCAGTGTGGGAATATATGGGACACATGCAGGCGTCTGGTTACAGGGAAAAAATGGATAAAACAGACAACATGTCCTTGTAATTTATAGGTTTCTGTCCAATTTTATCTTTTTTTTTTTGCTCTCCATATTTTACACTTTTTAGTTATTTATTCTATTAAAAATAAACAACTTTCCTTCCTCTCCCTGCGTACTCTATCTTTTCCTGTAAATATACAATGTTTCCTTTCTCCCTCCAATTGCATGTATATATGTGAAGTCATCACTTCGGCTGTAATCAGCTAACTTAGAGCTTCCCGTGGCCTGTTCATACTTTAGATTTTTTTATTATTATTTATATATATATATATATATTTTTTTTTTTTGCATCCTTTGAGCATCCTTAAAATATTTGTATTTCCAAAAAGTGTCTTTTTGAATGTGTAGTTTTTTTTGTTTTGGAATGTAATGAGTAATTGTGTTTTCATTTGTATCTTTCTTGTTTTGTGTCTATGGACAGGAAAATAAAGTAAAATTTTGTTACAGAATAATGAAGTGAAAACCAGAAAATAATTACTGAGCATCTTCTTATTACCACATTACGATATTCCTCATTTTATAAAATATTGCCTCGTACGTTGTCATAATGCCATATATGTTGTCATATACTGGATACCCTCCGAGGGAATGTCCAGTATAGCTACCAGACATTAACAGAATCTTGCCAAAAAGTAGAACGTTTAATGGGGGTAATTTGGGCTCACTGTTCTTTTAATGGCATCTTCATTGACTTAGCACATGCAGGGTTGAAATATTTGTCTGTGTATCCTATACCGTAGGTCCCTGTCTGGTATTAAGGTTCTGGGCTGCCTGGTGGGTGGGATAAGTCTGATATGTACGCTTTAGGTTCTCTGCTTAAAAGCATAATTGAAGAAAATCTTGTATAGAAAAATAACTCATCTTTGGTCACGTTCAACAACCACTAGAGAAAGGATTATACCAGAATTGCGTTGTGAGAATCGATATGGTGCGTTTCAGGAGTATGGCGAGCAATCTGATTATTACTTGATTATATAATATTGTAGGGTACAAAAAACAACACAATTACACCTAGTTGAGCCTTTCATCAATATTCCATGCATATACATAATATATAAAGCCAACATTTTTATTCTTCATGCATGCAAAAACTGTCATCTCTCGCCTGTGGTAGGAATTTAAAAAGCAAAACAAATCTGGCCTCTTGACCAAGCAAAATATATTTATCAGAGGAAAACAAATTGCAGTGGAGAAGGTTTTTTTGTTTCTCGAGCAGACACATGAGCAGAATTTAGAACTGCAAAAGGAAAATCTTCAAATAAAATTCCTGTAATGGAGGAAGAAGAAGATATCACGAGTCCCCAAAGATGGCATGCATTGGCGTGCACCAGTTGACAGGCTGACAAGATAAAGCCTTTGTTAAATAAGATACTTAAACAAAGCATCTGGCAGAGAGGCACAGAAATGAATTCTGGGAAAAGTCCTACATCCAAAGCAATTCACAGAACCATGCCATTAGTTTCTGTGGTGATACACCTCCCACGTTTCTAAATGAGGGAGGTTGGTACCTATTTTAGATCAGTGGCTTGCCAGGGTTTTTTCTGGTATCCTTCTTCTGGGAGTCACCATACACAGGTCTGATTGGCTGCCTGCGAGATGCTTTTTGGCTCAGCATTCTCACACACTGACTGACACCTTTTCTTGTCCTCTTGCCCTGCAGGCTAGCACTCATACATGTTTATATCTGTGGACATGCACCCTTCCTGGACCATATGCCCCATTGTGTGGTAGCTCCACATTTGACATTATGACCTCAAGGCGTGTTTTCTAAATACGCATCAAAGAAAAGTTCTCCATTACCCCGTAAGAATGTAAATTGCCCTGACGTGGTGCTGTGCCTTTCACCATTGCAGCTGAGAGGACAAATCCGAGGCTGGTCAGAGAGCGTTGGTAACATTTAGAGGGCAGAATGTGTGGCCTCTCAGAATCTGCATTACTAGGAGATTAAAGATTCTATTTTGGTGACAGAACGTTTGCAGAGTTTCCTTTCTGAGATTGAGATGCTAAGCGTCAAAAACAAACGAACCGTGCTAAGGACGACCTTGTACGTGGTATGAAGACTTCTGGTCATTGTAGAGAGAGAATTGCAAAATGGCATTTTAATATCCAACACATTAAAGTAACTATTACCTAAATACATTTCTATGAACCCATGTTTTAAAGATGAAAAAATATAAAACATACATCTTTAATGCATATAAATGTTAATGTTTAGATTGTCTGCTTTCAGATATGCACATTGAGAGCATTTACTACAAACCATTACTGTTTTTGCTAATCCTCAGTGAACGTGACTTCTGTGTTCTTTTTCCTCACTTTCCCAAGTTTTCTGGCATAGATTCACTTTGGGTTTTTTGGCCTTAATTGTGTAGTTTGGCTGTCCCTTATCCGGTACTGAATTTTAGAGATATATAGAGCTACCGTTGGGCTGAGGGCATTGTCAGAAATCAGAGTTAGAGTTAGTTCATTCTCCAGAATGGAACTATTACATTTTCGTTTATTTATATAAGCGCCCATAATTTAAATTACCTGCTTTTTTAAATTATAGCTGTTGTGTTCATTATCTGGGAGGAACCCAAACCCACTTTCCTTGTTGAAACATGAAGTGCACTTATAACAATTTACTGAACTGAGTTAGAAAGGTGCAATTTGTTTGGTTCTGAATCCAATTGTGTACGAATTTGTCTGGTGCAACTGACCTTTTCCAACGTTGTGCTAGTCCCTATCGCACAGCGCCACCATCTTTGTGTTACTTAGATGACGGCGCCGTAAATTTCCCGTTATACCCTTCCTTGAGCGTAGACACCAAGGACTCCAATGGACCTGTGCTTATTGGCGCAGTCGCGTGAGGGTCCGCGCAGAGTGCCAGTGACGCACAGCTGGAAGTGACATGACGCAGGAAGGAGATCAGTACAGATAACAGCAAAGTTGACAAGGGCCATGGAGTTTGACCAACCTGTGTCTTCTCTAGTAAACCATCATTTATACAAAATAAAAAGTAGTCCCTATTTTTCCTCATTTATAATTTTAAAAATAAGCTTAAGAAAAAAAAAAGGGCAGCAGAGTGTGAGTGGGATTTTGGACATGCCTAAGGCAAAAAAAAAGTGACAGAGCCGTTTAAGGATATCAAATGATGGCACTGTTTAGCAGATGACTGACTTATTTAGCATCCTCAAGTATGGCGATCCCACCTGAGGATAGCAAATTGGGGAGTTATCTATTAAACAGCGTAAAGATCAAAATAAAAAAAGAGGCTGTGAACATCTCTACTGTAAGATATTACAAAGAATAGCAAATTGCTGATTCCAACAGGACTATCTTTTAATGGATAGGGTTATTTGAGAGAGTACAGAGTTAGGGGCATGTTGTGGGTGGTGAGCTAATATATGCCAGCATTGTCAAGTAATGTGCTGGGATAGGAGGGGAGGGCAGGAAATGAAAGGCACTTGTTTGTGGATGGTCCTACCACCCGTCCCCGTGAAGGCATTATATGGGTTTGACAGATAGCTGGAAGTGAAATGTGTGACCTTAAATATTTCTGCGTCACCAACAGTGTGACCCGCGCAGCATGACGGAACATTTACCATGATTTCCATTGCCAAACATGACTACCAACACAGTTTATGAATGCCCTGTAATCTCACTCTACAGTCCTTGCAAACAACTCTAGGCAGAGGCGGACCTAGATTTTATGGTTACACGCACATTCTTATCCACACATACTTACATTCAAATACACACACGGACACATATATTGATATGCGTACACACAGACTGATACACAAACACACGGACAGACATAAACAAACACACAGACTGATACACAAACACACAGACACAAACAAACACACACACAGACTGATACACAAACACACAGACACAAACAAACACACACACACACAGACTGATACACAAACACACAGACACAAACACACACACATAGACTGATACACAAACACACATAGAATTACACTGAAATACTCCTAAACACACACATTCATATACACATATTCATATATGAACAAATTCATACATATACAGAGACTCATATACATACATTCATATACACACATGCACACAGTCTCACACATACACAGACACACTTAATTTGTATTCTACTTTTCTTACTTTTAAAGGGAGAGCTGGAGCTGAGCCTCATCCCTGGGTCCAGTGGTCTCTGCAGAGATCAGTCTCCAGCAGTAAGCCATTTGGCAGGTGCCTACTCTGGTTGGAGTGGGGTGCTCTGTGCACCCCCATGCCTCCTGTCAACCAGGGCGGCCTCCCAAGCTTAGTATGCCTCTGCCTCCAGTATACACAGTAAATACTCATCATAATCCGGCAGCCTGAACAGCCTCATACACACTGCATTCTACTGGGGAATATCCCAATAGCTCAGCCTAGGTCTGGAGGTCTACCAGCCCATGCACAACCCTGCAAGAATCCTGCACAAATCCTGCCTGGTGCCCGACGCCAGCTGTCCGCTTCCAGCACACATCTTGATGGACCCCTCTCTAGGTTCTTCCACTAAAGAACAAGAAAAGCATTGGGATGTATTGTGATGTATGGCAGATGAACAAAAACCTATGAGAGATGCAGGGGAAACAAACAAACAAACAAACAATAAAACATGCATATCCTTGAAGAGATAGTGGCTATATTGGGATTAAATAACTCTTATATCCATATACTGTCAGCAATCATTATGATACACTTCATGAGGCAACCATTTATATATTAATTTAAACTGTATCCTTGCTGTATGACGATGAATGATGGGTGAGGTTTAGAGTTCTCTCTCTCTCTGTATATATATGTAATGACATGTATGAATGTACACGTTAAGTTATGGGAATGTGGATCCACAATTCAGTAGTCTTTACTGTTATATTAATGGAATAACAGTGGAACCCAAGTTAATCCATACTTGTAATGGAATAACAGTGGAACCCAAGTTAATCCATACTTGTAATGGAATAACAGTGGAACCCAAGTTAATCTATACTTGTTATGGAATAACAGTGGAACCCAAGTTAATCTATACTTGTTATGGAATAACAGTGGAACCCAAGTTAATCTATACTTGTTATGAAATAACAGTGGAACCCAAGTGAATCTATACTTGCTATGGAATAACGGTGGAACCCAAGTTAATCTATACTTGTTATGGAATAACGGTGGAACCCAAGTTAATCTATACTTGTTATGGAATAACGGTGGAACCCAAGTTAATCTATACTTGTTATGGAATAACGGTGGAACCCAAGTTAATCTATACTTGTTATGGAATAACATTGGAACCCAAGTTAATCTATACTTGTTATGGAATAACAGTGGAAGCCAAGTTAATCTATACTTGTTATGGAATAACGGTGGAACCCAAGTTAATCTATACTTGCTATCGAATAACAGTGGAACCCAAGTTAATCTATACTTGTTATGGAATAACAGTGGAACCCAAGTTAATCTATACTTGTTATGGAATAACACTGGAACCCAAGTTAATCTATACTTGTTATGGAATAACAGTGGAACCCAAGTTAATCTATACTTGCTATCGAATAACAGTGGAACCCAAGTTAATCTATACTTGCTATCTAATAACAGTGGAACCCAAGTTAATCTATACTTGTTATGGAATAACAGTGGAACCCAAGTTAATATATACTTGTTATGGAATAACAGTGGAACCCAAGTTAATCTATACTTGTTATGGAATAACAGTGGAACCCAAGTTAATCTATACCTATTATGGAATAACAGTGGAACCCAAGTTAATCTATACTTGTTATGGAATAACAGTGGAACCCAAGTTAATCTATACCTCTTATGGAATAACAGTGGAACCCAAGTTAATCTATACTTGTTATGGAATAACAGTGGAACCCAAGTTAATCTATACCTCTTATGGAATAACAGTGGAACCCAAGTTAATCTATACTTGTTATGGAATAACAGTGGAACCAAAGTTAATCTATACTTGTTATGGAATAACAGTGGAACCCAAGTTAATCTATACTTGCTATCGAATAACAGTGGAACCCAAGTTAATCTATACTTGCTATGGAATAACAGTGGAACCCAAGTTAATCTATACTTGTTATGGAATAACAGTGGAACCCAAGTTAATCTATACTTGTTATGGAATAACAGTGGAACCCAAGTTAATCTATACTTGTTATGGAATAACAGTGGAACCCAAGTTAATCTATACTTGTTATGGAATAACAGTGAAACCCAAGTTAATCTATACTTGCTATCGAATAACAGTGGAACCCAAGTTAATCTATACTTGTTATGGAATAACAGTGGAACCCAAGTTAATCTATACTTGTTATGGAATAACAGTGAAACCTAAGTTAATCTATACTTGTTATGGAATAACGGTGGAACCCAAGCTAATCTATACTTGTTATGGAATAACAGGGAAACCCAAGTGAATCGATACTTGTTATGGAATAACAGTGGAACCCAAGTTAATCTATACTTGTTATGGAATAACAGTGGAACCCAAGTTAATCTATACTTGTTATGGAATAACAGTGGAACCCAAGCTCAGCTTAATCTTTAACAGAATAATTTCCATCTATACTCTCGATACAATCCTGCCTACCACAATGTGTAGATGATATTTTATTATCTTTAAAGTGATAATAACGTATACTGGTCATAGCTGCTATACTGAAAGCCAACATGCAATTGGTATGTGGGTTATTGGTTTTTGCATTCTTCTTCTATATTGTGTCATGTTGTTTAGATAGTAAGCTCTTGGGCTGATAAAACATCCATGATGTTCTTACAGGTAACGACGATGACGACGGTGGCTTAGCTTTTTAAGTGCTTGATTTTGCTGATGTTAGACCTAAACTAACTCACATATAGATGGAAGGGTTGGCCAGTTCAGTTCTTTAATCTATTAAAAATCAAAGTTTAGAATTTAAGAGCTATTATTTATAAGACAAAATTATATCACTTAATCCTTTTTAAACTAAAATTCTAATCATACTATAATTATCTCACTCTTAATGTGATGTGTCAATTGAATGTTGAATGTGTCAAATTCAACTAAGTTATAACACTTGTACTTCATTTAATTTATTTATGTATTTATTTACAAATTATTTCTTTGTAAAATGCTTTACAGGAACGAGACATTGAGATTTGCTGGAGTGAACATACAAATACAACATTACACATATATTATACAAGTATAGTTATACACATTGTTACACATAGGAACGGCACATACTATACAATTAATTATGAAATGGACACTATAGTCACCAAAACAACTTTAGCCTAATGAAGCAGTTTTGGTGTATGGATTATGTCCCTGCAGTATCACTGCTCAATTCTCTGCCATTTAGGAGTTAAATCACTTTGTTTATGCAGTCCAAGTCACACACCCCTTGCATGTGACCTTTACAGTCTTCCTAAACACTTCCTGTAAAGGGAGATCTAATGTTTAAACTTCCTTTATTGCACATTTTGTTTAATTTAGAATTTCCCATCTCCTGCTCTGTTAAAAGCCTTTTAGACCATGCAGGAGTCTCATTTGTGATTAAAGCTCAATTTACAAAACAAGAGATACAAACTTCTACAGTAAGTTAACATCTGATTGAAAATGAAACCATTTTCTTCATGCAGGCTGTGTGGGTCACAGTCGGGGGATATGTGGCTAAGGCTGCATAAACAGCTGCATGGGCATGACCTATACACAAAAACTGCTAACTGCTTTATTAAATAAAGTTGTTTTAATGACTATGATGTCCCTTTAACATTGAGTGCAGTTGATTTTTGATTAGAGGTAGGTGGATGCATATATTTCGGGGACCTTAGACTGGTGGCAGATATCATGCTATCTGGCAGGTTATTCCTTATATGTGGAGCTCTATAGAAAGCTACTCAGTTGACCTTGATCTTGAGATGAGGAATAGATGGCAGGAAGTGGAGCAGAGTTCTTGTGGGACGGAGGCAGCGGGAGCATACTGCAATCATTTTGTGAATATAATAAAATCGGCAATGTATAAATAAACCGTTAATCGTTCACAGACATATTCCATATCACACTATTCTTGCATGTATTGTACAGTATTATTATTGCATTACTGGTGCAGGACTCATTCGCACATGCAACTTTTTAAAATCTCTTTTTAAGAAATTATGTTTGACCTTCAAAAGTAGCCAATAATGTGCTATGTGAACCCTCTCTGGTGTTTAACTTATTGGCACAATTTGTGCTAAAAATTCATTGGAAACTTAAATGAATAACGTAAATGTAACTAGATTTACTTCTTGCTATGAGTAATCATTTATAAATTAAAGGGAAACTGACACTTATCAGAATTTTCAATATCATGTTTACTTATTCATATATTTTATAAATGTGTGTTTTTTTTAATGTTTTTTTTTTATGACATGTCGAAATCAACATAGGTTTATCCTGCAACTGTGTGCCTCCATCTTAGCTCCCTGTCAGTCGTTGGTTTGAGCTTTGTTCTTTGCACCTGACAGAGAGAGGACAAGAAATAAAACAATGTTCTTGTCTCTTCTACTCATTTGCATTGTGTGCCCCCGTTGTGCCTGGACTGCGGATTGTGATGTAATTTAATAAATGTTTATATATAAACCTAGAAGAAGATGGATCTGAAAAATAGGTTAATACAAGTTATAGATACTTTAACCCCTTAGGGACGCATGACATGTGTGACATGTCATGATTCCCTTTTATTCCAGAAGTTTGGTCCTTAAGGGGTTAATAGGTCATTTTCAGAGACATGAAAGTTCCTGATTCATTTTATAAATAATGCATTAATTGCCACTATGCACATGTTTCTACAGATACAACTGTATGATATGAAACCTAATTCAATCTTATCCTTCTGTTTAGAATTTCCAAAATGGATTACAGTTCATTTACCGGTGCACCGCGGTTTCTCACCAGACCGAAGGCGTTCATGATGTCTGTGGGGAAGGATGCTTCACTGAGCTGCCAAATTATTGGGAACCCCATACCCATGGTCACCTGGGAGAAGGACAAACTGCCAATAATGTCAGGAGGTCGATATAAAACGGTGGAAGATGGCAATTTATACCGACTCACCATATACGATCTAAACTTCGGAGATAGCGGTCAATATATTTGCAAGGCGAATAACAATATTGGTGAGGCATTTGCTGCTGTTACAATCAAAGTTGGCGATGGTAAGGAGAGCCCCGTCACCGAATGTGCTCCATTTTTTATCTTGAAACCAATCACCACTAGGGGGAGTCTTGGAGAAGAAGCTTCCTTTAATTGCAGAGTTCAAGGTACCCCAACTCCTTCTGTTAATTGGGAGAAAGATGGTAAACAACTTGGTACTGGCACGGATTCCAACCGTATTCGAATTGCGGCTGATGGTGAGTCCAGCTCACTAAGGATACATTGTATTCGGTTTTCAGACAGCGGAACATATATATGTAGAGCGGAAAATCCTATAGGTCAAGCAACCGCGTCTGCTTCTCTGCTGATTGAATCATTTAACAGTCATAATGCAAACAGTACGAGTGGTCTAGAGACAGGATACAGCAAAAGCTCCTCACTGTTATCTCACCTGCAGAAGCGGCGCGAAGAAATGAGAAAATCGGAGCTGTCTATCCATGGCTCTTATGAAACCAATTCTACTTTCTCGGCTATAGATCCTCATTCTGGTCTCGGACTCAGTTTGTCTAGGGACTATGAAAGGGCAGCATCTCTTACACCAAAAACCCGCGAGGGGTCCTTTGGTGTTCTCACACGTACCTGTACGGTCACTGAGGGCAAGCACGCAAAAATGAGCTGCTATGTTACAGGTGAACCCAAGCCGGAGATAGTTTGGAAAAAGGATGGGGAGGTGATTACAGAGGGACGAAGGCACGTTGTGTATGAAGATGAGCAAGAGAATTTTGTACTGAAAATTCTTTTTTGCAAGCAAATTGACAACGGCTTATATACCTGCACCGCATCCAATCTGGCAGGGCAGACCTACAGCTCTGTGCTCGTTATAGTAAAAGGTAAGTCGTATAAAAAAAATATTCCAATAATCTCTGTATGTCCATTTAGTGATGGAAAGTGGTGAAAATGTGCACAATTAAGTATGAAGGACGTTTATGTTACATAGTTACATAGCTGAAAAGAGACTTGCGTCCATCAAGTTCAGCCTTCCTTACATTTGTTTTTGCTGTTGATCCAAAAGTAAATGGCAAAATGTATCCTTCAAGTTGTATCCCAACAGAAAAGTCACACAGTCATCTTTGACAAATAGTTTTCTTCAGAGATAAGTATAGGCAGAAAGTCTAGCCCTACACTGAAGATTGACATACAAGGTGTATTGAAGGTGCATCTCATTGATTTAATACAGTGAGCCTGCTGTCTCATGCATAAAGTGATGGGAAAAAGAAAGTAGACCCTCTTTGAATTCTATTGTTTTACATGTCAGGACATAATAACAATCATCTGTTCCTTAGCAGGTCTTACAATTAGGTAAATACAACCTCAGATTAACAGCAACACATGACATAGTACACCGTGTCATGATTTATTTAACAAAAATAAAGCCACAATGGAGAAGTCGTGTGTGAAAAACAACCTTGCTGCTTCCATAGGAATTAAGAGGCTAAGTAGACATGTGCCCTTGTCCTTGATTAATTGATCATCAGCAAGTGTGACCAGTTCTAGAACAGTTTACTGGTCTTGAACATTCAGCTGTGTGTTAACTCAATGCCAATGAGGAAAGACATCAGCAGTGACCTTAGAGAAGCAATTGTTGCTGCCCATCATATCTGCATGATGTTGTCCCATGTATAATAATATAATAAGTCAAATATTATTTTTAGCCAGTAAAATATTTGTGTCCCTCATTCATGTCCACCAATTTTAAAAAGTGAGATGGGTTACTACGATACAGGAGTGTGAAAAGCTGTGACTAGAGCTCCCTCCATCATTGATTACTTCCATTTTGCCATCCAACCACAATATTTTCTCCCTTTTGCCCTTCCCCTATGCATCACCCTGACATATGTTCTTCAATGAAGTTCCCATATTGATATAATCTGTTCTCACCTAAATTATATTGTTTAATGCCTTCATTACTGATTGCAAAATTACTAATATCACTATACTCAAAATGCAAAACAATAAAGACCAACACAATCATCTGCTGCCAAATCTATAAAGTCCATTTAAATGTAAATATTAATAATTATATGCTTTGTATTTGTCTAAAGAACCTAGAGTACCATTCAAATCAAAGCTGAGAGACCTGGAAGTCCGAGAGAAGGAGACAGCCACATTCCAATGTGAGGTCCCTCTTCCCATTACGGAATCATCCTGGTATAAGGAAGAGACACAAATTGAGCAGAGCAGCAAGTACAACATCGAGGAACAAGGAACCGTTAGGAGACTTACCATCCAAAATGTCACAGCAGATGATGATGCAGTATACATCTGTGAGATGAAAGAAGGCAGTAGGACTATCGCCGAATTGTCTGTTCAAGGTACAAATAGCTGTTTTCTGTTGTACACCTATAATAATGCGTGCGTTCGGCTTCATTGGAATCATGATTCATTCCAATTTTGAGTGATTTGCAATTCATCCAAATTCCGCAACTTCGAATCATCATATTACCAAATGATAAAACAAATTAAATAGGCAATAGACGAGCCATTTAATTTGTTTTGTAATTTGGAGCCATCCATGAAAAAAAAGGGAGGGGAATGAAAGAAACTTTTTTTCTGTGCAGTAGACTGATTGGTGCATTTTTCAAGCCCTATCGGTTCATCCAAATAGTTTTTCCTGAATTGATTGAATGGTAAATTTATCAAAACTGAAATGTCATGTGGACGAAATTCAGTCTGTCAGTTTAAATTTTTTTACGTGGATGAATCGATTTGGACAAACTACATTTTTCTACCATGCTCAAGTCTAATAATAATAATAATAATAATAATACTGTCAGAATATATAACTAGGAAGTGTACATTTAGATTTTGAGTACCTTTGC
Source organism: Pelobates fuscus (assembly GCF_036172605.1). NCBI lineage: Eukaryota > Metazoa > Chordata > Amphibia > Anura > Pelobatidae > Pelobates > Pelobates fuscus. The sequence continues at coordinate 376,118,523 of NC_086320.1, forward strand.
CTTTGGTCTCAATCATAGGGTCCTGAAAGTTCTCATTTCACCGACCTTGAAGGACATAATGCTGAGTTGAATCTGTGGCTCTAAAATAGTGGACCTCTAACCAGCCAGTCATTAATGATATTTGCCCAGGCAAGGTCAGCTCCACATTACGATGAATTAAGTATTTGCCTGGAGTATATTCACAGTTCTGTGCCATGGACTTGCTGAGGAAATCCCAATATGTCCATGAATAACTCATAGTTCATAACAATATCAACAATATTGACTTTTAATACAAACCAACTTGTTAATTTAGATATAAAAATCTAAAACTTGAGATTATATTAATCGACCTCACGTCCTCACACCTATTCCTTCGAGCCTTGAGAAGGTTGAAAATGTGGCTTGTTTAGCTCTGGTTCTGTGTTAAGTTCTGCTCTTGCCTAATTCTACTATTTCATTTTTGGGTTCCAACATTTGGCACAGGAAACTGGTCCGTGGGTGAATGCTACTAATTTATTGCCTATTGGCAACCTTCAACATATACCCGGAATAGATATATAGAGACTAGTGTAGGCTAGCTCTCTGTGACCAATTGATTGCTATTCACATTTGGTCACTTCAGCATATGTGCAGTGGACTTGTTTTTTAAATGTATAATTTGTTCCTTCTCCTTTATGCTTCTTATTTTCCATTTTCTTCAGATTTGTATCCTGTCACCGTGATTCCTCAGGATTGCAGCGGTGAAACTGACTTTTTTCTCCTTATATTGCTATGTACTTTGTAGAAGGACTATATATCTATAATATCAAAGTCCATGCACTAAAGTGTTCAGTTCTAATAATCCCCTGGTACCATCCTTCTTGTCGGTATTAAACCATTTTCAATGTTTTAATTTTAATTGAAATCCCCAATGGCCCACTCCAAGGGGCCCACACTGTGCTCCTTTTGCTATTGAGGATGCAGCAATGTGTGGCTGTGATTGGCTGAAAGTGTGAGCTGACTGCTTTTACTGTGCCCATTGCTGGTATGAATTGGTATGGCTAGAAGGAGGTGTGTAATCTCTGCCTTAGCCACACCTCCAGTGGGAATGGGGCTGTGGGTGACCATGGACCCTCATTCATTGTTAAACCGCTTAAAAATGGTTTAACCCTGAAAAGAGGGGCAGCGCCAGGAGACTTCAGGCACTATAACCACTTCAATGAAATTAAATAGTTAGAATACTTTAGGTGTTGCTTTAAAGCAGCTTTGTGTTATGGTTTGTGTCTGTTAATGGTTATATACATTCCATCCAGTGACCCTGCATACATAGTCAGGGCAAGCAGGCGTATCACCAGCAGCTGTTACTTGATACAATGTCACTGCAAGGATAGAAGTGAAATACTTAGTGTATATTAATGGGACTACGTTATGCATGATAGAACTAAGTTTGGTATTAATGGGCTAGCAAATGTATTGCATTATTTAGAATTTCATTATATCAAAAGCCAGAGACATCAAAATATCTGTAAAAAAATAAGTATTTTTTGATTAAGCTCATATTTACTATTATGTACTAGACCAATGAGCCTAGCTTTGGCCTATGTTAATGTACCCCTACGCTGCCATTAACCCCTTAAGGACACATGACATGTGTGACATGTCATGATTCCCTTTTATTCCAGAAGTTTGGTCCTTAAGGGGTTAAAGCAGCAATGTCACTGTTTGGGGACTTTGCCTAATTTATGAAGACCCCCGATGGTGACATTGCCGCTGGGGGTCCAGTGGCTGGGGAAGGCAGGAAAAGGTGAGTTCTACTTACCTGAACCTGTCCATCGTGGGCGCTGCCATCTTAGCAACACACATTATAGATCTGTAGAGATGGGCAAACCGAGAAGGGGATATATACCTTGTGTTACGTTCAAGAGTTTCTAAAAACTGGGGAGATAGCGCAGCATTTACATGCAATACATAGGTGGCTCTTGTTATACATTTCTGTAGCAGGTTCATTTTCTGCAGAGGTTATTAATTCTGGGTTTTTTGTCTGAACCAGAGTTCCATTCGGAAACCCTATTTTGACATTTGCTTTATCCTCCTAAAAGGTAACATAATTAAGAAGCTTCCAAGAAGGACGGCAGTCCCGGTCAGTGACACGGCAATCTTCTGTGTTGAGCTGGATAATGAATGTGAGAAAGTCAGATGGACACACAATGGCGTGGAAGTAAAAACGGAAGGACGTACTTCTATCACCTCCTCCGGCAAACAACACACAATGATAATTCGTGATTGTCAGAACAGTGATTCTGGGGAGATTTCATTTATAGCAGATGAGTGTCGGACGTCTACCAAGTTCACGGTTTCCAGTAAGTCAGTATCGTATAAACCCCCTTGTTGATGTAATGTATATATATATATATATTAACATACACACCGCCAAATGGAAAGAATTACATATTAAGGTTTTATTTTTTCTTCTTAATCCATTGATCATTATTTTTCTTTATAATTATAGACTAACATAAACTCTATTCATATCTTAATGTATTTAATAAAAACAGATGGGTTGATTAAGATGCCACCTGTAAAATGGGTAAAAAAAAAATCATAATTTCAGAGGTAATAGAACAGGGGATGAATAGAACATACCCATCTCCTGAATAATATATGGTTTTACATACTTACCAAAATCACAGATCGTAAGAGATAAACACGAATAACCAGAGCGAACAGACACACTAGACAACCAACTCACAATATATATGTAAAAATATCCAAAATATATCCAAAAATTCCATTAGTTGGCATGCTTGGATATTCTCTTGCTTGGTCCTAATGTTACTAATATTGCAAAGAAGAACTATTTCATAGTGTTACTTTCACTCATAAAGGTATTAAGAGTTCCCAGCACATTGTATGACGGCACGTAACCACAGAACTTTACCATTTAAATTGTTTTTTTTAAAGTCCCTTTCTTTGTCTAACTGTTTATTTTTGTTTTATGAACAAAAATCTGCTTTAAATATGAGTTAAAAAAAAAAAGAAAGAAAAATTCTCCTCGAATGTTAGCTAGGTGTATCTATAGATAATCATGAATGTTTCTTCAAACACAAAGCACTTCAACCCACATTCAAACTAAGTGTTGATAGAGACCTAAACAGGGCACAGGGAGGGCAGTGTGACCCTGCATTCGGACGTGTGTGGGTACAGCTGGCACACCCATTGCTCACATCTATGATAATTATATTTATTTAATAGGATATAGATACAAAAAGTAACAGGTGCAGTCATGAAATAAATGATGCCAAGCACAGAATGCTGAGCAGTAATTGAGATGGTTAGAAAACGTCCTGTTTGCCAGCGGTTTTCACATGACTCGTGGTTCCTGAGAATTAGCTACATAATTGGATACATAATTGGATAAGCTATAGTGTAATTTTCCTCTTCTTCGTATGACACTGAAATATGGTCCATATCCAAGTTTTAAGGGCATGGCTTTACTGTCTCCCCAAAAAGAATGCTAATCGGGTAGAAGGCAGAGACCTCGGTAATATGAAGTCATAACTACACTCTCAAACTGTCAAAGTGGAACACAGTGAAATGCATAATTAGCAAAACGGAGAATATTCCTTGCATTTTTACATTATTTAAGTATTATTACTAGTAGTAGTAGTAGTATTGATATTATAATACTTTTAATCAAATGTTTCAATATATATTTCCTTTATATAAAAGAAAATATAGTTAACTTAAAACGTTTATTATAAAATTAATTACTTGCATATAGTGTGGGAATACTGTAAATGTATATAATATAGGGCTCAATTTAATATGTTTCTATAAGCTTTTCAAATGATTTCATATTTTGAAATATATTTTAATATTTTAATATTCTGCTCTATATCAGGTGTTATAAAACCTTGCTTACATTCATTCTGAACAGCTGCAAATATTCTCTGTACCCAATCAATTCTGATTAAAGGGAATATATACATAACTATCCCCAATGCTTACCATCTGATGCAGCCATTTTAGTTTACTTTCTACAATTAGTCCTCCCCGTTAATTTAGTTCTCCAGTTAGGTGGAAGCTAATATTTCCTTCCAGTGAGTGCAAAATATGAAGGCTAACTTTTAACGCTAATAAGGAAGATCAACATTCCCCAAACCAATAGAATAAACGATTAGGGAAGGCATAGCATGCAAATGAAGCCAAGATGGTCACTCCTAGAAGTTGTGCAATTTTATTGGTTCTTTTAAAATATGTTTTATTACTTTATTATCTCTGCAATCTAAGCTGCATGTAACCCGATATATAAATCCTATAGATACAGGAAGTATTTGTTAAATTGAATAGTCTGCCTGATATTAGTTGAAAAGTGTGAGAAGGAATTTGCACTGACAGAATCACCCAGACAGAATGTCCGAAGCTAATTTTCCTACCCGTTACTACTAGGTGATGACAGGGTGTCAGGTAACCGCCAACTGTATGTTTGAGGAGCACTAGCAGGATGAAATCGGACCAGGATAGACTATTTTTATAATTTGTACACTCAGAACATCAAAGGAGTTAACCCTTTAAAGGCCGGAGAGATCGTCAACTTACCTTTAAATCAATACAACGGTGTGAATGTTAGGGTCCCTCCCCTTTCTTTTCTGGTGTTGACGAGACCCAAAGGACCGCTCATGATGCCCACCTCCATGGGGCCTTCTAAAGGTTCCAGGGCTTGGGTTAGTTCACAGGAGTCAGTTTGTAAAAATTGGTCAGTTCAGGGCTTCCTATGAAATGCTTGCTCGCCAATGTGTAAAATGTAAATCTCACATCCGATATATAATCACAGGATAATTTCTGCCAACGAGTCGTTAACACTGTTTATGTAACTTAAATGTTACTGTTACAATACTGTAGGGATCTTATTACTTTTACTTTTATCAAATTGTTGAAAAAAGGTCTGTATACCTTAAATTAAGCATTTAAGGAAATCCTTAAATAATAATTCTACTTGATGCTTATCTATATGTAAACAGGTTCTTTATTCTGGTAAAATAGGCCCACTTGTATTAATACAATAGGTGCTTTGCCCACATGAAAGCAGTTTCTACTACCCAAAATACAATTGTCTGGTTACAGCATACCTCCTGAAATTTCCTACTTCATTAATGTGAGTGGGGTGTGGCCAGGGGCAAGGCTGCTCTGGGAAATTTTAGTTGACTAACACTAATACCGGTAATTTATGCAACTAAAGTTTAATATAAAACAAGAAAATGTATCCTATTTACACAGACTGATTTCTAAACACATATATTGTAATTTAAAGACACATTATTGGGAGTATTATTGCTGTGGAGCTCTGTTATACACTCAGACACATTACTGGGAGTATTATTGCTGTGGAGCTCTGTTATACACTCAGACACATTACTGGGAGTATTATTGCTGTGTAGCTCTGTTATACACTCAGACACATTACTGGGAGTATTATTGCTGTGGAGCTCTGTTATACACGCAGACACATTGGTTGGAGTATTATTGCTGTGGAGCTCTGTTATACACTCAGACACATTACTGGGAGTATTATTGCTGTGGAGCTCTGTTATACACTCAGACACATTTCTGGGAGTATTATTGCTGTGGGGCTCTGTTATACACTCAGACACATTATTGGGAGTATTATTGCTGTGGAGCTCTGTTATACACTCAGACACATTACTGGGAGTATTATTGCTGTGGAGCTCTGTTATACACTCAGATACATTACTGGGAGTATTATTGCTGTGGAGCTCTGTTATACACTCAGACACATTACTGGTAGTATTATTGCTGTGGAGCTCTGTTATACACTCAGACACATTACTGGGAGTATTATTGCTGTGGTGCTCTGTTATACACTCAGACACATTACTGGGAGTATTATTGCTGTGGAGCTCTGATATACACTCAGACACATTACTGGGAGTATTATTGCTGTGGGGCTCTGTTATACACTCAGACACATTACTGGGAGTATTATTGCTGTGGAGCTCTGTTATACACTTAGACACATTACTGGGAGTATTATTGCTGTGGAGCTCTGTTATACACGCAGACACATTGGTTGGAGTATTATTGCTGTGGAGCTCTGTTATACACTCAGACACATTACTGGGAGTATTATTGCTGTGGAGCTCTGTTATACACTCAGACACATTACTGGGAGTATTATTGCTGTGGTGCTCTGTTATACACTCAGACACATTACTGGGAGTATTATTGCTGTGGAGCTCTGTTATACACTCAGACACATTACTGGGAGAATTATTGCTGTGGAGCTCTGTTATACACTCAGACACATTACTGGGAGTATTATTGCTGTGGAGCTCTGTTATACACTCAGACACATTACTGGTAGTATTATTGCTGTGGAGCTCTGTTATACACTCAGACACATTACTGGGAGTATTACTGCTGCGGAGCTCTGTTATACACTCAGACACATTACTGGGAGTATTATTGCTGTGGAGCTCTGTTATACACTTAGACACATTACTGGGAGTATTATTGCTGTGGAGCTCTGTTATACACGCAGACACATTGGTTGGAGTATTATTGCTGTGGAGCTCTGTTATACACTCAGACACATTACTGGGAGTATTATTGCTGTGGAGCTCTGTTATACACTCAGACACATTACTGGGAGTATTATTGCTGTGGTGCTCTGTTATACACTCAGACACATTACTGGGAGTATTATTGCTGTGGAGCTCTGTTATACACTCAGACACATTACTGGGAGAATTATTGCTGTGGAGCTCTGTTATACACTCAGACACATTACTGAGAGTATTATTGCTGTGGAGCTCTGTTATACACTCAGACACATTACTGGGAGTATTATTGCTGTGGAGTTCTGTTATACACTCAGACACACCAACAATATGGAGCTCCTAGAAAAAAGGGACGGAGGGATTTGGACCCAAAATAGTAACTGCCTCTCCTAAATAGGGACACTTGGGAGGTATGTTATAGGGAGTTCCTTTGCTTTGCCTAAACTCCAGTTAGCAGAGAGGAATCTCCAAGCCATTTTAGTACATTTTTAATACAACAGTGATTACAGTTTGGTGACAGAAAAGTATGTGTAGATCATGACTCTTTGAATTTGTAATGAGAGCAAAGGATCGAATGCCACAACTGCCTATGCAATTTTTAAACCAATTTTTATCTAATTCTTGCAGTTTTACGAAAGCCTCCCGTAACTGCTCCTATTAACCCTGTGGTGACAAACAAAACAGAAACTTCAGTTAAATTAGCCTGGTCCCCTCCCCCAATGGACCGACCAATTGCCATTGATGGCTATATTATAGAGCGAAAGAAGCTCGGAGCCATGAGTTGGGTGAGGTGCCATGGAACACCAAATATTCCTGCCTCAGAATTCACGGTTAGCCACGTCCCAGATGAAGGAAGCTTCCAATTTAGAGTGAGTGCAGTGAATACCTATGGCCAGAGTCCTTACCTGGAGTTCCCAGGAACATTTTATCTAGGTAAGTCCTTTGATTATTTTCTTTCGATGTTTAATGGTTGTTATGTTGTCGAAGGTTCTAAGTACACAGACATGTCGCTAACAGGGGAAAAAGGTACCGTAACATCTCAGGAATATCACTAAGAGAGGTAGCCAATCATTGGCACTACTGATGTTGTGGAACTGCTTTTCCCATAAAGCTATCACAGCCATAATGCTATGAATGCATCATGGGAGATGTAGTCCACAACATCTGGAGATCCATAGGTTGCCAACCTGTACAATAGCTTCATGATAGTTCTGCGGTCAGTAAGAGAACTTTATAAACCACAAAGAGACAAGCATGAAAGATTATCATTTGGGCACATGTGGGCTGCCCAATTATTTGGGCTTTGGGGGTCAATAGATTCCCATCATGCATTTTATAATGTCTGATCTTTTTCCTGTTTTTATTGCATGTTGTACATCTGAGTGTAAGACATGTAGGTGACATCATCTCAAATTCTCTGGTAATTCAGGGTACTGAGTTCACCCTTTTCTCTCCACCAAAATTACAAAGGCCCCCTGGTTGAGTATTTTTCAACACGCACTAAAAAAAAATGTATTTAATATATTGAAAAATATTTAACTGTTTTAATATTTTGATATTTTTGAATATCTTAAAAGATTTGTATATATATATTATATATTTTGTTATTTTAATATTTAAAAATAAATAAAAAAAATTACCATTTTAAAAGTTTATCCAAAAGTTCTAAATCCTTCTAAAAGCTCGTCCAAAAATATTAAATTGGGGACTAACTTCTTTAACGGTAATGATCCTATCAAAATGGTTTAATAGACAAAACTCTAAATAAATAAATAACTGGGATTAGTAGCTTATGAACGCAAAAAGTAGTTTAGTATATGCCTCACAGTTCAGTATACAGTATGTCTAATGTGTAATGAGGCTAAGATTAATCTACATTAACTGCAGACAAAAACTAATAATGAGAGAGCGACAGGGAGAACTTCGGGGTAAGCTGTTTAATTATTTATTCTGTTGAACACGTATGCACTAAACTGATAGCTTAGTCACTTCAGTAAATTCACGTTAATGGAACCTGGAATGGTTAGTGCTATTGGAGGTACATTGTGTCTCATACCACCGTAACACACTATAGTGCTCCTTCAAAATATTGGGCAGACTAGATGGGCCGAATGGTTTTTATCTGCCGTCACATTCGATGTTTCTATGTTTCATTACATAATTCCACAATTCAGCACATTTACTTTTGTTTTTTTAGAACCCCTACCTTCAGTTAAAACTCCACTGACACCTGTGGAAATAACGGTGGGAGGAGAAGCCCTTTTCTCTATTGATCTCACCACCGTGTCTTCTGGTACCTGGCTACTAAACGGAAAAGTGATACAAAGCAATGAACAGTACACAATCAAGAGGATGAAGAAAACTCACTCTCTCATCATCAAGAATGTCACTAAGGAATACGACCTAACAGAAGTCAAATTTACTTCCACCGGAATCGAGAATTCCACCATCCTGAGAGTAAAAGGTAAGCATATACGTATTTGTCTCCATCCAGATTGTAGAGGGACATTTGTTTTTGCCAGACATCACTAATCTGATCTCTAAGCTGATTGGCAGGTGCAAAGGACAGAGCTTATAAAATCATAATATATATATCAGAAATAGCTTGACGTACAATTATTTTACTTTATATTATTCCCTTGTTTTCCCTGTTTTTTCCATCCTCATTTTGATTACTTGCAGTTCTTAAATTCGATATCACTTTATATGTTTATATGTTTTTCTTAATCATTATATATGATTGTTATTATATCATTGAATCTATTGTTTCATTTTGAAATTAAAATGGTAACATTTCCTAAATTTTCTAAAATGAAAGAATTTTAAAAGAAATAGTTTGACAACATCGATTATATCATAGTATACAAAACAGGCTAAATTAAAAATAAAAAGTAAAAATGATCAGCTGAAAGCAGAAAGCAAAAACACAAAAACAACGCTGTGGAATAAGTGGAAAAGAAATAGACTCCATTACTAGAGTCAGAAGATATCTGGTGTATCAAACAAATCCAAAATACCACTTGATTCCAGCATTAAAAAATGCACCATCTGTCTCATCTAAATGATGTCATCAGGATTACATGCAAATGTCACTCGGATTAACCCACCGCAGCTATTCCATGCTTGCAAGGAATGCATTTGTTCTGGAGCAAGTGCACTCAATACACTTTTGCATTAACAAATGTAAGACTGTATAGAGTGTGTGTAAGTAGAGGAATGTAAGATGGGCCTGCGAAGGTTGTGCACGCAGAGTATGCGATATAAAACCTTTAGTGCAGGAACAGTCTCTCAGTGCTGAGCTAGCAGGGCTCTGTGCAGCTGTTGGGAAGGTGCCTTGACGTATTGTGACATAGAGCGATTTGGCAGGCGTTAGTGTGAATGATGTAACTGTACCAAACCAGGGTTTTTTTTGAAGCAGAACTTGAAGCAATGATGTGTAAAATATGTTCTAATTAAATGATTATATGAAAATAAATCAAATCACATTTGCCCAAAGGATTAAATAAAATAAAAACATGATTCCAATAGAGTTGGTATAGCAATGTCCACATGTGCATTGAGAGAAATTAATGTGCAGATATAGACACTAAGACATACGTGTGAACAACGTGGCTCAGCTTTTGTTTGTTTCTCCATTTTGAGAAAGACATTTATCGATTTCCCAATTATATATTGGTTTTTAGTGCAGCTCTTTGCCATTAATATTCTTAAATTAAACCATTAGACGATAGAAAGTGTATCCAAATCCTCATCCCCTAAAAGTTAGATGGCTGGTTTATTGAGATGAGCTATCTGTTAGTCTCCCCTTTCAACAGCTTGAAATGGGAGAAGATTGAGAAGACTGGTGGGTTGCGATATTAGAATGTGTAGTCCTGAATGTTCCTTCTTTGCAAGATAGGTATTTGGAATGAAGTCTATAGATTTGGCAGGCCATGACATTAAACTGAGATGTCCTTCACTTTTCTCTTCAGCCACCTTGGTTTTGGAAGTTGATGTCTGAAACCTTTGAAGGCCTGACCATTACAATGTCCTTCACTTTCTTCCATAGCCATTCCGTATCATTCCTGAGATTAATTTTTGGAACATGATCACGACTGTCTATTAGATTGAGATGTCCATCATTTCTGTCGTTAGCCAGACCATTATTAGAATTGAAGTTAGGAAAAGGCCCGCTAGGTTGTTTTTTTTTAAGGTTTTTTTTCATCAGGTTAATTTTGTACCCTTCGTGACTTTTGTCCAAGTTATATAGAGTATAGCACTGTCTATTTATAAACTCTGTCACCTTTCTTTCCAGCAGTAAAGATTTATATTTTAATAATTCTTGTTTTTTAGCACTTCCTCACTTTGTAAACACGAAGAAGACCAATGATGTAAAAGTACTGTATGGGGAACAAGCAGAATTTGTTTCAGAGACATCAGAAGAGAATGTGGGAGCTTCTTGGTTTAAAGATGGCAAAGAGATTCGACTCTCCAAAAAATTCCTCCTGGAAATAGCAGGAAAGCACAACAAACTTGTCATCTCCACAGTTAAAAAAGAAGATGAAGGCGTGTACATGTGTAAAATTGGCAGCGACTCTGTTATATTTAATTTAAAGGTTACCGGTGAGTTAGTGCAGAGACTATGCAACCTTTTTTTCTTTTCTCAAAACTATTACTGCAATGAATATTAGGTGATTTAGAATGCAATACAGTGTTACATTTGTACAAAAGAAATGTTCAGCTATTGACCTCCTGAAAATGGAATTTAAAGTTTTTAAAATTTTGTTCTTCACAAATATTGATATATTAGTTTACATATTGTTTCTGGCAGTTATCGAAATTCATTTTGCAGACATAAACTTGGACACTTGGCCCAGATTACCATTTTCAGTTTTTAATGAATTCAGCTCCCAGCCTTGAATGGACTTTCTAACCACCATTAAGCAGTAAAGCTTATTGTAATGGTTAGAGTGTAAAAAGACTGGGACCAAACCATTGTGCCAAACCATTTTAATTTTTTTCAGAACCTGAACCTGCCTTCACCAACCAGGAGAAGGTACAGAGGGAGGTACAAGTTGCCCAGACTGAGACCGCCACCCTGAGCTGTGAGGTGTCCCAGGCCAAGACCGAGGTGAAGTGGTACAAGGATGGGAAGCTGATCACATCTAGTAAGAAGGTCAAAGTGGAGTCTGAGGGCAAATCCCGCCGTCTGGTGGTGGAGCAGGTGGAGAAGAAAGATGGAGGAGAATACAGCTGTGAGGCTGCCGGACAGAAAATAAACTTCAGGATTAAAGTTAAAGGTAGAATTTAATTTCCTGCTGTAAGTTTTTTCATTGCTGTTAGTACTTTAACCAGTTAGCTTTGTTCTCTTTCCATTAGACTTTGCCCATTAATTAGTCTTTTTGGAAACTTTATATGTACTTTGTTGCCTGTTTTATTGATTAATGTCTTCATAATTTTTGTAATTCTATTCTATTTAGTGTCTTCATAGTTTTTTATTCTTATGCTTATTTTTTTAGATTTTCCATTGTTTATTACTGTTTATTATTTTTTATAGTTAGAAATTATTCATTAAAAATACATTGCATAATTAATAATTAAAGGGACACTATAAGTCACCAGAACAACTACAGCTCAATGAATAGTATAAAGCTTATTGAATTTGTTCTGGTGAGTATAATCATTACCTTCAGTCTTTTTTACAATATACACTGTCTTTTCAGAGAAAATGCCGTGTTTACATTACAACCTAGGGATACCTCCATTGGCCATTCCTCAGATGGCTGCTAGAGGTGCTTCTTGGGGCAGTGCTGCACAGTGTGACTGACATTCAGTGTCTCCACCCTCTGCATGGAGACACTGAACTTTCCTCATAGAGATGCATTGATTCAATAATCATAGGTGTCCCCGATTATTTAAAGCTATAATTATAATGGTATTAAAGTAAAGGTATTATTATGAAACATTAATATATTAACATAGGTAAAAAAAGTTTCCCTTAAACAAATCCAGCATAAAACTAAAGTCAGAAGTGGATTTTGAGTTTGAGTGTATGTACACAAAATATTGTGCAGAAGAGAACAGGTCTAACAACTTATGAACGTCTTTCAGAACCCGAGCCTGCATTCGCCAACCAGGAGAAGGTACAGAAGGAGGTACAAGTTGCCCTGATGGAGACGGCCACCCTGAGCTGTGAGGTGTCCCAGGCCAAGACCGAGGTGAAGTGGTATAAGGATGGGAAGCTGATCACCTCCAGCAAGAACGTTAGAGTGGAGTCTGAGGGCAAATCCCGCCGTCTGGTTGTGGAGCAGGTGGAGAAGAAAGATGGAGGGGAATATAGCTGTGAAGCTGCCGGACAGAAAATCAACTTCAAGATCAAAGTTAAAGGTAAAATGTAGCTTCTGTGAAGATGTTCTTTAGTCCAGAAATTAGTGCTTTGCAAAAATCTGTCTTGGTTAAAATGTCTTTGTTCCATCCATGACACAAAAAAGCATGACTGGTGGCTATGGGACATCCACCAAATGTCGATTTTACTCAAAGATCAAGTGAGAAGTGAACAATAGAGGGAAAAGAGGATGAGAAGTAAAAAAACAAAAAAACTCTACGTATGAATTTATATATTATATATTTAAAATATATAATATATAATTATAATTTTCTTTCACTGCTCCTCCTGGTTTCCCCTCTATTGGTTACTTTTTCTAACTTGTCCTGTGAACTGAAATGGTGAGAAAATGCTCCTTTCGGTGTGCTGCGAGATATATACATAATATTATATTGTTTTATAGTATATAATAAATATTGCAGTTCACTGATTGGCCCAATTTCACCAAATGTTTTGTCCTTCTGATTAGTTTTCCCAAATTGGGATCTTAGGACTGAAATTCTGCCGATCAGACATACAGCCAATACTCAGCTGTTCCGAAACATTTTCTGTTTTAAAATAAAATAGTTTGGCCAATGAAAGTTTTCTCAGTGTTAACAAGTCTAGCGAATATATTGCTACAAAAACGGAAGTACATAAGCTTCTTGAAAGTCATTTCGCACTATAGCATAAGGATGTTTTTTGCTGGAGTTGAGGGACCCAACCTGCACAATGAAAAGCACTCCCATACCATTAGTCTTCCTTTACCAAATTATACAGTTTGCCTTGTGCACCCAGGAAGGTAATAGTCTCCAGAAAACCAAAAGCTAAGTCATTTGTGAGACTGCTAGATGGTAAAGAGTGGTTAAACACATTTCCACAGCTCCTGGGTCCATTGATGGTGAGACTGGCATCACTAAAGAATATGCTAGGCATTGTGTTATCATCCAATGCTAGCTGCTCACCAATGGAAACTCTTTCCACAGACAGCTTAGAATTCAGAATTGATTGTTTCTGCCAACTACAAATTATTTCACCTCCTAACTTATGTATCCTACCACTGAGCTCTTGTTGTCCTTATACATGCATCCACTTCTCAATAATGACACTAATAGCCCCAGTAGAATTATTTATTTATTTATTTACTTGTTAGGAATATGTCATCTTCTGACACATTGATTAGCAGTAGATGGGACTAAAATAGAAAAATGGAATTAATTAAAAAGATGTCCAAATACTTTTGGTTTTCTATGATTTGTGTTTGTTTCAAGTACTAGTTGTTAATGACCAACATTCAGCTTAAACAATATATTTTCTATTAAATAGCACAACCCAACTTTACCAGTTTAAATGTCTGATTATTATGAAAGCTTCCATATCAACATGTTGGATGATACTGTATTATTGATACATGTTTTTTTCAGAACCCGAACCTGCATTCACCAACCAGGATAAGGTGCAGAAGGAGGTACAGGTTGCCCTGACTGAGACCGCCTCCCTGAGCTGTGAGGTATCCCAAGCCAAGACCGAGGTGAAGTGGTACAAGGATGGTAAGCTTATCACCTCCAGCAAGAAAGTGAAGGTGGAGTCCGAGGGCAAATCCCGCCATCTGGTGGTGGAACAGGTGGAGAAGAACGATGCCGGAGAATACAGCTGTGAGGCTGCCGGACAGAAAATCAACTTCAAGATTAAAGTTAAAGGTAGAATTTAGTTTCCTGCTGTAAGTTTTTTTCATAGCTGTTAGTACTTTAACCAGCTATCTTTATTCTCTTTCCCTTAGACTTTGCCCATTAATTAGTCTTTTTGGAAACTTTTTATGTATTTTGTTACTTGTTTTATTGATTAATGTCTTTATAAATTTTGTAATTCTATTCTATTTAGTGTCTTCATAGTTTTTTTTATTCTTATGCTTATTTTTGTTAATTTTTTTAATTAATTTATTTTTTTTCACTTTCGCAATGGACAGGAAGTACAGTAATTTAGCTGTATAAGGTTCGTTTGGGTGTTACATCAAATTGCAAATATGTTTATAAGTACATACAATCAAATAGTAAATGAACATTTTATACATTTCCAGTGGCTTGGGTGTAGGTAAAAAAAATTTTGTACGAGAAAATCGTGAAGACATACATGGTTAGGTACCTTTGAGTTATTCTCATAGCAAACATTTCTAGTGTATAATCATTTGTCTTGGGTGATTTGTGTAGGTATGTTTAATGTTAGTTTTGTAATGAAAGTTGAAAGTTTGGGGAGTGTGTGTTTACCCGAAATCTCGGGTTTGTCGTGTGAAGAAATCCCACGGAAACCATGTCTTGGTGAACAACTCGTAGCTTTGGGTGTGGGTGTAAGAGATTTCCTCCATTGTTCTAATGGAGTCTACTCTGGAGATCCATTCTCTGATGGTAGGGGGTCTAGCCTGTTTCCACTTAGTTGGAATCAGGCTGTTCTCTGCTGTAAGGAGGTGATTCAATAGAGTTCGTAGTGGTTTGCTTAGTGGGGTCGGATATAGCAAAAATATTAGCGTTTGTAGCGTTCGTGGTATTTTGTATCCCGTGATCGTTGTTATTAGGGTGGTGATTTTCTCCCAGTATTCCTGTATGATACTGCATGACCACCATATGTGGCCTGTATTTTCATCTGTAGATCTGCATCTCCAGCAAACGTTGGGAGTGTTTGGTAAAAATTTATGTATATGGGTGGGGGTGTAATGCCAACGGGCTATGCGTTTGTAGTTGCTTTCATGGGTGGAGGTGTTTCTGGATGATCTAAAAATGTTTGTAAAGATTTTCCCCCAATCATCAGGAGTGAGTGTCAAGTGAAGATCGTTTTCCCATGACTTTGTAAAATCAGGGAGATGCTCTTTCGGTTCTGTAAGTAAGAGTTTGTAGAATGTGGAGAGATGTTTCTTTTGAACCGACTGGGTGGATGTCATCGTTTCAAATGCTGTGAGTTGTCTGGAGTTTTGAAGGAGGTGAGGCTGTGATTGAATAAAGTGCGTGAGCTGGGTATATTTGTAACTCGACATCGCTGACCTTTTGGACGTGGTTATTATGTCTGAGTATGGGATGAGTCCCTTATCAGTTATAACATCCCCCAGACAAAGTTGTCTTGGCTCAGCTGTGAAGTGTTTGAATGCGGTCTGGTTTATTCCCGGTGGAAATTGTGGGTTTCCAGTTATTGGGAATAAGGGGTGTGGTGCTATCGTGTTCCTCTTTTTTAGGGTGGTCCAGTATCTTAAGGTAGGGAGTATGGTTGGATGTGTTGAGTGTGAGTTTAGTAGATCTGTGCCGGATTCGTACCATGGCACTGTGTGTATAGGGACCTTGAAGCTCTGTGCTTCAATCTGCACCCATTGTTTTTGGTTGTGTGGGCATGTCCACTCATATATTCGTGTAAGTATTATGGCTCTGTGGTATAGTTCAATGTCCAGTAAACCTAGACCGCCTTGTTCTCTATGTCTTGTGAGGAGTTTGTGTTGAATCCTGGGATGCTTCCCTGCCCAAAGGAAGGTCGATAGGATGCGTTTAGTGTGGATGAAGAAGGAGGATGGAAGCTTAATGGGGAGTGTTTGTAGCATATATAGAAACTTCAGAAGAATAGTCATTTTTAGGATATGTGCTCTGCATAACCATCGGAAATGTGGTTTATCCCAAGCCTTTAAGTCTTTTTTGACACCTTCAAGTAGGGGCGGTAGTTGAGGTCATAAGTTTTCTTTAGGGGGATAGTGAGCTGGACTCCTAAGTATTTCACTGAGGATGGTGGCCAACAGAAGGGGTATTTAGATTGGAGTTCGGTTTTAGTTGTGGCTGTCATGCGCAGGGGAAGGATTTCGCTTTTGCTAACGTTGACTTTGAAGTTGGATACTTGGCTGCATAGGTCTATCTCTCTCAGTAAGTGGGGTAGGGAGTCTTTGGGATCTGTGATTGTGAAAAGAAGGTCATCCGCGAAAGCAGATACCTTGAAATCTCTATCTGCGACAAGTATGCCTTTAATGTTCGGGTTATCTCTGATACCCTGTATAAAGGGTTCTAATGTCAGGATGAAAAGGAGAGGGGAGAGCGGGCATCCTTGCCTGGTCCCATTAGCTATGTGTACCGTGTCAGAGAGCTGTCCATTTACCCGTATTTTAGCCCCAGGCGTGGAATATATAGCCGATATCCAGGAGAGCCAAATATATTTTCCTTTTTCATAAATGTAATTGTTTATTACATATATTATTCCATGTATTTTTTTATAGTTAGAAATGATTCATTAAAAGTAGATTGCATAATTAATAATTAAAGGGACGCTATAAGTCACCAGAACAACTACAGCTCAATGTATAGTAAACAGCTTATTGTATTTGTTCTGGTGAGTATAATTATTCCCTTCAGGCTTTTTTACAACAAACACTGTCTTTTCAGAGAAAATGCAGTGTTTACATTACGGCCTAGGGATACCTCCATTGGCCATTCCTCAGATGGCTGCTAGAGGTGCTTCTTGGGGCAGTGCTGCACAGTGTGACTGACATTCAGTGTCTCCACCCTCTGCATGGAGACACTGAACTTTCCTCATAGAGATGCATTGATTCAATAATCATAGATGTCCCCGATTATTTTAAGCTATAATTATAATGGTATTAAAGTAAAGGTATTATTATCAAACATTAATGTATTAACATAGGTAATAAAAGTGTTTCCCTTAAACAAATCCAGCATTAAACTAAAGTCAGAAGTGGATTTTGAGTTTGAGTGTATGTACACAAAATATCGATGCAGAAGAGAACAGGTCTAACAACTTATGAACGTCTTTCAGAACCCGAGCCTGCATTCGCCAACCAGGAGAAGGTACAGAAGGAGGTACATGTTGCCCTGACGGAGACGGCCACCCTGAGCTGTGAGGTGTCCCAGGCCAAGACCGAGGTGAAGTGGTACAAGGACGGGAAGCTGATCACCTCCAGTAAGAAGGTCAAGGTGGAGTCTGAGGGCAAATCCCGCCGTCTGGTGGTGGAACAGGTGGAGAAGAAAGATGGAGGGGAATATAGCTGTGAGGCTGACGGACAGAAAATCAACTTCAAGATCAAAGTCAAAGGTAAAATGTAGCTTCTGTGAAGATGTTCTTTTGTCCATAAATTAGTGTATGGCAAAAACCTGTCTAAGTTAAAATTTCTTAGTTCCATCCATGACACAAAAAAGAATGACTGGTGGCTAGGGGACAAGATCAAGTGAGAAGTGAAGAATAGAGGGAAAAGAGGATGAACAGTACAAATAAAACCTCTACGTATGAATTTATATAAAATATAAATTTAATTTTCTTTCACTGCTCTTCCTGTTTTCCCCTCTATTGGTTACTTTTTCTAACTTGTCCTGTGAACCGAAATGGTGGGAAAATGCTCCTTTCACTGTGCTGCGAGATATATACATAATATTATATTGTTTTATAGTATATAATATATATTGCAGTTCACTGATTGGCCCATTTTCACTAAATTATTTGTCCTTCTGATTAGTTTTCCCAAATTGGGATCTTAGGACTGAAATTCTGCCGATCAGACATACAGCCAATACTCAGCTGTTCCGAAACATTTTCTGTTTTAAAATACAATGGTTTAGCCAATTAAAATTTTCTCAGTGTTAACAAGTCTAGCGAATATATTGCTACAAAAACAGAAGCACATAAACCTCTTGAAAGTCATTTCGCACTATAGCATAAGGATGTTTTTTGCTGGAGTTGAGGGACCCAACCATCACAATGAAAAGCACTCCCATACCATTAGTCTTCCTTTACCAAATTATACATTTTGCCTTGTAAAGCCAGGTAGGTAATAGTCTCAAGAAAACCAAAAGCTAAGTCATTTGTAAGACTGCTAGATGATAAATAGTGGTTAAACACATTTCCACAGCTCCTGCGTCCATTGATGGTGAGACTGGCATCACTAAAGAATATGCTAGGCATTGTGTTATCATCCAATGCTAGCTGCTCACCAATGGAAACTCTTTCCACAGACAGCTTAGAATTCAGAATTGATTGTTTCTGCCAACTACAAATGATTTCACCTCCTAACTTATGTATCCTACCACTGAGCTCTTGCTGTCCTTATACATGCATCCACTTCTCAATAATGACACGAATAGCCCCAGTAGAATTATTTATTTATTTATTTACTTGTTAGGAAAATGTCCTCTTCTGATACATTGATTAGCAGTAGATGGGACTAAAATAGAAAAATTGAATTAATTAAAAAGATGTCCAAATACTTTTGGTTTTCTATTATTTGTGTTTGTCACAAGTAGTAGTTAATGACCAACATTCAGCTTAAACAATATATTTTCTATTAAATAGCACAACCCAACTTTACCAGTTTAAATGCCTGAATATTATGAAAGCTTCCATATCAACATGTTGGATGATACTGTATTATTGATAAATATTTTTTTCAGAACCCGAACCTGCGTTTACCAACCAGGATAAGGTGCAGAAGGAGGTACAGGTTGCCCAGACTGAGACTGCCTCCCTGAGCTGTGAGGTATCCCAGGCCAAGACCGAGGTGAAGTGGTACAAGGATGGTAAGCTTATCACCTCCAGCAAGAAAGTGAAGATGGAGTCCGAGGGCAAATCCCGTCGTCTGGTGGTGGAACAGGTGGAGAAGAACGATGCCGGAGAATACAGCTGTGAGGCTGCCGGACAGAAAATCAACTTCAAAATTAAAGTTAAAGGTTAATTACCATGTTAAATCACAAGGAAAAATGAGAGTAGATAATTTAGGTTTCTAACATAATACTAGTAACATCGATACTCATGTTCTATAATTAATTTATTAAGTACTGAAAACCTATTATATTCATTGGGTCATACATGGTGCACACTAATTATTAAGGGGAACCAGGCACAATCTACGATGTATGTTAACACATGGAGGCAGAGAGTCGTAGATCAGGTCACTTAGCCAGGTGAGTTTTAAAAGGAAAAGTGAGACGTGTCCTGTTTTTAAGTATTTTAGTTTAATATTATATCAATTCAGTCAAGCAAGTTATAGAGATACAATCACAATTCATTCAAACAAGATGTGGTGTTCTCATTAATAATACATCCTATACTGGACAGAAGAGAGGTTTGATACCTTTACCATTGATGACAAGGTAACAGCTCACCGTCAACTGGCTGGTAATGTACGCTGAATGAAGACAGATGGTGTGCGATGTTAGCTTGATTCTCATGATTGTCCACACTATAAATACTGCAAATTGGGATCCTGAAGAAAGAATAATAATGGAACTGTCTCGTGGAAGACAAAATAATAGAAGACATTGCCAACAAATAGGACATCAATAATCAGATATAGCAAAAACAGAGAATATGAGAATGTTGGGAATGAGAAAAACTCAATAGCTTGCACTACGGTTATAATACCCTTCTCTGGTCTCAAAATAGTTTTTGCTCTCTTGCGCCATTACAGAAAGAACATATATCATTTGCATATCAGACTGATCCCACCAATAAGGGCAGTCCAGATCTAAAATGCAGATAAGTTCCTTCTGCATGAGAGATACAGCAACTCCAGAGGATCATTACAGCCTTCTTAGGGCTTCATGAGCGAGGTGCAGCTGATAGCCCTCTAGACACAGTGAGCACAAGGTCCGTGTCTGGATTTACCTTTTTACCTTAGGGAGACCCAAAGCAAATGCAGTGAAGCAAAAACAGAGATTATGAGATCTCAATAAGCTGATGACAAAGACTCGTTAATGGAAATATATATAAAGTACAACTAGTTGAAAGACCACATGTGATTGGTGTCTCACTGTGAACATACTTTGGGGCATCAGTTTCCTTGTTTTCAGTGTCACAAAAGGAATATTGGACTGGATGCTTATAATAGTCATGGACACATTTGCTGGATGTGGATCCCCAGATGTCTTTTCAGATAATGTGTTTAGTTTATGAATGAAAATTCATCCTACAACTAAATATGAATTTCTACATTATGGATAAAAAAAACTGTCTGTAAATGAACAGATTATAAGTGAAAATGTGATATATAAAAAAAACAACCTTTACCACGGGATCTAGAAGTGACGAAACAGGAAGACTAACCATATTTCTATAACTCAACCCAAATAAAAAATATATATTAGGGAAGTTAATATGTTAAAATGCAGTTCTATTACTAACCTTGATACAAAAAAAGAAAAATACAAATAAATACATTCAACTGTATTTCAGTATTTGACTTGACCCACCACCTTTAAATACCACTAGTGTATCAATATGTTTATCATGTGATTTACTTAATGGAACTTAGAGGCTTATTACTCACCTATGTGAGTGGATCCTAGCTCGTAGCAGTGAGTAGCCAAAGTGGAACCGATCGTCTTACCTCAACCTATGTCAATTTACAATTTGAATGTAGTTACAGGACTAATACTATACTATAGACCTGAAGATGGAAATGAAAGATGCTTCCTTGGAAGGAGATTACATTAAACAAAATATACATATCTTTTGGTATCAGGCAAGAAAAATCCAAGATACACTGTGGTAGTATGCTTTTCAAAATCTACGTCTGTACTTACCAGGCACTGGAAACTGGAGAAGAAGAGACTGTCTGCTTGATGTCATCCTTATCAGACTGTCAACTTGAGTTTGGATTTTTTATATATTTTTAAGATAAATTATATCCAAAGAAAAGAAAAGGGCTGGATTTGATGGACTTGCATCTTTTTAGCCTATGTAACTATATCATTCCAGTTCCTCAGCACCCTGAGGAAATATTAAAATATTTCAATACATTGTTCATTGATTGACTAATATTTTATTGACTGCTTTTTTTAGAACACAAGCCTGTCTTCATCAATCAAGAGAAGGTCCAGAAGGAGGTACTAGTTGCCAGAACCAGGACTACCACCCTGAGCTGTGAAGTGTCGCAGACTACCATCGAGGTCACGTGGTACAAGGATGGGAAGCTTATCACCTCCAGCGAGAAAGTGAGGATAGAGTCTGAAGGCCAACTCCGCCGTCTGATTTTGCAGAAGGCGGAGAAGAACGATGATGGAGAATACAGTTGTGAGGCTGCTGGACAGAAAGTCAACTTTACAATTAGTGTGAAAGGTGAAAAGAACTGGGAATATGAAGGATATTTACTAACTGGAGCCAAGTGAAATGGCTAGGAACATTTTGTATGTTAACAAGCATCAGTAAGCATCTGTTATGACTGGAGTAATATCTTAAAAAATAATAGCATTTAACCTTTGTGTCCTTAAGAAATATGAATACTGTATTTATCCATGTACGTGTAAATTAACAATACAGGTATGTAACAGCCATGCATTTAAAAAAATATTACACTGTGGCCTAGGGAATGTTAATGTAAAGGCATGTGGCCATGTATGCAAAGTCATGCATGTAAAGTAATCTATTTATGGGAAAACTCAAAGTAATTAAAGAGTCCTGTCTATGTGTATGTTAGTCTACGACTATTTCCACATGTGACTGTGAATATCCATGTAAATCTTTTTAAATTTTTTTGTGTGTGTTTCAATGTCTGTGATTTAATGTAAAACCATATATTTATGTGAATATCAGTATTTCATTATTCCTGCAATGTTTAGGTACATGTTAACGTTCAGATATGTCATATGTACATATAAACATGTTGTTGTGTGTCAGTGTATGTGTAAATATCCAGCCACGTGCCTATGTGTGTTAATGTTTCTCAAACTGTCAAGTCATATGATCCGTATGTAGAACCACATTCATGTCCATGTACACAATTTATGTCATCCAATCATATTTGTGTAATTATGTATCAGTTTGTTTAAGTGCACATGTAAATCTATACTGTATTTATGTTTGTTGTCATGTACGGTATATCGAAATAATTTGTATATAAAAACATATGGGCATGTAAATGATTAACTTGTAGTCGTATGATCATGCATATGTAAATATATAATTAAGTGTTCATGTATAACAACATATAGTGATGTGAATGTACAAGAAACATTTTCCCGCACGTTAATTCTGGTGCAAATATAAATCCTTGTGTTCATGTGTATATAAAGAGAAAGCAATGTGTATGTAGACATCTAGCAATGTATAGAAACAATAAAGGTATATCTGCATGTATGTGTAAATATAAACTCAAATGTTTATGTAAAATGTAACATAGCAACGTGTATGTAGACATATAGCAATTTATATAAACAATACAGATATCCGCATGTGTATGTAAATATGTAGCAATGTGTATCTAACCGTGCATCAGGCATGTCTGTAAATGTATACCCCATTGTTTATATGTCAATCCTCATTTTATTAGGATTACGATACCATGTTTGAAGATCATGTTAATTGATCACATCATCCCTGTTCTGAAATATTACGTCTTTCCTGTATTGTGACTTTTAATATCAATCTGTGTCCTCATATTAATTTATACCACCGTGGTGGTTATTTATATTCATACATTAACCCTTTCCAATACGGTATTGTCCTTAGATTAACTCTTTCCATTATAGTATGAGTTTAATATAATGAGTTAATTTCTATTTCCTGTATTGTAACGCAGTCCATTACTTATACGGTTATTCAAAGAGAATTTCTATTTTGACCTTAAATTTGAAATTCAAGTTGAATTCACTTTAAATTCTCACTGTAGTAAATAATCCTGATGGGGTCCTTGCATTAACTCTTTCCTGTACGGTCTAACATTCCATTCATTGGTGCCATTACATTAACCCTTGAATGGTATCCTATTCTGTTCAGTGTTGCTTTTCTGTTAACTCTTTTCTCTATTAAACAATATTCCATTCAGTATTAACCCTCTATTGTATGTAAAGTATCACAACACATTTTGTGGTGGCCGTTATTTAACCCTTTTAAGTATAGTATCACATTCAAATACAAAAAGAGAAGTCCTGCCCTTAAGCAGCAAGGACTACAACACACATCAGCCCCAATATATAGTAAAAACCAAAGAAAAGAAAATGTTACTTGCGCTTTTTCCTTAATCCCTATGTATATTTAGACAAATGGAGGTCATTTAGTTGCTCCAATGGCCATTGGAGGGATGCCCGCCTGCCAACGTCAAGGCAGACCCCCCTAAGCGGGTCCTAACACTGACCCTTCAGCCTGCTTCCTTGAGCTTCTGGCAAAGATATCTCTAATGAGACAGAAAGGGGTATTTTTTATATACACCCCTTTACTTATTAACCCTTAATAGGGAACACATGGGATGGGTAGCAGCATTGTAACCAGGCTGTGTGATACAAAGTAAATACAAATACAAAAAGAGAAGTCCTGCGCTTAAGCAGCAAGGACTACAACACACATCAGCCCCAATATATAGTAAAAACCAAAGAAAAGAAAATGTTACTTGCGCTTTTTCCTTAATCCCTATGTATATTTAGACAAATGGAGGTCATTTAGTTGCTCCAATGGCCATTGGAGGGATGCCCGCCTGCCAACGTCAAGGCAGACCCCCCTAAGCGGGTCCTAACACTGACCCTTCAGCCTGCTTCCTTGAGCTTCTGGCAAAGATATCTCTAATGAGACAGAAAGGGGTATTTTTTATATACACCCCTTTACTTATTAACCCTTAATAGGGAACACATGGGATGGGTAGCAGCATTGTAACCAGGCTGTGTGATACAAAGTAAATACAAATACAAAAAGAGAAGTCCTGCGCTTAAGCAGCAAGGACTACAACACACATCAGCCCCAATATATAGTAAAAACCAAAGAAAAGAAAATGTTACTTGCGCTTTTTCCTTAATCCCTATGTATATTTAGACAAATGGAGGTCATTTAGTTGCTCCAATGGCCATTGGAGGGATGCCCGCCTGCCAACGTCAAGGCAGACCCCCCTAAGCGGGTCCTAACACTGACCCTTCAGCCTGCTTCCTTGAGCTTCTGGCAAAGATATCTCTAATGAGACAGAAAGGGGTATTTTTTATATACACCCCTTTACTTATTAACCCTTAATAGGGAACACATGGGATGGGTAGCAGCATTGTAACCAGGCTGTGTGATACAAAGTAAATACAAATACAAAAAGAGAAGTCCTGCGCTTAAGCAGCAAGGACTACAACACACATCAGCCCCAATATATAGTAAAAACCAAAGAAAAGAAAATGTTACTTGCGCTTTTTCCTTAATCCCTATGTATATTTAGACAAATGGAGGTCATTTAGTTGCTCCAATGGCCATTGGAGGGATGCCCGCCTGCCAACGTCAAGGCAGACCCCCCTAAGCGGGTCCTAACACTGACCCTTCAGCCTGCTTCCTTGAGCTTCTGGCAAAGATATCTCTAATGAGACAGAAAGGGGTATTTTTTATATACACCCCTTTACTTATTAACCCTTAATAGGGAACACATGGGATGGGTAGCAGCATTGTAACCAGGCGGGCATCCCTCCAATGGCCATTGGAGCAACTAAATGACCTCCATTTGTCTAAATATACATAGGGATTAAGGAAAAAGCGCAAGTAACATTTTCTTTTCTTTGGTTTTTATAGTATCACATTCCATTGATCAGTTATTTGATCAATCTCTTTACATTAATTCCTCCCACTATATTATTATATTTCAATTGTTGGTGCCTTACATTAACTGTTTCCTGTAAGATATATTGATATTTTGTTTATTATATTTGTATTAACTCTTAGGATTCCTGTATAGTACTTCATTCCATTCCTTAGTAACTATATTAACTCTTTACTGTACATTGTATTTCACAACTCTATAGTACTATTACATTAACAAATGCTTCCTGTAAGATATCACATTCTATTTGTTGGTGCTCTTACATTAACTATTTCCTGTACATTGTCACATTTCATTCATTGCGCCAATACATTAACTCTTTCCTGTATCACATTCCATTTCATTCATGGTGTTGGTTATTATATTAAATATTCTCCTTAATCATTAATAATCTTTGCATTAACTCTTTTCTGTACAGTGACACTTTTCGTTTTTTTGGTGCCGTCACATTAACTGTTTCATGTATGGTGTCAAATCCTGTTCATTGTTGTCCTTACAGGAATTCTTTCCTGAACAGTTTTCCCAAAATTCCCTATTCATGTGCAGTATCAAATTCTATTATCGGGTGAATTTATATTAACTCTTCCATATTCAATATCCCATTCAATTAATTTGTTTCCTTAATTTAACCTTTTCCTGTATAGTATCCCATTGCATTCTCTGATAGCCTTACTTTATCTCTTTCCTGTGCAGTGCTAGCAACATCCCTTAGTATCCTTATAGTAACCCTTTCATATAAAGTATCACATTCCATTCAGTGGTGTCTTTACATTAATTCTTTCCTGTACTGTATAACATGCTGTTTATCAGTGCCCTTACATTAACCCTTTCCTGTACAGTATAACATGCCTTTATCAGTGCCCTTGCATTAACCCCCCCACTGTACAGTATCACATGCTGTTTATCAGTGCCCTTACATTAACTCTTTCCTGTACAGTATAACATGCCGTTTATCAGTGCCCTTACATTAACCCCCCCACTGTACAGTATCACATGCCGTTTATCAGTGCCCTTGCATTAACTCTTTCCTGTACAGTATAACATGCCTTTATCAGTGCCCTTACATTAACTCTTTCCTGTACAGTATCACATGCCGTTTATCAGTGCCCTTGCATTAACCCTTTCCTGTACAGTATCACATGCTGTTTATCAGTGCCCTTACATTAACTCTTTCCTGTACAGTATCACATGCCGTTTATCAGTGCCCTTGCATTAACCCTTTCCTGTACAGTATAACATGCCTTTATCAGTGCCCTTACATGAACTCTTTCCTGTACAGTATCACATGCCGTTTATCAGTGCCCTTGCATTAACCCTTTCCTGTACAGTATCACATGCCATTTATCAGTGCCCTTACATTAACTCTTTCCTGTACAGTGCATGCTGTTTATCAGTGCCCTTACATTAACCCTTTCCTGTACAGTTTCACATTCCATTTATCAGTGCCCTTACATTAACCCTTTCCTGTGCAGTATAGCATGCCGTTTATCAGTTCCTTTACATTAACCCTTTCCTGTACAGTATCACATGCCATTTATCAGTGCCCTTACATTAACTCTTTCCTGTACAGTATCACATTCCATCTTTCAGTGCCCTTACATTAACCCTTTCCTGTACAGTATCACATGCTGTTTATCAGTGCCCTTACATTAACCCTTTCCTGTACAGTATCACATGCTGTTTATCAGTGCCCTTACTAACCCTTTCCTGTACAGTATCACATGCCATTTATCAGTGCCCTTATATTAACTCTTTCCTGTACAGGGCATGGTGTTTATCAGTGCCCTTACATTAACCCTTTCCTGTACAGGGCATGCTGTTTATCATTGCCCTTACATGAACCCTTTCCTGTACAGTATTGCTTACTGTTTATTAGTGCCCTTACATTAACCCTTTCCTGTACAGTATCACATGCCATTTATCAGTGCCCTAATATTAACTCTTTCCTGTACAGTATCACATGCCGTTTATCAGTGCCCTTACATTAACCCTTTCCTGTACAGAATCACATGCTGTTTATCAGTGTCCTTACATTAACTCTTTTCTGTACAGTATCACATGTACAGTATCACAAGCCATTTATCAGTGCTCTTACATTAACCCTTTACTGTACAGTATAACATGCCGTTTATCAATGCCCTTACATTAACTCTTTCCTGTACAACATCACATGCCACTTATCAGGGCCCTTACATTAACCCTTTCCTCTACAGTATCACATGCTGTTTATCAGTGCCCTTACATTAACTCTTTCCTGTACAGTATCACATGCCGCTGATCACATCCCATTTGTTAAATGAACCTTTTCTGAAATGTATCAAATGCTATTTTGTAGCAGAAAATCAACTTCAAAATCAAAGTTCCATTAACTCTTCTCTTACAATGTCACATGACGTTGGTGCTCCTATATTAACTCTTTAGGTACAGTATCGCATGCCATCATTAGTCTCTTTACATTAAATATTTCATGTATTATGAACACATATATCACTTGGTACCTTTACAGTAACTCAATTACATCAATAAAAATGAACTTTAACGTTGTCCTTAACAGTTTCCTCCCTCAAACATCCTTCCTTTCCTCTTCATTGTACGGAGTCTTCTTTTCATTGTGTTTCCATTAGTATGAATGATTTATTGTACTCCTCCTGTAATTATTGCTAACACATTTCTTCCCCTTATATGCCTGTGTTATTGCTACTGATTGCTACTGACTGTAATAATGTATGTAAAGTCTTTGGAGCAATGGTTTATTTGTTATATGATGTTTGTAGCATTTAAATAAAGTTTGGACATCTTACAAATCGTTTTATTGCCGCCTTTCTTGTTAATGTGCCCGTTGGCATGCACCAAAAAATCCATCTAACCAGATCATAGATATTGTTTGCAAGAACATTTAATGATGTTCCACGTTGTTCCTTTCTCTACAGAGTTCTTATTGGACTTTTTTTGGCCACATTTTACAGAACCCGAGCCTGCGTTCATCAACCAGGAGAAGGTACAGAAGGAGATACAAGTTGTCCTTAATGAAACCACCACCCTTAGCTGTGAGGTATCCCAAGAAAAGACCGAGGTGAAGTGGTACAAAGACGGGAAGCTGATCACCTCCAGCAAGAAACTGAGGGTGGAATCTGAGGGCAAATCCCGCCGTCTGGTTTTGGAGCAGGTGGAGAAGAAAGATGCCGGAGAATACAGCTGTGAGGCTGACGGCCAGAAAATCAACTTCAACATTAAAGTGAAAGGTGGAATTGGACCTCATGAAATAAGTTTAATTGTCATTGCTGGAACTATCGTCTGTCTTCCATCCTTACCGAATTCATATTTAAATCTTGTTTGCATTGATTAACCTTACTTCAGATCTATGCTAACATTCTATTGATTTGCATAGTCATATGCTTTGATTTATATCAATTAATTAATCACACTTTGTGTGCTCAAACAAAACCAAAAAAAGGTGAACTGTGACTTTAAATAAAAAAAACTATTTTTAAAAAATGTGACAAATCACTCAAAATAAGTACACTGTGCAAAAAAAAAAACACATTACAGGTTCAGCATAAAGTGACAAAAGACGATACAAGTGCAACAACATTAACCCCTTAAGTACCAAACTTCTGGAATAAAAGAGAATCATGACATGTCACACATGTCGTGTCCTTAAGGGGTTAAATGAAGTGCAATTCTACTAGTGCACACAGTGATGTCAAAACAACACGTACACTGTGCTAGTCACTTTT
Source organism: Pelobates fuscus (assembly GCF_036172605.1). Lineage (NCBI taxonomy): Eukaryota > Metazoa > Chordata > Amphibia > Anura > Pelobatidae > Pelobates > Pelobates fuscus. The sequence continues at coordinate 376,147,662 of NC_086320.1, forward strand.
TTACCCCAGATAGCAGATGTTTCCTCCAGAATTTCAGTAGGACATAATAACAAAGAAATAACAAAAACATATAGTGTAACAAAGTTACAATAACGAATACACGTAAAGCCTAGTCTTAGAATTCCGCTTACAAATGGAGAACAGAATTAGTTTGCTCCAGCTATCAGCGCTTTCACTATCCCACACCAGGTGTATCATGAACCAGACGGCAGCTGGTACCACTTTGTGTTCTGCAATATTTATTCGCACATTTTATATTGTATTCTTTTAAAGTTTTAAAAAAGAAATAAACAGCACATCGTTTAAGAAACAATAAAGACGAGCAATGACAACTCATTAATGATTGCTCCAGGATTTTAAAAAACATTTATCTTATATGGATTTTAGCTGAACGTATAACATATGACATGACATATGGAAACATTGTACCATATTATTCTCGAAGCCAAGCAATATTAATTTCTCTTTTTCTCAGAGCCCGAGTCTGCCTTCACCAACCAGGAGAAGGTGCAGAAGGAGGTACAAGTTGCCCAGACTGAGACTGCCACCCTGAGCTGTGAGGTGTCCCAGGCCAAGACCGAGGTGAAATGGTACAAGGATGGGAAGCTGATCACCTCCAGTAAGAAGGTCAAGGTGGAGTCTGAGGGCAAATCCCGCCGTCTGGTTGTGGAGCAGGTGGAGAAGAAAGATGCCGGAGAATACAGCTGTGAGGCTGCCGGACAGAAAATCAACTTCAATATCAAAGTTAAAGGTAAATACATGAAAAACAACTTTAATTGCACGTTGTCGCTGTATTTTCTGGTGGACATAAACAATCAGTCCTGCATAATTTCTTGACAAAGGTGTTATCTCGTCAAAACTTTTGTAAATTCTGGATAAAAGTTAAATCAGAACTGCAACAAACCGGCTCTATTGTTGGTGGAATAAACTGGACAGATTGTTTCTTGGTCAAGAGAATTTACTAACACTATAACTGTAAAGTGAAAGTCAGTAAAGATTAACAGCTAATTGTATTCTTTATATGCTGATGGACATAGAGGCTGTTGACTATGTGTGTTCTGGGTGCTGAGCATCTGTCATGTGATGCTCTTAAAGGGTAAGTCAAAGCACCAAGATCACTTACAAGGTTATTCACTACGGGGAGAAATTAAAGTGTGTGACGAACCCATCTATATAGACTTATACTGCTGGTTCGTCTGTTTGCCTTGACTTCATGGATTTCCTGTCCGTATGCCCCTGTTCGTCTGTTTTCCCTAGTACCGATTGAAACTACCGAACAAACGGCCACCCAGGAGAGGAGTGTGCTGCTTGTTAACACCTTGACCACAATTAGAACGTTGCGGTTAACCGCAGACACCTCTTCATTCCATTCGTACGGGTGGTCGTCGTTCGTATGCCGACCACGAGGCGGCGGCCATCTTGGACACGAGGAGAATCAGCGTTGTTCGGTGCAAAACCTATGGAACTAAAAACGGATACTTTATCTGCCGAACACCGCTGGAGGCTGCCGCCCACCTTCTATTTCGTTGAGGCGTACGAACACCGGTCAGTTCGGGAGTTTCTATAATTCGTATGGACTGTACCCAGGTAGCCGTCCCATGGAGTCATTCGCATACCGAAGGACTTGTGAGAGACTTTGACTCCATGGCGATTGGACTATGTACATCGGACCTGAGCGCTATTCGGTAGGAATATGCCCTCAGATCCAGGCTATCTGGGGATACGTTACACGAACCATATGCAATCGGTATTTCTGACTTTATGTATTTTATTGTATTTTCCTTATTATGTTTTAAAATGGCGATGGTCTCTATCCTTGGAGATAATTAGGTTTCTCCCTAATTATCTCCGGGATAGAGAAGAATGATTTATGGGTAAAATGGGAAGGGCTTGTATTGAAGCCACTGCGATTGGCTACTGTCCAATATATTTTACAGTCTTCCACAAGGTCCCCTAGGGGAGTGTCCACCTTGTGAAGACCCGCATAAATACCGGGCAGGTAGCCCCATTAAACACATTCCTGTTTGACCTTCAAGACGGAGCTTTGTCTCGTTTGTGGAGGGATTTACTATTGGGACAGCGTTTTCGTTTATTTCTAGCTGTGGAAGGATTTCGGATGGATTGCTGATCGGGAGTTGCCGCATTCGTATGCTCCGTTCGGGAGTTTTACGATCGGTTGGACTAAAATTGCATTTCTGGAGAAAGGGGATTATCTACTAAACGGCGGCTCCGTTCCCCTGGCGGTGAGTGTCGTAACAATTTGTGGCAAGCGACGGGATGAATCCCACCGCCCTGAAGGCCAGCTACACACCCCAGATTGTAAATGCAGTATGAAGAATTAAGGCGTGCTACCCTTAAAGATATTTTGGAGCTCAGAGGACGATCAGCAAGTACTCTCAAGAAAAGGGAGATTATTTCTATATTGTTGGAGATGGATGCAGCACAGGGAATGGAGAGAGCTATTGTGCTTGGCCTTCTGGATTTAACACCCGAGGAGATATCGTTTAACCGGGCAGTCCAGATAAGGCTGGCACACTTTGGCCCCAACCCTGCAGCGGATATTGTGGTGCAAGTACAAGCCGCAGTGGCAGCACAACAGGCGCTCCAGAGGAGAGGAGCTGCAGCAGCAGAGGTACCGTATAATAATAATGGAAGGAAAAAGGTACCATTTGCTGCTTTTAGAAATTTTGTTGAGACTGAAAGAGAGATAGACGGGTTCCTGGCTGACTTTGAAAGACAGTGTGCCTTACACCAGGTGCCCGCAGAAGAATGGGTTGCTATCCTCTCTGGGAAATTATCCGGCCGGGCCAGTGAGGCTTTTCGGGCCATCCCAGAGGAGGAAATCACTAGTTACCGGGCAGTAAAAGATGCCCTTTTGGCCCGATACGCTGTTACCCCTGAGGCGTACCGGAGGCGATTCTGGGACACCGCACGGCAGCCCACTGGATGGCAGGGTGCCAAGCGGTAACTGGGGAAGAGGTGCTGCAAGTATTTTTACTGGAACACTGCTTTGACCGGTTACCTGCAGGAGTCAGAGAGTGGGTCAGGGACCGCAAACCCGCTACCTTGCTTGAAGCTGCTCGTCTGGCCGATGAATACACGGATGCACGCAAGCTAGACCAGACAGCAGCCAAGGTCCCTACTCGAGTGGAATACAAACTGGCAGCACCTCCAACCACTAACGTATATCACCCCCCAGCGCAACGTACCCCCACTATGCCGCCAGCAACCAACTATGGGCAACCAGCCCGGTTCAACGCCCGGGATTACTCGCAGCAGATCCGGTGCTATGGATGCAAGCAACTGGGGCACAAGAGACCAGAGTGCCCATTGAACAATTCCAACCAAGCACAGTCCTGGAGAAGACCAGCCGGCGGAGCCCAGCAGCCACCTCAGCCTTCTGCTCACTGCTTTGAGCAGGAGGAGTTTTGGGGTATCCTACATGAGGCAGACCCAGTACAAGCAGCTCAGCATGACAACCACCAACAGCACAGGCAGACCGTTAAGCTAAATGGTAAAGTGGTCACTGGTCTGAGAGACACCGGAGCTACTATGACTCTGCTCCAAAAGAACCTTGTTTCCGAAGACCAACATACTGGAAATACTGTGGCAGTGAGGGTAGCAGGAGGCGCCGTGTTCCGTCTGCCTGTTGCCCGGGTTAATTTGGACTGGGGAGTGGGCTCTGGACATGTGAATGTGGGGGTTATGAAGGATTTGCCTGCTGATGTTCTGCTGGGAAATGATTTGGCCCCTTTGGTTTCTGCATATGCTCCCATGGGACCTGCCGAGGCCAACCCAGTGACTACCCGTGCTCAGACCCGTGCTGCTGGAACCAGACTGGGAGCGATTCCTGCCTCATCTGTTGTTTTCCTACAGAGAGGTGCCCCAGGAATCTACTGGGTTCTCCCCCTTTGAGTTGCTTTATGGGAGAAGGGTCCGCGGACCCCTAGATCTCATTAGAGGCCACTGGGAGGGGGAGACAGAGCAGGAAGGAACCCCCATAGTACCGTATGTGCTGGAACTCCGGGACCGCATGGAGAAACTGTCTCTGATGGTAAGAGAGAACCTCCAGGTGGCCCAGGGGAGACAGAGGGAATGGTACGATCGGGGTGCCCGACAGCGAGTCTTCCAGGTTGGGCAGAAGGTGCTGGTGCTCAAACCTGTGAAGGCAAACAAGATGCAGGCATCTTGGCAGGGCCCGTATAAGGTGTTAGCTCAGGTGTGTGATACTACCTACCTTATAGCTAGCTGTTCAGATGACAGGATCCAGCGATCCTTTCATGTGAACATGCTAAAGGAGTATCAGGAACGACCCGAGAATGTAGCCGCAGTATGTGCTCCGGCTGCAGACGATACAGAAAGTTTACCCTTACCCGACTTGTTAGCAAGAGATTCCCAGACTGACCTGACTAGCCTCGTACAGCTAGGCGACAGGTTAAGCCCCACAGAGAAGGGACAGGCAAGACAGCTTCTGTGGGAGAAGCAGGCGACGTTCTCCCAAGAGCCCGGCTGCACTACCCTAGCTGTACATAAGGTCGAGACCCCTGGACAGAACCCTCTGCGACAGCCCCCTTACCGTATCCCTGAAGCAGTCCGAGAAGGAATGCGGAAGGAGATACAGGAGATGACCCAGCTTGGGGTCATCGAACACTCCGATAGCCCTTGGGCCTCCCCTGTAGTCCTGGTGCCTAAGAAGGATGGGACCACCCGGTTCTGTGTGGACTACAGGAGGCTCAATGAGCGGACCACCACTGACGCCTACCCGATGCCACGGGTAGACTAATTACTAGATCGCATTGCCAGGGGACGCTATCTGACCACCATAGACCTGTGTAAAGGCTACTGGCAGATCCCCCTGGCTGAGGACGCTATCCCCAAGTCAGCCTTCGTCACCCCATTTGGCTTATACCAATTTAAGGTTATGCCATTTGGGATGAAGAACGCCCCAGCTACCTTCCAGCGTATGGTGGATAGGCTCCTCGATGGATTCCAGGAATTTGCTTGTGCATACCTGGATGATATTGCGATCTACAGTGGGTCCTGGGAGGAACACCTGGTGAATGTAGGGGTGGTACTGGACAAAATTCGGGCCGCTGGCCTGACATTGAAGCCAGAGAAGTGTCATCTAGGCATGGCTGAAGTGCAATACCTGGGTCACAGAGTAGGATGTGGGAGCCAGAGACCAGAGCCAGCTAAGATAGAGGCAGTAGCTAACTGGCCCACACCTATCACTAAGACCCAAGTATTAGCCTTCCTAGGGACAGCAGGGTATTACAGACGCTTTGTCCCCGACTACAGCTCTATCGCTAAGCCTCTGACTGACCTGACTAAGAAAAATCTTCCTAAGCAGGTCCTGTGGTCTCCAGCTTGTGAAGCTGCGTTTCGAGCACTTAAGCAGGCTCTTGTGAATGCCCCTGTCCTGGCTGCCCCAGTTCCTAACAAACGTTTTCTCGTCCATACAGATGCTTCCATGTATGGACTGGGGGCTGTGCTGAGCCAGGTCGGGGAAGATGGAGGAGAGCACCCTGTCGCATATCTCAGTAGAAAGCTGTTACCCCGAGAAGTGAGTTATGCGGCAGTGGAGAAAGAATGCTTAGCCCTGGTCTGGGCGTTGAAAAAGTTAAGCCCTTATTTGTATGGACAGGAATTTTCCCTTGTGACGGACCACAATCCCCTTGTTTGGCTTAACCGGGTCTCAGGAGACAATGGTAGACTGCTGCGGTGGAGTTTAGCCCTACAACCGTATAACTTCACCATCAGCTACCGACCCAGTAAGCAGAATGGGAATGCAGATGGGTTGTCACGGCAAACCGATGTCCTTGCTACCTCCTAGTCCGGTCATCCCCAAGTTGACCCGCTAAAGGGCCAAGCCGGGTCTGCCGGAGTGTCCCACAAGGGGGGAGCCGTGTGACGAACCCATCTATATAGACGTATACTGCTGGTTCGTCTGTTTGCCTTGACTTCATGGATTTCCTGTCCGTATGCCCCTGTTCGTCTGTTTTCCCTAGTACCGATTGAAACTACCGAACAAACGGCCACCCAGGAGAGGAGTGTGCTGCTTGTTAACACCTTGACCACAATTAGAACGTTGCGGTTAACCGCAGACACCTCTCCATTCCATTCGTACAGGTGGTCGTCGTTCGTATGCCGACCATGAGGAGAATCAGCGGTGTTCGGTGCAAAACCTATGGAACTAAAAATGGATACTTTATCTGCCGAACACCGCTGGAGGCTGCCGCCCACCTTCTATTTCGTTGAGGCGTACGAACACCGGTCAGTTCGGGAGTTTCTATAATTCGTATGGACTGTACCCAGGTAGCCGTCCCATGGAGTCATTCGTGTAGCGTTACTCACCTTTCCCAGGGGCCGGCCGCGGTCCTCTCTTCAAGCCGCGCGCGGTCCTGCGGCTGCACGAGCCGCGCGCGGCTCATCCGACGCTTCAGGCAGGAAGGCGGGCAGTGACCGCGAGATGCTGTCACATGTCCCGCCTGAATCTAAGAGCGCGCCGCGAGTCTCGGGCGCGCTCTTAAAGAGACAGTGGGAGCCTAAATTGCCAAAAGGCTCCCATTGGCCCCTGTCATCCCACACACCCCATACACTTACCTTTTGGGGGTGTGGAAGTGACAGGAGCCAATCACATTAGTTTTGAACCTATTTATACTTACCCTTTTCCCTTAGTTCCTTGCCCTATCGTGGTTTCTGCTACAGTTCCCTTTAGTGCTTGTTGTGTTCAGTTGTGTTCCTCCGTATTTGACCTTGGCTTTGTATTCTGACTTCGTTTTCGCTTTATCCTTGTCTGTACTGTTTGCCGGCTTGCTGATCCCTGTGTACCAGTCCCCGGGTAGTTCTCGTTTACGCTGTCTCTTTGTGCCCTTGACCTTGGATCGTTCCTGACTCTGTACTTCTCCTATTACGTCGAGTCCGGCCACTCTAAGGTCCGGTAGACGTATCTCTCCTCTGTGCTGTCTTCTGTTTGGCTGGATCCTGCGTGTAGGGGTATATTCTCGTTACATTACGATAGGGCCATGGACCCCGCAGATTTAGCTCAACAGATGGCGTCCCATGAGGCTAGATTTGTAGAGCAGGATCACCGTATGGATCAGATAGCTCAGGCTCTCCAGACGCTCTTAGCTAGAACCATTCCAGCAACCGCACCTAACCCTCCCACACCCCTGCTTCCTGAAGTATCCACTTTGCCTACTACTTCGGCCCATTTAACACCTCCTCCTAGGTATGGAGGGGATTCTAAGACTTGCAGAGGGTTCATTAACCAAAGAGAGTCTCCTGAAAAGCCATTGCATCCTTGTGGCTTCTTTTCTAAACAAATGTCCAAAGCAGAGAAGAATTATGATGTGGGTAATCGCGAACTCCTTGCTATCATTTTAGCACTCAAAGAATGGAGACATTTGTTAGAAGGAACTAAGGATCCCATCCTCATATTTACGGATCATAAGAACCTGTCCTACCTTAGCGAAGCTAAAAGATTGTCTTCCAGGCAGGCTAGGTGGTCACTGTTCTTGTCCCATTTCAATTATATAATCACCTATAGGCCAGGTGATCGGAACACTGAAGCGGACGCTCTGTCCAGACAGTTTGAAACTATTGACAAACAGGAGATTGATATTACTCCTGTCATTCCCCCAGACAGGATAATAGCAACTACTGTATTATCTATTTCCTCGTCCCTATTGCAGGCCATACAAGCGAAACAAAGCATGGCACCTAGCGAGAGGCCTAATGATAAATTGTTCGTTGACATTCCCGAGAGACGGAATATTCTGTCACTATATCACGATACTAAGACTGCTGGACATCCTGGTATTTCCAAAACAGTGTCAGCTGTTTCTCGGTATTTTTGGTGGGATTCCTTACGAAAGGATGTCACTGACTATATAAGTGCTTGTACTACTTGTGCCTGTATGAAATCCTCTCGTAGAGTTCCTTGTGGGCTGTTGCATCCGTTACCCGTTCCCGAGAGACCTTGGTCCAACCTATCTATGGATTTTATTGTTGAATTACCCCCTTCGAATGGTAACACAGTCATCCTGATGATAGTTGACCGGTTTTCCAATATGGCTCACTTTGTGTCTCTTCGCAAGTTGCCCACATCCAAGGAACTGGCCCTTATCTTCGCTAGAGAAGTATTTCGGTTACATGGCATTCCCTTATCTATTGTGTCCGATAGGGGTAGCCAATTTATTTCCAGGTTCTGGAAGGCCTTTTGTAAAGAAATGGGTATTTCTCTCTCGTTTTCTTCCGCTTACCATCCCCAGTCTAATGGAGCTGCTGAACGTGCCAACCAGTCTCTGGAGCAGTACCTCCGTTGTTTTGTGTCTCACCATCAGGACAATTGGTCTGACCTGCTTCCTTGGGCTGAATTTGCTCGGAATAACGCCACTCATGATTCTTCCGGCCAAAGCCCTTTTTACGTCGTCTATGGCCAGCATCCCGTTGTTCTTCCGGCTGCATTCTCCTCACAGGGCATGCCAGTTCTGGATGAACATTTGGCTGGTTTGCGTAATACTTGGGAGCAGGTTCAGCGTTCTTTGGTTGACTCTGCTGCTCGCCAGAAGGCTCAGGCTGACAAGCATCGCAGAGCGGCTCCTTCCTATGTTGTGGGGGACAGAGTTTTGCTTTCCACGCGGAATATTCGTCTCCGGGTGCCTTCTATGAAATTGGCTCCACGCTTCATTGGTCCTTATCGTATTATACATAAGGTTAATCCCGTTTCTTATGCCTTGGGTCTGCCTAAGAATCTGCGCATACCTAATGTTTTTCACACCTCGTTGTTGAAGCCTTACGTGTGCAACCGCTATACCCGGCATGCTCCTCCTCCTCCTCCTGTCTCTGTGGAGGGTCATGAGGAATTCGAAGTGTCTGCTGTTCTTGACTCTCGTTTCCTTAGGGGTCGGCTTCAGTACTTGGTGCATTGGAAGGGTTATGGGCCTGAGGAGCGCAGTTGAATTTCTGCTGATGCTGTTCATGCTCCCTGCCTTGTGCGTTCTTTCCATTCACGTTTTCCTGCCCGACCTAGTCCTGCCCGCCCGGAGGGCGTGTCCTCAGGGGGGGGTACTGTAGCGTTACTCACCTTTCCCAGGGGCCGGCCGCGGTCCTCTCTTCAAGCCGCGCGCGGTCCTGCGGCTGCACGAGCCGCGCGCGGCTCATCCGACGCTTCAGGCAGGAAGGCGGGCAGTGACCGCGAGATGCGGTCACATGTCCCGCCTGAATCTAAGAGCGCGCCGCGAGTCTCGGGCGCGCTCTTAAAGAGACAGTGGGAGCCTAAATTGCCAAAAGGCTCCCATTGGCCCCTGTCATCCCACACACCCCATACACTTACCTTTTGGGGGTGTGGAAGTGACAGGAGCCAATCACATTAGTTTTGAACCTATTTATACTTACCCTTTTCCCTTAGTTCCTTGCCCTATCGTGGTTTCTGCTACAGTTCCCTTTAGTGCTTGTTGTGTTCAGTTGTGTTCCTCCGTATTTGACCTTGGCTTTGTATTCTGACTTCGTTTTCGCTTTATCCTTGTCTGTACTGTTTGCCGGCTTGCTGATCCCTGTGTACCAGTCCCCGGCTAGTTCTCGTTTACGCTGTCTCTTTGTGCCCTTGACCTTGGATCGTTCCTGACTCTGTACTTCTCCTATTACGTCGAGTCCGGCCACTCTAAGGTCCGGTAGACGTATCTCTCCTCTGTGCTGTCTTCTGTTTGGCTGGATCCTGCGTGTAGGGGTATATTCTCGTTACAATTCGTATACCGAAGGACTTGTGAGAGACTTTGACTCCATGGCGATTGGACTATGTACATCGGACCTGAGCGCTATTCGGTAGGAATATGCCCTCAGATCCAGGCTATCTGGGGATACGTTACACGAACCATATGCAATCGGTATTTCTGACTTTATGTATTTTATTGTATTTTCCTTATTATGTTTTAAAATGGCGATGGTCTCTATCCTTGGAGATAATTAGGTTTCTCCCTAATTATCTCCGGGATAGAGAAGAATGATTTATGGGTAAAATGGGAAGGGCTTGTATTGAAGCCACTGCGATTGGCTACTGTCCAATATATTTTACAGTCTTCCACAAGGTCCCCTAGGGGAGTGTCCACCTTGTGAAGACCCGCATAAATACCGGGCAGGTAGCCCCATTAAACACATTCCTGTTTGACCTTCAAGACGGAGCTTTGTCTCGTTTGTGGAGGGATTTACTATTGGGACAGCGTTTTCGTTTATTTCTAGCTGTGGAAGGATTTCGGATGGATTGCTGATCGGGAGTTGCCGCATTCGTATGCTCCGTTCGGGAGTTTTACGATCGGTTGGACTAAAATTTCATTTCTGGAGAAAGGGGATTATCTACTAAACGGCGGCTCCGTTCCCCTGGCGGTGAGTGTCGTAACAAAGTGAATTCCAATTTTAAGGCCAGAGTTGCTGAACTGAAAGCTCAGTTGACATAGAGAATTATTATTATTATTATTGCCATTTATATAGCGCCAACAGATTCCGTAGCGCTTTACAGAATTGTTCTTCTTTGGTTCTTTTGACCTTAAATTTGAATTCACCATGGATTCTCAATTGAGTGAAAAACCCTGACAATTAATCTTGGAGCAATACTAACATTTTAAACGGAGGCCCACTAATCTAAAATGAAAAAGGACCATGTTTAATGGTTTTTAGAATGTTCCTATAAGCAAAAGATAAATGATTTCAGAATATTTGAAATGTTTAAATTCTCATCGTAAATATACAGATTCTTAGGGTCTGTGTATGAAATGGTGGAAGTTTTGTTTAACACCAGGAAGTGTGATCAGTAATGAAAGATCCCAGCTCATTGCAGTGAATACAATAGTGATATTAAGACTACAGTTTTAACAGTCGTTTATTTTTTCTTTTGAAAACAAATTTCATTTTCTATGACCTATCCAAAAATATTTTTCAAAATGTCCCCTTTAAGGATATTCTTTGTAGCAAACTTGTGTGTAATTGTTCAGTTGTGTTTTTAGAAAAGGACACTCCACTTACCAAATACAAAATAAAAGTACAAAAAACATTACTCTTTATTAGATATACCTACAATGAAAACATGTATGTATTTAATGAGCCATTTATTAATTGAAAACATATATAAAAACAGCTTGCAAAAGCTGCAGATATCTTGTCTGCAGCCTTTGCAAGCCCTCCCTTTCTAACCCCGCCCAGATTTCCTGTGACTGTCCAATCATAGACTTCCCAATGCAGCTCAATGAGAATTCTTTACAAGGCATGTGCTGGACAATTGCTGTCTCTTGAGTTTATCTCCACTGAGATAACCAAACCAGAAAGTAACAGTAAGTTATTGAATTGAGAACCAGGAGGGTGTATCAAGGTTACTTTATAAAAGTGCCAATTTCTATTAAGGTCGGCACTTTTTGTAAAATGAAAGAAAGAGGATACACACATAAAGCATTTCAGCAAGCTAAAGCGATTTAGGGATCTGAAGTGCCCCTTTAACTGGTAGATGTATTCAGGTAAGTTCATTTGTTCTTTATTTAATTCTGTTTATTCTTTCAGAACCCGAGCCTGCGTTCACCAACCAGGAGAAGGTGCAGAAGGAGGTACAAGTTGCCCAGACTGAGACCGCCTCCCTGAGCTGTGAGGTGTCCCAGGCCAAGACCGAGGTGAAATGGTACAAGGATGGGAAGCTGATCACCTCCAGCAAGAAGGTCAAGGTGGAGTCCGAGGGCAAATCCCGCCGTCTGGTGGTGGAACAGGTGGAGAATAACGATGCCGGGGAATACAGCTGTGAGGCTGCCGGACAGAAAATCAACTTCAAGATTAAAGTTAAAGGTAGAATTTGGATTCTTCGGATGAGCATATCTAACCATAATGTGCGAGGATCTTATCTGTTACATTTATTCGTTTGCAGCAAATATTCATATAACAAGTGTGTATTCACTAACCCTAACAAACAGCTGTCCCACATTCGTATATATTCTTATCTATTATTTGTTCTTACTGTAGATGAATAATTCTGATACAGTGCTCAATTTCATATTTTTGGATAAACATTTAAAAGGATTTTTTAAAAAAATATTAAAATATCAAAAAATATATCGTATAAAACTGTCAATACATACAAAAATATTTTTTCTAAATATGAAATTGTTTGCAAAGCGTATTCAAAAAATGGATTGTTGTCATATAGTTTGGGGTAGAATTTACTTGGCCATTGTCTATAGAAATATGAATATATGAGTTTTACAAAAAAATGCAAACCAGATTGTCTGTAATCATTATGTGTGTTTCAATGTGATATGCAAATTCCTACACAAAAAAAGTCTGAAAACATAGATTTTTGTCTTTCAGAGCCGGAGCCTGCCTTCACCAACCAGGAGAAGGTACAGAAGGAGGTACAAGTTGCCCTGACGGAGACCGCCACCCTGAGCTGTGAGGTGTCCCAGGCCAAGACCGAGGTGAAGTGGTACAAGGACGGGAAACTGATCACCTCCAGTAAGAAGGTCAAAGTGGAGTCTGAGGGAAAATCCCGCCGTCTGGTTGTGGAGCAGGTGGAGAAGAAAGATGCCGGAGAATACAGCTGTGAGGCTGCCGGACAGAAAATCAACTTCAAAATCAAAGTTAAAGGTAAAACTGTGTTTCTTAAAATGAGTCTGTCAGCTCTGTAAAGAGGTTATTTTTTCATTTTTAATTCTTTTTATTTTTGCAGTGCATAAGAAAAATACAAACAAGCTTGAGGTACCCCAACAGCACATTAACTGCTAGCTAGTCAGAGATAGACGTTAATGTGACATGCTATGTTTAAAACACATAAAATAATGAAAATAAAATAAGAGAGTATTCAGGTGAAGATCACGCTAGGCAAACATGTCATGAAAATAAAAAGGAAAAAGACGTTAATGTGACATGCTATGTTTAAAACACATAAAATAATGAAAATAAAATAAGAGAGTAATCAGGTGAAGATCACGCTAGGCAAACATGTCATGAAAAGAAAAAGGAAAACATGGAGATTACGGAGGGTTACGTGCTAAAGTCTGTCCATGTGTTAGTGTTAGATAGCTTGTGGATTGGGATCGCTGTTAAGGTACCTCTGGGAGCAGTAGTAATAGTGTGCTTTACCTAGTCGATAGTAGGCAGTGTAGTGAAATGTAAAAGAAATGAAATGAAATCATACAACTAAACATAATACACGATGCTTGGTGCATGGCATGTAAAAATGCAAACTTTGCTTCTCTTATTGTCAAGGAGAAAGTGCGTCCAGGTGGCAGACTCAGAAGACAGCTTATACGATGCCTCTAGGTGGCATGGTTGTTGTGTCGCTTGGGCCGGTAGTACCATGGAGTAGGGTGCCTCCTCGGCCCCAGGCCTGTATGAGAGCCGGTATCTGTATACCAAAGACTTGGGTTAGTCAAGGGACCAAGTCTATCCCCATCACAGAGGGGGCGAAGGTGGTGAGTAATCTTCTCTGTTGGTCGGTGGTTTTCCGCCTGTGTGGACGATGCTTGCAGGTCTTGCCTCAGGTGGCTCTCTGCCATGGTGAGCGGTCATGAAGTTGCAGGAACTTCGTTTTGGTTCTTATTATCCGAGGGGGCTTCCCCATGCTTGGTTGCCCTGGTCTCCTGTTTCCCTTCCGCGGCACAGGTCTGTGGGTAGTGGTGTCTGGTAGGCGGGCTTGTACCTTCAGCCAACAGTTCTGAAAGATGTGATCCAGCCTCCACAGGGAGTAGGCATAAGTGTGCCCTCCTGGTTGTAGTCATATGCGTTTGTGCACATGGTGTCCGCCATCTTGGGTTGTTTGGATGCACTGCTAGTTCTGCTTAGCAAATGTGACAGGTAACGCTGGTATAGCTGACTGATCTCCAAGGGGGGACCAGGATATCCCCCGCTGGCCCAGAGGGGGGAGAGGAGGTAGGAGAGTCGTCTCTAGAGTGGCTTGATTCATCGGGAGGAAAGCGGCTGTCTCTCCCCCGTTCTGACTCCAGTAGGCCTCAACCTGGCGCCGCGGTTCTCGGTGCCTCAGTGCATCGATTAAAGTATCCAAAGATAGGTCAAGTGCCCCCAGCGTTGAAGTCAGCTTTGGTAGAGGTCTCCGAGTTGATAGCCCGGGTAAACAGCGTTGGCAGCCGGAGCTTGTGCAATATACGCCTTGCCAGCTTGCAGTCCCCTTGATATTGTTTGTTATTATTACTTGTTATTTGTAATGCATTATATATTTCTTTGTCTAATTAAGATTTTTCCTATACATTTTTCATAGGAATAACAAACAATAAACTTGTGCATTAAAATTCAGATGAACCGCAGTTTGGGCATAACTTGGGCGATTTTTTGGTTTGTCTGAATAATGAATGACCGATTCGCCAGATGTCCAAATCAAATGAGTCACGATAGAAACAATTCTTCCATGCAATTCAGCAATTTAGAACACTAAAAGATCAAGATTAAGAAAAGCTCTATTTTAAACGTTGATCTTTCGGCTGTTTAGTAGATGGCTCCATAATTTGGGATCTTTAAGTATGGCAGTCCAAGGTTTATGGATAAGGGTACCAAATTAGGAAGCTATCTACTAAACAGCTGAAAGATCACCATTTAAGAAAATCCAGAGAATGTGTTATTTGAGTCATCCAAATAAAAAAAAGAAAAATGAATTTATTCAGCAAAATTCTGGCAAACCGAATTTCTTTGCCGTGAACAGTCTAATAAACAATACAATTACCATCACAGGGTGGAAGGTGAATGAAAACTCCTTACTGAAGAGACCATAGCCTAGCAAAGAATGGTGTTCTGTAAACATAGACCAAATTGATTTCATTGACTGTTTTTTTTTTTTTTTTTTTTTAAATAATGGGGTTACTTTTAGCTAAAAGAGAAAAACACTCAAACAGAAGATTTAAGATGTAACATCTCATAAGCTTTGCATGTAATAAGCATGTTTCATGGACTGTATTCGTGTATTTCAGAACCTGAGCCTGCATTCACCAACCAGGAAAAAGTTCGAAAGGAGGTGGAGACCATCCTGACTGAGACCACCACCCTGAGCTGTGAGGTGTCCCAGGAGAAGACCGATGTGAAGTGGTACAAGGATGGGAAGCTGATCACCTCCAGCAAGAAAGTAAGGGTAGAGTCTGAAGGCAAATCCCGTCGTCTAGTTGTGGAGCAGGTGGAGAAAAAAGATGCCGGAGAATACAGCTGTGAGGCTGCCGGACAGAAAATTAGTTTCAAAATCAACGTAAAAGGTGAGCCAATTTGACCAGATTTAAAAAAAAAAATCTCAACAAGGACTTTTGTTAAAAATATATCTTGTTGTTTTCATAATTAAAAAAAATAATTTTAACTGTTTTGTGGCACCAACTGGCCAACTAATGTTCCATCTTCTCAATGCTTGACATGCATACTAAGAAGGGCAAATTATTGTCAGAGCTAGTTGGATGCTTTTCTTGATGGTGTGGTCAACATGTAGATTGTGGCAATAAACAGCACAAATGTGATTGAGTTTAGAAATTAAAATCCTCTCCCTTTCGTAAAAAATTAAATTAAGCTAAATAACCTCCATTTCTTGTTTACTCTGTTTTCTTTGATCCTTGACCCCGGCTTGCTCTATCTTGTTCCGTATCTCCGTTACCCTTGACCTTGGCTTGTATGCTGACTACTCTTTCTCTCTGCATAGCCTGGCCACTCTAAGAACCGGTATTGCAATCCTCTCTGTCATGATCTATCTGTGTGTTAGGTTCCCAGGAAACCGTGACACATAGATACACAATGAAACACATGCAGACAAACAAACTGATGCACATGCAGATAAACAGAAATACACAGAGATACACAGAAACAACTTAAAATATAGTAGCACTCACTGACTTACAAAGAAGTTCCCATCTTTATTTATGCATTAATGTTAAAATCCAACAGGTCAATGTTTCAGTCCCTACCTCGGACTTTCTTAAGGATAAACATTCGGGATCATGATTCTGTTGATCCTGAAGAAAGTCCCTGGCATGGACTGAAACATCGACCTGTTGGATTTTAACATTCGTGCATAAAAAAAGAGTGAAGCTTCTTTCAAATTTCATGAGCGCTTCTATATTTTTTAAAAAAGTATATTTTTGAGCCTGTGGTTTAGCACCTTACATAGTGGAAGAATTTCGATCAAGCATTATATATATAAATTATTTATTTATATTTCCATTTAGAATTTTACGAATACAGACAATTTAAAGAATTGCAATACAACTTGAAGTAAAAAAAAGCATAAAAAGCATAAAATCTAGTTCATAAGTATAATGTTACCGTAGTGAAACATAACAGGATTACGTGTCATACAGTCAGTGGATATGTTAATACATCCTCTCATTAAAAATATGATTATTTTTCAGAGCCCGAGCCTGCGTTCACCAACCAGGAGAAGGTACAGAACGAGGTACAAGTTGCCCTGAATGAGACCGCTTCCCTGAGCTGTGAGGTGTCCCAGGCCAAGACCGACGTGAAGTGGTACAAGGACGGGAAGCTGATCACCTCCAGTAAGAAGGTCAAGGTGGAGTCTGAGGGCAAAAACCGCCGTCTGGTTGTGGAGCAGGTGGAGAAGAAAGATGCCGGTGAATACAGCTGTGAGGCTGCCGGGCAGAAAATCAACTTCAAGATCAATGTGAAAGGTAAACATTTACCTTGGAGTTTTGTGGAAAGTGTTAGAATACATTTGTTCTTTTGAAATTAGAGTAGAAGCATTTATTACAAATTGTGACAGTATTAAGGATGATAGAAAAATGTTTCTGTCAGATAAAAAAAAAAAAATTGAAATTGAAGATATTCAACAGGTTTTCATTTAGTTTGTTGCTTTTTTTTAAATTCTTTATTTTTGACTCAGGTCATGGTTATAGCATTTCAGGTATGCATTTCAAAGGAAAAAAAATTAACAGATAACATGCATGTAACATAGATAGGTCCTACACGTGGGGTTTGCTGGTCAGGGGCCATGAGCTGAGGGAATTAAATTTTTGGTAGTGTGGGTCGCTGTGGTCGTGAAGCCTAGGTGGTCTAAAGGAATAATTATGTAGCCGGTTTAACCGACGATGCTAGGGGCTGTCAGGCTGGTTTAAGCGGATTTGTCTCGTTGTCATGCTGGGTCAGATAGGGAGCTATGACTGTAATGCGTGTAGGTGGTCTGCATTCTCCCGCTGTAAAGGCCCATCTCCTCTTCTCTAGTTGTTGGTGTCTTTTGGCACTTTGGTGCAGTTTTTGTGCGGTATCCGAGGGTGTTTTGCTGTGGCTTGGTCCTGAGCATCGGTAGCATGCGGCCATTCAGGTCCGTGGTTAGGCGCTTTTTAACAGACATTGTTTAATGCCCACAAACAACAAACGTGTGAAAATAGGGACCTTTCACCTCTGCCTTCAATTCCTTACTAAACACCTCATATTTGCTAAACTTTTTTTTCCCATTTATAAAGAAAGTTTGAGAAAATGTTAAAACCACCAAAGAATAATATTTCAGAGTACATTTTGAATTTTTCGGTTAAAAAAAATTCAAATTGGCATTTTTCACCTCAAACACCTTTTGTTTATTTATTTAACATTGGTTGTCAGTGCAATTTGTTTTTTTTTTTTGTAGTTATGTTCTTTGCTCTGGAGCAGAACTGGGGTGTGCCTGGCTTGTGTTATCTGAAATTCGATACATCTTTTTTTATGTATTTTAAGTGTAATTTAAGTGCCTTTTAATCTACAAAAAAAGCGTTATTTTCAGCAATAACCAAGTTATCTTTCCTGTGGTACACTCCGTCGAGGGTCTGACTTCCATTTGACCAGTCCCGGTGGGCACTGTATGTGCTAGACTGCTCTAGCAAAGCCTACTCTAGGTGACTACTGGCAGCTGAACGCGGATTGGAAAATAAACGTCTACTTTGCAAGATAGCCATTGCCTCAAGGCCTGCTACTTCACATGCCTTCACACAACCGGCTTCCTAAGTGGATCAGCCTCTACTGGCTTTTGACAAACTGTGCTCACAATTCTTGGAGAAGCTTAATGAGCTACTGCTTACTGAGACACCTAAGAGCTGATCCAAGGCCTACCAGAACATAGCTTCTGATTGATTACATAAAGTAAAGTCTATACTTAAACATTTCCTGTGCGGCATCACAAAAAATGAGACATTAGTGGTGTGACTGGCATTCCATCACTGAAGAACCAGCTTCCAGACTCTCCCTTTACCTAAACTGTGATCCAAGTAGGGCCGAACCCCCACACCCAGCTCACACCATCGGAGGGCTAGTCAACACGACTAAAATCCAATGGGTTTAGTTAAAGCCTCTATCTGTCTGTTTTTCCCCTTCTTCAGCCCCTCTGTATCTATTTGTGTCCTCCCAGCCCCTCTCAGTGTTTCTCACCCAAGCCCTGGTCGATATCTTTTGCCCCTTCCCCAGCCCCTCTGTGGCTCCCTCACACGCCAGTGTTAATTTTGGCAACAAATCTCAATTTAGTTTTAGTCATAGTCTTTTAAATAAAAAGCCATTTTAATTTTAGTCGTGTTTTAGTCATCTGAATTGTTTTAGTTTTAGTATAGTTTTAGTCAACTAAATCTAAAATATTTTAGTCAACTAAAATCTGACCAGAAAATCCGACAAAAATCAGACAAAATTACCTGACATATCCCGTTCATTTCTTTTACTGTGCATCTACCTGTGCTGATATGCCTTGTTGTTTTTCTGTTAATATGTTACTCTTGCATGAAAATCGTGCATGTAAAGAAACAAAAATTAATAATGGCAGCACTTAACTATCACCCCAATGGAAGATATTTATCAAAATCTCACCAAGACTTTCCTATCCACGTTTTGGCACGGTTTATCAAATCTGATTATTATCAGTAACTTAATTTGCACTCTAACTGTTTTTCAGTATACTCCATTTCTCTCTGGAATACACTAGATTCATCAATCTTTATGCCATTTTTATTGCTGTCTTTTGAAATTGAAGCTTCTACAAAAACTGGTGGAATTTACTATAAAGAATCACTTGTAGAATACTTTGTTAAACACAATCAAAATAACGATGAAATTTACCTTTCAATGTTCAAAACCCTTTGATAAATATCCCCCATAGACACAGACACCGATACATAATTTATAATGTATCTATGAAATTAATTTGAATTTATAAATTCACGTTCTTTCTGTTTCTTGGACTGTTTACAATATAGTAGAGCAAACAGTGCTTGCTATGCTCTAACCTAGATAGTATAGGTTTTAATTACATATATTTCACAGTAATGCAATTATTCGTATTAGATTTGACCCTAAATTGGGATCATAACAGCTAGATCACAGTGGAGATCAATATTTCTGATATAGTAATTTGGGGATAGAATTAACTTGGCCATTGAATCCAGAGACTTGGAAGTAATCATTATCACAAACAATATGGCACAGATTGTTTTTGAATGTTAAAATCAGGACTCATACTTTTTTATGTGTGCTTCCGTGTGAAATGCAAGCCCCAACATTAAAAAAAGTTTCAAAGCTTTGATCTATGTCTTTCAGAACCCGAGCCTGCATTCACCAACCAGGAGAAGGTGCAAAAGGACGTACAAGTCATATTGACTGAGACCACCACCCTGAGCTGTGAGGTGTCCCAGGCCAAGACCGAGGTGAAGTGGTACAAGGATGGGAAGCTGATCACATCCAGCAAGAAATTTAAGGTGGAGTCTGAGGGCAAATCCCGCCGTCTGGTTGTGGAGCAGGTGGAGAAGAAAGATGCCGGTGAATATAGCTGTGAGGCTGCCGGGCAGAAAATCAACTTCAAGATCGACGTAAAAGGTAAGCTTCATTGAACATGATTTAACCATAACAGGATTCAACATTCTAAACATACATTCTAAAAATTCTTAAATTTCAACAAAAATAAATTTTAATATGTGCAGTTCTTCATGAGTATATTGATGAGACAATGGTCTTGGATTTTGTAATAGCACCATATAACTAAACTAATTCTTCCATTTTCACTTATTTTTCAACCCTTTCTTTTTTAACATCTGTTTTGTTTTTAGAATAATTCTTATTTTGGGGCTAATAGCGTTGAATGATATCATATGTTCAAAAATCAGTATCTTGCTGAAAATGTTAAAGTTTGGTCCATTTACCATTTGGCATTTTCCATATTTATCATATTAGTTTTATGTAATCAGGATATATTTGCTGTAATTGTATTATCTTAGATCACACACAATCATTTTTTTCACTTCTTCATGTCAGCCCAATTTAATAGTTATTTTTCAATTCTAAATGGTTTTCTACAACAGTCTTTATTTCCCATTTTGTTACTTTATTGCTAAGAAAAATAATGTGTTATAATTTTTATAAAAAATATTTGATTACTATTTGACACAAATGCTTGGGGAATAATACTAATTATTTAAGAGAAATTGTGCATTTCATAATATAACATATTTTGAAATGTCCTGAAAAAAATGAATGTATGCTTTCTTATAATATCACTGTTTTGTTATTTTCAGAACCCGAGCCTGCGTTCACCAACGAGGAGAAGGTACAGAAGGAGGTACAGACTATCCTCACTGAGACCGCCACCCTGAGCTGTGAGGTGTCCCAGGCCAAGACCGAGGTGAAGTGGTACAAGGATGGGAAACTGATCACATCCAGTAAGAAGGTCAAGGTGGAGTCTGAAGGCAAAAACCGCCGTCTGGTTGTGGAGCAGGTGGAGAAGAAAGATGCCGGTGAATACAGCTGTGAGGTAGCCGCACAGAAAATCAACTTCAAGATCAACGTGAAAGGTAAAAATCTATTGCAAGTTTTTAGAAGTTTTACAAAATATACCTGAAAAAAAAATATTATTTTTGAAAGAGATTTTCCAAGTGTTTGTAAAAGTGAGGAGTTGACCAATGTTAGGAGAATTCTAAAACCTCAAATGTTTTGTTCTACTGTTATCTGTGAACAAGTCTTGAACTGAACTAATCAGCCTTATTTTGAACCCGAAAGCAAAGAAGCGCTGTGTGGGCTCCCTACTGTGTAACGGGCATTAACTAAAGACACAGGCATGTTATTAACCCCCTAAGGACACATGACGGAAATATTCCGTCATGATTCCCTTTTATTTCAGAAGCTGTGTCCTTAGGGGGGTCAATGACCATTTTACCTCCTCAGTTCACAAACACAGGGGTAAGGAGAGATGCATTGGCTGATCCAGACTTCTTTCGGATTATAAAAGGGACCTTTAACTATATGCCTCTTAGCACCCTGAATCAAAATGCAGATATTTGTTGACTGCTGTATTCTATGGTTAGATGTGCATGTTTGTATTAGAAAAAAATTGAGAAATCTTTTTCTGGTTAAATGAATGCGTGAAATATTTTTTTCTTTTTAGAACCTGAAGCCGCGTTCATAAATCAAGAAAAGTTGCAGAAAGAGGTGCAGGCCATTTTGAACGAGACCACCTCCTTGAGCTGTGAGGTGTCCCAGGCCAAGACCGAGGTGAAGTGGTACAAGGATGGGAAGCTGATCACATCCAGTAAGAAATTTAAGGTGGAGTCTGAGGGCAAATCCCGTCGTCTGGTTGTGGAGCAGGTGGAGAAGAAAGACGCCGGAGAATACAGCTGTGAGGCTGCCGGACAGAAAATCAACTTCAAGATCAACGTGAAAGGTAAAAATCTATTGCAAGTTTTTAGAAGTTTTACAAAATATACCTGAAAAAAAAATATTATTTTTGAAAGAGATTTTCCAAGTGTTTGTAAAAGTGAGGAGTTGACCAATGTTAGGAGAATTCTAAAACCTCAAATGTTTTGTTCTACTGTTATCTGTGAACAAGTCTTGAACTGAACTAATCAGCCTTATTTTTAACCCGAAAGCAAAGGAGCGCTGTGTGGGCTCCCTACTGTGTAACGGGCATTAACTAAAGACACAGGCATGTTATTAACCCCCTAAGGACACATGACGGAAATATTCCGTCATGATTCCCTTTTATTTCAGAAGCTGTGTCCTTAGGGGGGTCAATGACCATTTTACCTCCTCAGTTCACAAACACAGGGGTAAGGAGAGATGCATTGGCTGATCCAGACTTCTTTTGGATTATAAAAGGGACCTTTAACTATATGCCTCTTAGCACCCTGAATCAAAATGCAGATATTTGTTGACTGCTGTATTCTATGGTTAAATGTGCATGTTTGTATTAGAAAAAATGTGAGAAATCTTTTTTGGTTAAATGAATGCGTGAAATCTTTTTTTCTTTTTAGAACCTGAAGCCGCGTTCATAAATCAAGAAAAGTTGCAGAAAGAGGTGCAGGCCATTTTGAACGAGACCACCTCCCTGAGCTGTGAGGTGTCCCAGGCCAAGACCGAGGTGAAGTGGTACAAGGATGGGAAGCTGATCACCTCCAGCAAGAAATTTAAAGTAGAGTCTGAGGGCAAATCCCGCCGTCTGGTTGTGGAGCAGGTGGAGAAGAAAGATGCCGGTGAATATAGCTGTGAGGCTGCCGGGCAGAAAATCAACTTCAAGATCACCGTAAAAGGTAAGCTTCATTGAACATGATTTAACCATAACAGGATTCAACATTCTAAACAATCATTCTAAAAATTGTTAAATTTCAACAAAAATAAATTTAAAATGTGCAATTCTTCATGAGTATATTGATGAGACAATGGTCTTGGATTTTATAATAGCACATTATAACTAAACTATCTCTTTCATTTTCACTTCTTTTCCAACCCTTTCTTTTTTATTCTTTTTTCATATTAGTTTTATGTAATCAGGATATATTTGCTGTAATTGTATTATCTTAGACCACCAACGATCATTTTTTTCACTTCTTTACATATCAGCCCAATCTAATAATTATTTTTCAATTCTATATGTTTTTCTATAACAGCCTTTATTTCCCATTTTGTTACTTTATTGCTAAGAAAAATAATTTGTTATCCTTTTTATAAAAAATATTTGAATTATATTTGACACAAATGCTTGGGGAATAATACTAATTATGAAGGATCTACTATCTTTGTGGGATTTTTTAGCAAAGTAAAACTGAGAATAAATAAGAGAAATTGTGCATTTCTTAATATAACACATTTTGAAATGTCATGAAAAAAATGAATGTATGCTTTCTTTATAATATCACTGTTTTGTTATTTTCAGAACCCGAGCCTGCGTTCACCAACGAGGAGAAGGTACAGAAGGAGGTACAGACTATCCTTACTGAGACCGCCACCCTGAGCTGTGAGGTGTCCCAGGCCAAGACCGAGGTGAAGTGGTACAAGGATGGGAAACTGATCACCTCCAGTAAGAAGGTCAAGGTGGAGTCTGAGGGCAAATCCCGCCGTCTGGTTGTGGAGCAGGTGGAGAAGAAAGATGCCGGAGAATACAGCTGTGAGGCTGCCGGACAGAAAATCAATTTCAATATCAACGTGAAAGGTAAAAATCTATTGCAATGTTTGGAAATTTTACTAAATATACCTGAAAAAAAACATTATTTTTGAAAGAGATTTTCCAAGTATTAAGAGTTAACCAATGTTCTGAAACCTCGTGCTACTGTTATCTGTGAACAAGTCTTGAACTGAACTAATCAGCCTTATTTTGAAACCAAAAGCAAAGGAGCGCTGTGTGGGCTCCCTACTGTATAACGGGCATTAACTAAAGACACAGGCATGTTATTAACCCCCTAAGGACACATGATGGAAATATTCCGTCATGATTCCCTTTTATTTCAGAAGCTGTGTCCTTAGGGGGGTCAATGACCATTTTACCTCCTCAGCTCACAAACACAGGGGTAAGGAGAGATGCATTGGCTGATCCAGACTTCTTTTGGATTATAAGAGGGACCTTTAAATATATGCCTCTTAGCACCCTGAATCAAAATGCAGATATTTGTTGACTGCTGTATTCTATGGTTAGATGTGCATGTTTATATTTAAAAAAAAATTAAGAAATATTTTTTGGGTTAAATGAATGCGTGAATACGTTTTTTCTTTTTTTCTTTTTAGAACCTGAACCTGCATTCATAAATCAAGAAAAGTTGCAGAAAGAGGTGCAGGCCATTTTGAACGAGACCACCTCCCTGAGCTGTGAGGTGTCCCAGGCCAAGACCGAGGTGAAGTGGTACAAGGATGGGAAGCTGATCACCTCCAGCAAGAAATTTAAGGTGGAGTCTGAGGGACAAACTCGCCGTCTGGTTTTGGAACAGGTGGAGAAGAAAGATGCCGGGGAATACAGTTGCGAGGCTGTCGGACAGAAAATCAATTTCAAGATCAATGTGAAAGGTGAGCACAAATGAGCACAGTGGGGCTTCTCTGCTTCTTAATATCTAAAAGTGAAGAATTAAAGTAGATAGCATTTCCAACATGTAACATGTTGTTGGTCCTAAGGTGGTGGATTTAGAAACGTTCTGTGGAAATCAATGGAATCTACAGGCAGATTGTTCCACTCCTAGAACCTTACTCTTATAAACATGGCAAACATACTGTATGTACTGCTACAAAGCAAAGAATGACATTGGTTATCTACCAATCAGGGAAAGCTATTGTTTGCTATTAATGGAAAATCTTTTTGAATGTAGACAATATTAAGATTAGTGAAACAGTAAGCATAAAATAAACCCCAGCCATGTCTTTTTCCCTGATGTATGGACAGGCTGCAAATAGCTCATGTTGTTATATTTAGAAAGAGATCAGTTTCACATAGCCAGACAATCTATATCCTCAGTTATACAAAGCTCTGAGCTGTCTGGGGAACATGCATGTCAATGCCAATCCTTCTCATTTTATTCACGCAAGATCATAAACATAAGCTGCGGTATTCTTTCTCACATTGTTTGGTTTGATGAAAAAATGAACTCCTGCTATAACCAAAAATGAATTGCTTTTACGCAGTTACCAAAATGAACAGCATTGGATTTAGTTAGAAAGCTGCGGTATAAAACAACCATTATCTGATCTATTTCACAGTCATTTATCATCACATTTCTACTTCTAATTTAACTGTTTTTCTTTTGCTAAAATATTTATCAGTCTATTAAAATAAACTTTAAATTCATACTCAAAATATTATTTTGTTAAGGACCCAGCAAGGGGCAAGAAGGCGCTGCACATAGATTTTTAGGATCTTGTTGATTAATTTCTCATTGTTAAAAATGAACGATATATTTTTCTAATTGTATTAAAGTGGAAGTGCCTCTTTCCGGATTGGAGCAGCCATTAATGGAGAATTTGATGTATTTACAATATTTGATTTAGCTACCGATTAAAGTGTGCTTTCTCCTCTGAAGTGTAATTTCCTGTTTAAATTGATGTGTCTGTTCCGGTTGTATGTTCCAGTTACTATTGCACAAACTATTATTTTTCTTTCTTATCTTTTTATTTTATTTTCTTTTAGAACCAGAGGCCAAGTTTGTGAAGCCCGCCCCCAAAGAACCAATCATTGCCCAAGAATACGAGGACATCTCGCTGACCCTGACCGTCCACCCGGACAATGCTCAGGTGAAATGGTTTAAAGATGGAACTGAGCTCACAGCAAGCAAAAAGTACCAAATATCTGCTGAAGGGGGAGCCAGAGTTCTTGTTGTGAAAGGATTAGACGCTAAAGACAGTGGTGTGTACACCTGCAAAACTACCAGCGACAAGCAAGAATTCAAGGTTCAGGTGAAAGGTGAGATGGGTTCTTAAAGGGACAGTACAACCAATATAAAAATCTAAAAGTTTTTTTCTAGGAACAAGGAAACATTTAAGTTTTTGCCAATCTCCAATTATGTCCTAGGGTGTACATGTGATTATACGCTAACGTAATGGTACTCATTAGTAAGGGTGAAAGACTGAGTGAATTAAACCTCTATAGGCAATGCTAGGCATGGGCTTCAGAGGCCGAGTGAGGGTTAAGAAAAAGAATATATTAACAATAATAAAAAAAGGATTTGCTCTGAGCTCTCCCCAAATGTGGAAGCAATGTATTATTTCCATACCTTATCAAGCACTGCTGAGCTTGCCCTATTAAATTCACGTTGTGGGCGAAGCTAGTGTTTCTGGGAGTTGTAGTTCAATCAGCTATCTGATGTACAAGTACCAAAAATTCCTGAGATCTTGTAGAGCAGCCCTTTTTATTACAAATCTAATTAGTAGTAATTAATGCTGCTTAACAAATAGAAGGGGTTCAGAAAATGATATGATAACGGTAACATCAACAGCAAAACTGAACACTTCAAGCTGTTTATGATTTTTTCCCACCCAGTTCATTCATTATATTCAGATTTTAAAATCATGTTTAACTGCATAAGCCTCTGTATGTATAAAACCAAATTTGCTTTGTGATAATGCTCTCTGTATATTGCCAAACCGTTGGCTCTAGAACATACTCTCAGCCTCGGTTATCTTCTGTACAAATACATAAAGTGATTTATTTGCAAAAAATGAGTTTCACTAATAGTAATATCCTAAACACTAACGTGTTGAGCAATTCCAATTTTAGATCAGCTGCCAAAACATCTTAACGCATTCACTTTAAAATCATACAACATCTAACATCTAAATGGTTGAGCGCTTGCTGAGATATATTAAAGTGCAATGAATATTAATACATTTTCCACTGTAACACAGTGCAAATAATAACGTGCATCGCAACCTCAAGTCACAAATCAATTACACTTTGAATACACTTTATAAAGAATATTGCAAGTTAGTGTTTGCACTTGGAAAAAGAGAAGCACTTTGTGGTTGCAATTTATGTGTTTTTTAAAGGTTGTATTGCACGTTATGAAGTTGTTATTTGCACTGTGTATGAATATTTATTGAGATATCTCCTAGTAGGGTGTTCTATTATTTATGTAAGGCACCAAACTTCCTCCTGACTCAGTCATGTTGTCCCTCGTAACCTTTGTTCCCAAGCTAAAACTCTCTCTCTCAGGTGCTCCCCATCCCCTCTCTATTTCTTGTTCCCTGTCTGTACTGGGGTTTAGGAGTCGTGATAATGTAATCTCATGGCTTTATGGGACTATTATTTTTTTTAGAAATTCCTCAGACGTTTGCCAAGAAGTTGCAGGCCATAACTGCTGAGACGGGGACCAATGCCACCCTGCTCTGCGAGCTGCAGCACGCCAAGGGGGACGTGTTGTGGCGAAGGAATGGTGCAGAGCTTCAGCCCAGCAAGAGATTTCAGATCCAAGCGGATGGAGTAAAGCGATCTCTAACAATTTCTGGGCTCAAAGTCGATGATGAAGGAGAATATTCTTGTGAATCCAGAGATGATAAAACCATCTGTCAGCTGACCACTAAAGGTACTTGTGCCAACCCTTATGCCAACATGAAATCCAGTATAACGTTTACCTTTCTACACGGTTAATGGATGTTATTTAGAGATACACAGAAGAGAGCAATTGTAAGCTCCTAAAATGGGAGCAATTACCATGAAAACTAAAAGAATTATGATCCAGAATCAATTCCTGTCTACATACAGAGAGGGATTAATATCCTCCGAGGCTCCAGACAGTTTACCAGTTTGGGGCCCCACCTTATTCTTCACATAGGGGATTTGTGGTTCTGGGGCCTCTGTCTAACCTCTGGGCCCAAGACTGCCACGTAGGGTTGCCTTAAGGTTAATGTCTACATGGGGAGGTATACAGGTGTGATCAGAGGGTCCAAAGAGAGGAGTGTCAGTAAGATGATTTTACTGGTTATTCTGGCCACCATGTGCTCCTGAAAAGAGAGTACGTCACCTTGGCATGATCTTCTACATCTGTGAATGGTGGCATGGTGAGACTGAGGTCTTAAATCGTAACTCTAGGAAGGTATGGAAATGTACCCTTTCTATGCATGACAGATTAAGCGTAGCACACAATGGATATAAAAGAATGAAAATGCAACGTAACATTATTTTTGCAAGCCTAAAACATTCTAAAATGATCAAGATAAACTGTATGTCGCACAATCAATTGGCACTCAGATTACTGTGCAAGCATATACTAAACCTCTAGTATAGAAAAACTACAGGTACTGTTCTGAAGTCTGTGGAAAAACTAAACCATTGTTATATTCATTGGTCAATAAATGTTCATTAGTTATTTGAGTAACATTTGTAATGGGGGAGGACCTAGCAGAGCTTTATCAAAGTATTATAGTTGTATAATAATTGTGTGCAGTCCTGTCTTTGTTAACTAAAAGGATACTTTTTTCATGTTACTGCAGCTCCCAGAGTGGTTAAGTTTGTAGGACAACTCAACAATGTGGTCATTGAGGAAGGAGGTAGTGCCACATTTAAATGCTCTATTTCCTTGGATGACGCGGAGGTGACGTGGTACAGTAATGGGGTCAAGGTCGAAAACAACCAGAAATATGCCATCAGCAAGAAAGGCACCAGCCATAGCCTGACCATCAATGAATTGTCCATGCAGGACAGCGCTGAAATCACAGTAGAGTCTGAAGGGGTGAAGACCAAAGCAAATCTCAAAGTCCGAGGTAAGCGAGAGATGTTCAAGGACTCGACACATGAAGATGCTTCCTCAGTCTGACGGTCGAACGTAGAATAAATCAAGGGCAGGCAACAGATTGTATTGTATAACCCTATGGGGCTATGTCTCCTATAATGTTTACGGTTATTAGGAAACAAGGGTAGTCTGAGGCAGCAAAGTACCATGGGAAATGGAGTTTCACTATACCTGGAGTTTCACTATACATTGGCTTTCCTTCTATAAATATTGCTTAATGCATTAAATCTAGTATATTCTCTCATTTTTATAGTACAGAAAATATAATTCTCTTACTGTTTGATGAGTTCTGACTGGGAATTATATCTTATTTACTATTTAACCATTTAAGTTCCAAATGGTTGGACTGAGCTTCAAATCTGTGAGCTCTCGTGTTGAGGTTTCAACAATACACCACAATACAATGGTGAATTTGCTGTAAAATAAGACATTTCAGTGGCATTCACAGGCAGGGAAAGTACTCGTCTTCTGTAGAAACTGAACAGATTGTGTTATTGTAAGAGATGGAAAATCATTTGATTAAGCAAATATCACAGCCCGAACTCAAATTGTTCTTCTAATCAACTAGTCCCCGAAAATGTGGCACTTTCCTTTAGATACTAGAAAATACTGCAATTAAAAAATGTAAAAATAAATATATATATATATACTGTTATATCACCAGGGCTGGTAAGAAACCAATAGCTGATATCTGCCACAGATTGATAGAGTGATACGCATATAGATGTGATGGAAACACTAATTATGGTTGACACATCTGTTCACACAAATTGTACACTTTATACACCATCTGTTCCACAAAGACCGTGCAATAGAGAGAGGAACAAAACCTATTAATATATATGGTAGTTTCATACAGTATTATGAGAAAAGCAAAAAATACAATAATAATCAGGATCAATTGTTAGAAAATTGGATTTTTAATCTATTTATTGCTTCATATAATCAACAAATATGTGTTTGTGAGGTGTGAAAAATAATATTAAATATAGAAATTTGCACCTCTTTATCCTATAACTGGGCACCTCCATCTTAGGTCCCTGTCAATCATTGTTATAAGCTCCGCCCTTTACACCTGTCAGTCAGCATAGAGAGAGCCGCCTCCATCTTAGCTCCCTGTCAATCATTGTTATAAGCTCCGCCCTTTACACCTGTCAGTCAGCATAGAAGGAGCATACAGAGAAAGAGGAGGAATTAAACAATGTATTGATTTCTTCTCCATGTTTGTCCTAGCTGTGCCTGGGCTAAACTGGATTATAATGTAATTAGCTAATTATTTAATATACATTTACAAGAAAAGAGAAGATCTTTTTTCTAACTAGACTGTTTCAATGTTAATGTTTAGACTTGTATTCTGTAGGCAGACCCTACTAAACCACTATAGTGTCACAGTGAAATATGCTGATGCTTCATCCAATCTCGCTGTTTTACAATTAACATAGCAATCCATGTCTGCACAAAATGGACAACTCGTTTCTACAGAGTAAATAGATCCTACTTTATAAAAATGCTGCGGTCAATGTAACGGTAGACCTTCACCTTGATGTTGATGAGATATGGATCTGGTATTTATATTTATTGGGTGAATTTAAATATATTGCTCTGACTGATGGCCTAGGTGTGTCCTGCAGCCATGTCCTCGTTATTATGGGTTTTTTTTTAATGGTTCCTTTTAAGCCAAAATATAACTTATTTCTGTCTAACCCATTATTGCTAATTTTTTGTTAGAGGCCCCAGTGATCTTCAAGAAAAAGTTAGAAGCTGTCTCTGTGGAGGAAAGACAAACCGTCCAGTTGGAAGTTGAGCTATCTAAAGTCTGTAACGATATCAAGTGGATGAAAAATGGCATTGTTCTCCAGCCAACCGAGAATCTGGACATCAAGTCTGAAGGAACCAAGCAGATTCTTATTCTTAAAAATGTCACTTTTGCTGACCGCGGTCTGTACTGCTGTGAGACGTTGGATGATAAGACCCAGGCCAAACTCACAGTGGAAAGTAAGTGAAAATCTGCACCAAAGCACAGTTGTTAAATATTTACCAGCAGGACATACTGAGCTCCAACTACACATACTAAGACCCCAAGACTTACCCCTGACACTGGACTCTATCCAGTGTGCTTTCTAAATGTATTTATTTATTTATTACTGGCATTTATAAAGCGCCAACATATTCCGCAGCGCTGTACAATTGGGAAAGACAACACAATAAGAACAGACCGATACAACAGGTAGAGGGCCCTGCCCGTGAGCTTACAATCTAAAGGTTAAACTGGGGAGACGAGACAAGAGGTAACAGAGGGATTTGTATGGGATAACAGAGAGAGTTAATGGTATACCTGCAGCAGCTAATAGCATGTGATGGGAACAAGGAGGTGATTGGCTTTGGTTCCAAACAGCTGGAAGAGCATGCCATATAGTTAGAAGGAACCAGGGTGGGCAGGAGGAAGGGAGAGTGGGTGGGTAGAGCCGAGTAAAATTAAAAGTCCTTGTAGCAGGGATGGATGATGATTTGGGACTAAGGAAGAGAGATAAAAAAACAGTTACTTAAAAGGAATTTACAGCTGGGAGTGGCAAGGGCAGGGGAGGAGGGGAGGTGGGAGGAGGAATGGAGCAGGCTAACCTTTTACTATAAACAAGTATTTGGCAACCAAAATTCTATCAGCCAGATTATTAATAACTACATGTAACATTAAGTACAAAATATCACAGTAGTAAACTATATGTAACAATGGCAGTATCATTATAGTAAAGTAATAATCTAGTAACAAAATTAATCAAATCTGGTTAAAAAAATGATTTAATACTGTTGGAGAAATGTTTCAAATAATCTATCTATAAAGATTCCCGTAGACTTTAACAGTGATTTATGTAGATAAATCATTTAGAAAGTTTTTCTGGTAGTGATGAATTTATGGAAAGCCTATTAAATCAAGGCCGTTGATTTTTGATTCACCTAAAAAAAAAGTATTCTGGCAGCTTTCTTATACAGGAAAGAAAATGAAAAATCTCCTCCAAAAATGAAAAAGGGCACAATACTAAATTACATATATGTTTGGCCAGATTGATCAGTCCTCTCGTTGTAGCTGCTCTGCATTCTGTCGGATCATCGTGTCTAAAGGTTTCTGTCCAATCCAACGTGTCTCACAGAGAAGCATTGGAGACACAGGGCGTAGGTTCAGCAGTTGTGAAGCATTGGTCAACTTCATGTTTATCAAGGTGTGCGTCACGCCACCGAACATGAAGTATTTTAATTGGAGGTCTTAAGGAGGAAGCTTAACTTGTGACTGTCAGTATGATGGCCAGTACAAGGGTGTTTTTTTTTTTTGTCAAATGTAAAGACACAGCAGTATTGTAACCGCGGCCGGTTCCCTTATTTACCACTATAACGTCTTAAAGCATAGAATTTAGCAGGGCTAACCATACAGATATCTTAGCCATAATTTCATATAGTTAGTGTAAGAGATGCTCTATTTAACATATATAAATAATTGAGAATACAATATAAAATAAGGATTGTCTTGGAAGCAATAGTTTTGTCTTTTAGATATTTATTATATAAAAATATAAATATAGACCTATAAAATCCATTATAGCAGAGTTTATAAGATGAAATTAAATGCTTGCAAATATCATTAATAGGTTAACATACCCTTCTGAACATGTCATCATGTCAGCCTCTCAGTCATTTTAAGATGGAGCAGCGTCTGTCTCCAAGTCTCTCCTCTGTCTCTTAACATTTAAAAGTACACCTATTTATACCTTAGGTGTCGTCATTTTAGGGTCACTGTAGTTCATATATGAAAAAGTTACTTTTTTAATTTATTAATTTTAGGACCTCCCTTAACTTGGCAAAAATACATATTTGTTGCAAAGTAGATTATAAAATAACTGATATAGTGCCAACATATTCGGTAGCGCTTTGAAATAATTTAATCAGGGATTTTGTTTTTAATGCTGAAAAAACGTAACCACGCTCGTATAAATGGGGCTGAAAGAGTTAACAGAGGGACTAGTAAACCCATTGTTTGTTGTAGCAACACTGATCGCTCAGAACATGTGAATTAAAGGCAGTATGCTTAGCTCCATCAAACTGTGTAATGCAGTGTAACCTGTCACCAATGTGTCAAACTGCACAGTCCTCTGATGTTGGCCGATCGGGTTTAAAGGGCCCCTGGGGAGGATTTTATTTTAGTGATATACGTTGTGCTGGTCGGAGCATTCTCTGTGAGCTGTGAGTGACAGAATGAGTTCTGAAAAACTATAAACTATAAACTTAGGTGAAAAAGTATTTACATTAATGCACTAAAACCATAACATAACAGTTCTGCTTTAGTCACACATGAAATACAGATTTAAAAAAAAAAAAAAAGTTAAGGGAAGGAAAGATGAATCGAATAGCAGCTAGGTTAACTGCAAAAAAACAAATAAAAAATATTTTTATCTTTAAAGTCCCAAGCTGAGTCACTGCTTAGTTGGTCTGTCTACGGGCAGGATTCTATAATGTTTACACATTGCGCAGTTCCCTGTTTAGTTTACTGGGCTGTGTGCAACTAACGGCAGAGCCATAGTATGCGGGGAGGAGAGAACGCTCAGTCCAGGTTGCACACACAACTTGGACACGATTATCACAGGTAACCTTGAATTCTCATTCTGAACGCTTGATTGGCAGCTCTTCAGGGCTGGCTTATAGCTCTGAAATCTTTACAAATTCCACACCATTTTTAGAGCTGAGAGTTACCAGGGTGTTCTCGGCAATAATAATTAGAGAGACCCTTAATACATCACCTGATTTCAAAGAAACTATTTTTGAGTTATATGAGACAAATACAGCCACGTACATGAGATGTGATTTTATTTATTTTTTGCTGATGAGAGAAATTGATTATGCTATATAGTACTGTGTAGAGCATAAACCTTTATTATATTGACACATAAATATAACTGATGTAACAATAATTACAATAAATATAGTAACAGTAAAGTAGCCATAGAATATAGAATAATATAATACAATTCATATGTAAAGGTTGCCCTCCTACAAGCCCATAAACAGCATAAACACTCAATGATAGGCCCAAAAATTAAAATTCATTTTATTCCATTAAATCAGTAAAAAGGTAACTTACATATATCATAGACATTACTCATTATTATTAAATTATTTATATTTAATTCCATTAAAATCACTAAATAAAACTACCTCACACAAACCTGATAGAAAAGCTTCTAATGCATTTCCTCACAAAATCATGCCATAGATCAATGATTGTGGTGTAACACGACCGTAATTCTGCTTTTTGATGGGCTAGCGTTGCAGGACTCCTATATTCTTTTTCTTATTTGCATCAATAATTGAATGATTAAAATGGGTTATTCAGAATTAGCTTGTTCTGATTTCAAAACTGTTTTTAGTTTGGAACAGTTTTCCTCTTGTTTCTGTAGTCATGATTTTTTAACTTGTACATTTTATGTGATTTTTTAAAAAAAAAAAAATGTATAACACATTTTCTAACGTATTTTCTAAACTCTTTCATTTCGTTGCGGTTTATCAGTGCGCCAGGTGAAAGTTGTAAAAGGTCTGAGTGATATTGAGGTCCAGGAGAAAGGCTCTGCAACATTTGAGGTGGAGTTATCCCACGAAGAGGTTGAAGGGTGGTGGACAAAAGATGGTATTAAATTGAAATCATCCGAAAACTGCAAGATTAGTGTCAAGGGCAAGAGGCACCAACTTAGCCTCTCCTCATTGAGTCAAGACGATGCAGGCCTCATTGCATTTAAATCAGAGGGAATTCAAACATCTGCCAAACTTATTGTAAAGGGTAAGTTCTTTCGTTGAAAAAAAAGATGTCTATTGACTCCATACAAAATTAATAGATTGGTGATGATGCATCTTGAACCCATCTTTACTCTATATTTCCCCCAAAACTTTAAAATAGTAATTATTTTATGATGCAGTGATGCACAGTTTATCAAAACTTTGTAGGCTTAGGGTCCTGGAGAGGTCCCAGTTAGACCTATTTAGATGCAGAGGGGACTTTGTATTTGTTTTGACCATTTTCCATGGATTTTGCTTTCTTACAGAACCTCCGGTTACAATCACCAATCCTCTTGAGAACATTGATGTACCTGAAAAGGAGAAGGTGACATTTGAATGCGAAGTTTCCAAAGCCAATGCAGAAGTAAAATGGTTGAAGGTGTGTTTTCCAATATTATTATGAAGTGAATGGATTTCAGTCAGGGTTTCTTAACAAGCGGTATATTCAGTCAATAATTATAGCAATAACCATTGTCATCAGAATATTTAATTAGGTGAACTCACAGAGTCAATGAAAGGAGTACCATTAAAATGGGTAATAATAAAATCTCAGGATGTATTTGGAAATTGGAAACGTGAAGCAGGTATATTTACTTAAATTGTTTCAAATTCAGAGTGAATGTCAAATTTAAGGCACAAGCAGCCAAACTGGAAACATAGGTGACTTAAGGAAGGTTTCCAAGTTTTTTCATTGACCTTCGAAGAATCAATAGGCTGATTTGACTGTACCGGGAAATGAACCCACATCTCTGAGATAATAAAGCCTGACAGAAAGAACCTTCTGCTAACATTATGTAAGAAGGGAACAGTTGACACTGTTTTTGCTTTTGTTTCAGGACGGATCTCAGTTACGACCAAGTAAAAAGTTGACAATAATTTCACAGGGCAAAAAACGAAGTCTCACAATTCATAAGTGTGAATATGAAGATAAAGGAACATATGTTTGTGATGCAGGCGAAAATCAGACGTCCGCCCTGCTCTCTGTACATGGTAAGAACGTTTCTCATATATTCAAATCAATCGGATTTATGTTTGATGACATTAGTGTTTTACATTCATTACATCATCATTTACATCACTAACATCTATCACATATGTTCTGTGAGTGTTACGTTAATGGCTAATGAAATGAAAGAGCATTATTTTAAAATGTGTACTAAAAACTGAGAAATCAAAACACCAAGAACACAGCTAAATGTATTTTCTATCACCCAGAGAACTGTGGTCTCTTGAAGTAATTTACAATACATCCCAGTTGGTAAGAAGAAATTATAAATACATGTCGGTTCGTCCACCCACTGTAAAGCGCCACGGAATTTGTTGGTGCTATATAAATAATAACATAATAATAATAATAAATATCTTGCACTAAACATCCTTCAGCAAAATGAAAGAAAAACGTGGCTTATTAAAAAAAACAAAAACTATCAACCCCCCCCCCCCCTTACTTTTTTAACATTTAGACACGTATGTAAAGTATTCCATACCTTGAGAGAAGTTAGGATATTTGATAGATTTCTCACTGAGAAACCCTACTAACCTAGTTTACTGTGTAACTGTAGCTCACTCTCTCACAGACCCACCATATTTCCCAAAGTATGCAAATGTCATGTTTTGGCAAAATATTTAATGAAATATATTTTTTAAAGGAAGAAACTGTATTTTAGCTATTGAATCCGTTCCAGTCATTTAAATTCTCTCTTTTTTTTTTTTTTTTTAAGAATTGGTATTTCGACCACTTGTTTAATGACTGTGGCTATATCATAAAGCTAGCCATACTGTGATTTCAAGCTAACTAATATGACTATGCATGGTAATATGTATTTGTATGCCAGTACTTTCATTGTGTCATTTGTACTGTACCATGCATGAATCATTCTCCATCCCACTCCATCCAATCACAGCTCGGGAAATACAAATCATTAAGCCACTAGTGGATGTGGAAGTTGTGGAAAAAGAGAGTGCTTCATTCGTCTGCCAAGTGTCTCATGATGATGTCCAAACCCAGTGGTTCAAAAATGATGTAAAACTGAGGGCAGGGGACAATGTTAAGATTCGTCAAGAAGGTAAGTGAATATTCCAGATATTAAATGTAATTAAGGGCACGCCAGGTACTGTAGAATTTGATTATCATAAAAGAAAAAGTCAAGCTCTGGAAGACTTTGGGGCAATAACATTGTACATTCTACAATAAAGTCTGGTGGACCCAACACCATTTTGACTGAAAACCACGCTTGAGGCTTTTGACCATCAATGTGGTCTTTGTTCTACTGGCTTGAGACTTGACCGAGATCTTGGTGTGGGTTTAAACATTGAAACACAGGTTGGCACATTACCTGTATATTGGTAGAACACACAGTGTATACACCACGGAGTTGCAGAGTTTGATGTTTTATTTTCTTAATTAAACACAAACCTAGCAAACCATAACTCTTAGTTTGAGATTATTGTGAAATAAGAAGTATTATTTCCACAATTGTTGTATTATTTTCACAATTGTGTTACAAGCAGTGAATAGCATGCTGGCGGGACTGAGGTTCAGATATCACTAAAATACTGATAATTAGATATATGATAATCACTCTCATATAGAGGTAATAGAAGGCCCGATTACCCCGCTGTAGGTAGAAATGACTGGTAACGTGGCTGTGTCCCAATGAATACAAATATGACAATATACAAAATGAAAGTCAGATAAAATTTGGGATAAGCCAGCATGATTTAAGAATTTTAAACTGATTTATTTTTTTATTATCCAGTGGCAAACTAATCAGCTTAAATCAGCAAATCACAGATCCTGATTGACTGCTGACATCATTAGGTTTACGTAAGACCTTTGTTTCAGTGATTGTCACTGAGGACTTAACAGTTACTATATATGACTGCCTCTGCACAGAAAAAACATTATTTTTCTTGTAGGAATTACAGATAAGTTTGCCATCGGTTTTGGAAAATGAATATTAATCTGTTTAAAATGTATGCTTTGTAAAACTCAGGTGACCGACCTGCCATAAGAAGCACAATTTTATTACAATATCACATTTATTGGTAAAAGTCCATATATTTTGTGAAATATATTAGGAATCCTGTGGATTGTGTAAATGATTAGAATTATAAATATTTATACAGAAAACAGCATAATTTTTAAACTTCTAACAGTGAACTGTTATTTTTTTAGGACGGACCTATTCATTACTTTTCAAGAGTGTGCGCTCTGAAGACGCAGCCGAAATTAAGTTTGTGGCTGAGACAGCAGAATCCCGAGCTCAGCTTAAAATTAAAGGTACCTTACTTCCAGTAATTGCTTTTAAAAATGTCTGAGTAGAACAGTGCTGTTCTCCCATGTGACATTAATACTTTTCCTGACTTGTTATCACATACTGATTATATACCCCGTCTTATGTTACGTTTAAAAGATTTGTTGAGTGATGTAAATATCTGCACTATTTTTATTCAAGAGGCCAACCTTTGCTCCATGAGAGTATCTCTTAACATATCAGGTGGTTCAAATGATTGGTCTCTCGTAGGTGTCGTTTTTTTTGTTAGAATAATAATTTGTTCGTGTTTTACTTGATGAACAGTGGGACCTTCTTTGTCTGCTTTTTCTCTGTTAAGAAGGATAACTTGATGTAATGATAGGGCTTAGTTTGACAGAGCTTACCCATGTAGACCAATGTTCAGGAGGAGATTAAGATGTAACATGTATCATCTCTGTACAGTTTTTAATGATTAGATCATGCAATTGATGTTTTATGTAGTTATACTGGATTTTAATACATTTTCAAGAATTTGTAAGATAAACACAATAGGTTGTTGGTATGTTATAAAGACGAACTTCTATATTTTTGAAAAATATTATAAAAAATGGATTGTGCTTGAAGTCAAATCAGGATAAACAATAATAATACCAATAATAAAAAAAAAAAATTGAGTGACATACTGACATACTGTTATCTGTTAAATTATCTAACATTTGCAGAACTTCCAGTGAAAATAACCAAACCTTTAAGAGACAAGATAGCTATTGAGAAACACAGAGCTTTCCTGGAGTGCCAAGTATCTCGTGAAAATGCCCAAGTGACTTGGTATAAAAAGGGCAGAGAGATTGCCCCGAGTAATAAGTATGAGATTATCAGCCAAGGACTGTACCGGAAGCTCATCATTAACGAGGCTGAGCCTGACGATGAAGATACGTACACCTGCGATGCTGTCGATGATAAGACTTCTGCCAAGCTCCTGGTTGAAGGTAATTCATGATAGATTCCTCTTCTTGCTGACGATACTCCAGGTCAAATAACGATGGAAATGAGGCTAGGATTATACCACAAACTGCTTGAACACTTCTTGTAAATTACTATTTTAAGGTTATCTGCTATACAGTTATAAGGTTATTCCCAAATCTAATAATTCATTAATAATTAGCATTTATAATAGATATCATATTTCTCTCATCACTGGTGCCTCCTTATTAGGTACCCAGTGGTTTCCTAATGCCTAGTGGTTTCTGTCTCCTCTGTTGTTTCTGTCCCCTAATTTAGCTACCAATATATATTTTTAGTGGCCGTTGATGTCTTTACTTCCTGATGGTGTATAATGGTTCTTTTGGGCTAAGTTCTTTATTCCTCATTCTTCAAGTCCTAGTCATGTCTGCTATCGATAAATCCTTTCCTATAGA
Organism: Pelobates fuscus; assembly: GCF_036172605.1. Taxonomy (NCBI): domain Eukaryota; kingdom Metazoa; phylum Chordata; class Amphibia; order Anura; family Pelobatidae; genus Pelobates; species Pelobates fuscus. The sequence goes on from NC_086320.1 coordinate 376,186,599, forward strand.
CTTCCCTGGGGTGCATATGGAGTTATGGATGCTAGTTATTCTCAAATATATCTAGTTTAATAATATCTATTCAATACTTATCAGAGTTCCTGCTGCTTACATAGGTTCCTGTTTTACCTGCACCCCTAACTATACCCAACAATAGAAAACATGTTATTCTTACCCCTATTTAGCTGTATACACATCAACCAGGGGAAGTAATATTTCTTGATATCAGACAACATTTTGACATATCAAAAATCACAAAATCACACTGTATCCCAACTTACAGCCAGAGTATGTTCTGTGAAAAGGGATCATTTCCAGAGTTTGTGTCCCAAGTACAGTTTTTGTACATTGTGTCTGGAAAGTATCAGTCATGTACGTGTCTCCTTTTCTCACAGTACTATACTATAGCCTCAGTGGCTTGCTACATTTAAACATCACAGTCACTCATGCAAGAAATCACCTTACAAAATGTATGACTTAGTCTGCAATCTGTTAATGTTATTGTTTTAAATTGTTTTAGATTGGTGGATATAAACCCTACCATGACTTCATATTGTCATTATTTGTTTTCTGTATTTAAAGAGCAATCTATCAATATCGTGAAAGATCTGATGGACGTAGAAGTGACTCAGCCTGAGAAGGCTACATTTGAATGTGCTACATCGATAGTATCCGTAAAACCTCCAAAGTGGACCCTGGGTGGAGATGTCCTTCATGATGGCAATGATATCACAATAGAACAAGATGGGACCACACATCGTCTTATCCTCTGGAAAACATCTCCTGAGATGACTGGGGAAGTCCAATTTCACATTGGAAAATCCAAGTCTTTGGCCAATCTTGTTGTTAAAGGTGATTCATTTTTCAGCAACATCTATCATTGCAATTTGCATAAATATAATTTAAACAAACACGTCTTCTAATTATCTCCTCTAAATTCTGGGTATGCTGCAGGTTTTAGAACCTGCTGGTTGCTGATTTTTTTTGTCATAAATTCAGTGCCTGATCTCACTATATGAGTGACGCCAGTTAACAGTAGGAACCAGGCTTTAGTGGCTGTGGTGTTTGAGTGTTTCTTTAATTCATGCAACTTTTCCCACTGGTTGCATAAGCAGTATTTTATTCCCAAAAATAGTAATTTTGAAAAAAATAATTTTAACCATTAAAATGGGTTGAGTTGGAAATATAAGGTCTGAGAGCCCTTCATGTTTTGTGCCTGCCATCAAGAAAGGACTTACTATGTAAAACTGTATTTGCATTTTCAATATATCTGTTTTCTGTTCTAACAGATATCCCAATAAAGGTTGTGCAGCAAATTGAAGATAAGACCATCAATGAGAATCAGACTGTGATACTGTCATGTGAATTCAAACCTCCTCCCAAACTTGTAGAATGGTACCACGGCAAAAATCCAGTAGAGCCTTCAGAAAGATTCAAAATGAAGCAAGACAGGAACACCGCTGAGTTAAGAATAATCAAGGTTAATCCCGATGATGCGGGTGTGTACACATGCAAAGCTGGAAATGTGGAGACCTCTGGCACACTGACTGTAAAAGGTAGGAGTGCTTTATGCGTGTACTTTTCATCAATGTTGCCACTTAAAAGAACACTATAGTGTTAGGAATACAGGCATGTATAAAATAGTTAATTAAACACTACAGTATTTAAACTAGAAAAGCTACAATTTCTGGGGAAATTGTGTGAAGTGTTCTTGCCTCCACCAGTAGTCTACAACTGGAGTGGGTGGAGTAACTATTATTTATTTATTTATATAGCACATTTAATTGCAACGTTGTTGCCCAAAGTGCTTCACAGTTACATTAAAACATACAGTTATAAAAACATTAGCAGGTGCAAAAGGCTCTGTCTATGACATCACTTGCTGCTGCAGCCTGGCACAGGTCAGAGTATTTTGACGGTTGCCATCTTCAAATGGTCATATTTTAAAAACTATAAATCCTACAGTGAAGAGCTTTATATTGTGAGAATCACAAGACCCAAACCTACATTTTGATGTATAGTATGTCTCTGAGATATAAACAATGAAGGCACAGTCACAGTTTAGAAATTGCCCTTCAAATGTGAGCCCTTCAGTCTTGATGATCTCAGCCAATCCAATGCTTTCCCATAGAGAGACTATTGTGCATGCACGGCAAAATGCCATGCTGTACCAATCAGCATCTGCTCATATAGTTGCATTTAATCAATACACTATGCAGCACTGACCCAGGAAACACCTCCAGTGGTCGTCTGAGTGACTGCACCTAGAGGTGCCCCTAGGCAGCAGTGTAAACATTGCATTTTCTCTGAAAAGATAGTGTTTAGATTAAAAGGCCTGCAGGGATATGCTATAGACACCACAACCATTACATTAGTGGTTCTGGTCACTATATTGTCCCTTTACTATATAAGGTAAAATACACCATACCTTACTGGGCACTGGCACGATGGGGTGAAATGATTCCTAATGACACTCCATTACACCTTACTCATTCCATCTGGCAAGAAAAAAGTGGATTTAAAACAGTTCTCTGACCCCACCCCTGTACTGGCAAGATAGTTATGTCATAACTCCAGTCTCAGCTCCTCCCATGTACTGGCAAGAGAGTTATGTCATAACTCCAGTCTCAGCTCCTCCCATGTACTGGCAAGAGAGTTATGTCATAACTCCAGTCTCAGCTTCTCCCATGTACTGGCAAGAGAGTTATGTCATAACTCCAGTCTCAGCTCCTTCCATGTACTGGCAAGAGAGTTATGTCATAACTCCAGTCTCAGCTTCTCCCATGTACTGGAAAGAGAGTTATGTCATAACTCCAGTCTCAGCTCCTCCCATGTACTGGCAAGAGAGTTATGTCATAACTCCAGTCTCAGCTCCTCCCATGTACTGGCAAGAGAGTTATGTCGTAACTCCAGTCTCAGCTCCTCCCATGTGCTGGCAATAGCAATGAAACATAGAGATTTCAATTAGGCAGAGGAAACTGATTGCAATAAAAATAGCAGATGAAAGGGGACATCAGCTGTTATTGATCAAATGCAAATTAAAATAATACATGAAAAGGTGGCACAACAATTAAGAATATTTTAGAAGGAGTGGTATAGCAAGCACAGATTATGGTAAGAGTGTAGTATGGTATGTAATTTTTTATCAAATTACAAAATATCGAAATACTTTAGAGGTGATGAAAACGTGAAAGTGTATATTTTTGCAGTGTATTTTTGTATTCAAGGAATTAATAAACTATAATGAGTCACAATGCATATCTTGTAATTTCACTCTGGCTCCTCATCTGCCCTCAGTTTAATCTCAGGAATTCTATTGGATGGAAATGTTGTGCTGTGCTCCTCCCCCTTGTTGTTGCAGCTTTCTATTGGTCTCCTTTATCAGCTCATTCCTTCTAAGGCTGATAGTTGTAAGGGCTTTCTGTAATATAACTGGGCAAAAATGATATTACGGGAAAGTTGACAATATGAAAATGAATGTTTGTTGAGGAGATTTAACTAAATAGATGTTCTGTCTTATAAGTGGTTATTGTTTTGTTTAGCTCGTGATGTAAAAGTATTGAAACCTCTGGCTAATGTAGAGGTGGAGGAGGAAAACTCGGTGACATTTTCGTGTGAGTTGTCCCACGATGATGAAGAGGCTGAATGGTTTCTTAATGATACCCTCCTCTACTCAAACAACTTTAATGACATTAAGAAGATAGGAGGACATCACACTCTGACTCTAAAGCAGGTGGCACCTGGGGATTCTGGGACAGTGAGCTTCAAGACCAAGAAACTGTCTCTCAGTGCAGACCTGAAGGTCAAAGGTGGGTGGACTTTATGGGATTATGCAATTGCTTGTTTTTTTCTCTATTAATTCAATTCAGGAGCAATGGCAACATGTAGCAAACTGGAAGATCTAGAACATTTAAATCCATGTTTCAGAAATTTTAAAATGTGGCACTTTGGTTTCAATCTTTCTTGAACAATTGTTGGGAGCTGTTTTGCTGTTGTTGATTTTACATAGTTTTTTTTAGATCCCTATCTGACTATATTATGTTTCATTTTTCAAATTTTGAAGCTATTGTTGGGCAAATGTTGGAACTCTTTCTTATTGGGCTTCACATCATGCTGATATCAGAATGAATGTTATGTTACCTTATGGGTGATTGAGGTTAGCCAGATATCACCCAGCAGTCACTTGACACAGTGAATTGCAAACATTGTTTAAGAGGGTTTCATCACTGTAAGCTAATTGACCTCATGTGATGGCTTTCAGGGCATTTCAAGTTCATCTTTTGGTTAAGAACATTAGGTACAATTCAGAAAAAAGTCCATAACATAAAGCATTACTCACTGTACTGTATCAATAAATGCAAAATTGGTTTCAGTTTATGTATTTATTTAAAAAAATGTTTATGTTAATGGTCCTGGTGTTCTGCTTGTAGAAAAGCCAGCTGTATTTATGAAGTCCCTCGATGATGCTGTAGGGGAGGAACGGGGAGTAATCACTCTACAATGTGAAGTTTCCAAACCCAACGTGAAGCCTGAATGGAAGAAAAATGATGTGGTTTTACCAAATGGTGACAAATACCAGCAGATCCAGGCAGGGAAATCTGTGCGTTTGGTCATACATGACTTGAACAAAATGGATGCTGGACTCTACATATGTGATATCGGCACTGACATTGCAAAGTCAAAAGTCAGTGTGCAAGGTATGTCATAACAGATCCGTTTTCTGCCTACTTATCAATATATGAATAATAAAAAATGTTTTGTCTTAAATATTACCTCACTGAGAATCATGGGAAATGTAACTCTTATATAGCAGGGCGCCATAGTTACAAAACTCTGTAATAATCCTTAAAGCTAGTGTGTAACAACTTCACTGCTCTGCCAATATTTAGCATTTTTATTTAAAAAAAATTAATAAATTTGAATGCCATGGTTATTTTTGTCTCAATATAATAATGATCTGGCAGATGAGACAAATATGTTGGTAAAAAAAAACATATATTTAGTGGTTCTGATGAAGTGTGAAGTTTCAAGATGGTTGGGTGGTAGACTCTACACATGGAATTTGAAACTGGCCAATTAACCTTATGTACTCAAGTCAACGCCTGACCCAGTACGACATCATGCCCTGTTCAACACCTTAAGTCTTCAGATATATGTAATTGAGAAACCATAACCATTTTAGAGATGTCTGACTGCACCTCCTGATACTGTTTACTAATGACAACCCTAGAAGACCTCACAGTATCAGCCCATCTTTTAGGGCATACACAGTGTGATGGCCCAAAGCAAAGCTAATGGGTTATGTCACAAATCTTGCTACATTAGACTCACATGTCTGTGGGGTGTACACCCAGAAAGTGAAGTGATTTTTTAGCATGCCCAAAATCTTGACATGCTTTGTTGCTCTGTCTCTACACAGCATCTTCAGCCATCAAGAAAGAAAGTGAAAATCTACTGTAGAACTAATGATAAACAGAGCATGTTTTTATTTCTGCCATAGACTGATTACTAGCTCTTACAGCCACAATAGATGTTTATTTCACTTTCTTTATTGCAACAAAAACTTAATGGGGATGCATTCCCCCTGAACATATAGATAAGCCTCCACTGCATCTATGAGCAAGTATACCATCTTATCTATTCCCTAAATGTTCAAGACCCTCACTGTTATCTTTGACCATATCTTCACCAATCAACACTAGTCTTCACTGACCCTTAATTCTTCCCCTCGCTTAATTTCTTAGTATTAACTTCCATATTCCAATCACCTTAGTAGTATGTTAAATCTCACACGTTATTGTGTTTTGAAGCAAGGTACACGCATACTTCTCCTATTAATATATATTAAACTTATCACCATGACATTCAAATCTAGAAACCGAAAGTAGCATTGACCCAAGAAATGGGAAGCACAAACCTCAACAATTGCAAACCTATTTTAATCATTTTATTTGGAGTGCAAATGAGAAAGAGACAACCTAATTTTTAAAATTATTTTTGAAGTATATCACAGAAAAAAAAACCTGAATCAGAACAAACTAATAATATTAATAATAAGATGCAAAACTCCACCTAATATAGATTCAAAACATGGTTATTTGTCATGTTTATTTGTTTGCTAAATAAACTGCACCAATCCACCTCCTCCACCCGCCTTACTGCTTCGTGGCAGTCCCCCTCAGCATCTAAACTAATAGTAAATAGAGAAAGTTACATGAAAGATAAATATATTGGAATCCCTGAGTAAAAGACTATGTAGCGTCCGCTTGACGCACGTTTCAACGCTCAAATGCACCTTTCTCAAGAATTGGATTGGATTTTTCTTAGTTACTAAAATTAGTTCAGGTATGGGCTACAGGGAAATTACGCACTGCTTCCTAACCATTAATACAACAATTCACCTGATTTGTCCACCTGTACAAAAATAGCTCACTTTGTGTACAGTGGCTGGGTAAATGCTAAAAGTACTACCTGCCATCATCCACATGGAGAAATGGGTTTGTGTTTTATTGTTTTATATATTTATGTAGTTTGCATAATAGGTTGAACTTCATTTATTTCTTTTTTTAAGTGTCTTGACTTTTATAATTCCCGCATTGATCTATAATTAATTAGAATTAAGTATCATTCTTCAACCCTCACTGTAAAGGTTGTTTTTGTGTTTTCCAGAACTCAACATTGGAATCACCAAGCGCTTGAAGAGCACTGAGGCCAGAGAGGAGGAAAGCTGTCTCTTTGAGTGTGTTCTCTCTCATGAGAGTATTGATGATTGCTTCTGGACTCTGAATGGCCAGAACGTTGAGAATGATGAGCGGTTTGATGTCTCCAATAAGGGGCGAAAATATTTACTTAATATCAAGGAAGTGAGAGCCAGTGATGCAGGCGAAGTAGTCTTTGTAGCTCGAAACTTGAATTCCAAGGCTTCACTTACTGTAAAAGGTAAATCTTGCCCTAGTTAATGCCTCACTCAGCAAGGAAACCTTAGAATTCCTTTAACATTCTAAATAAAGCCCCATTTTCACAAGCTTTCCAAATGATTCAATAATATTATAAAAACTTTCCAAGCTATTTATCTACCAATGACACCAATGACGGGAATTCTCGTAGATTAATAATTTGGAAAGTAATTCTAACAGTATTGAATTATTTAATACTGATTGATTTAATATTGTTGCATAAGCTTTTCAAATGATTTAATATTTTTAGATAAACGTTTAAAGTGATTTAATATTATGAATATTTTTTACTTTGTAATATTTCGATTTTTTTTCGATACATGATGTTTTTGATATTGAATACACTGGAAAATATATTTAAAACATCTTAAATCATTTGAAAAACTCAAAAAATAGTAAAATGAGGCCCAACTTAGGAATTCATTAAAAATGTATTACATTACCCCAAAAACCCACTTTTAACAAATATATTAAAAAATACCAGAATGATTGGTTTCAAATCCATGCGCTTCAAGGAATTCCACTGTATTCTTTCCACTGAAAAACATGAGATATCTTCTTAGGGGGACCATAAATATATCAGGGTAATTTCATAAAGTGAAAATTCAAGTTGAATTCAAAGTGATTTTCAAATTTAAGGCCAGAGTTAAAGTACGTCTCCCTGGGACAATGTTTTCCAGTTCCAGTATTTTGACTTTAAATTTGAATTTCTCTTTTTAAAATCTCACTGTAGTGAATATCCCTGTATGTGTAATGTTAAGCATTTTGGAATTACAGGAAGATTTCAAAGGCTAAATTGTGGCTATAAAGTCCTGTCTATGACATACGCCTGCAAACAGCAACTAATTTCAAAATGGACATAGATGAGTGCGATTTTTGCCTAGTTTAACCATCATTATATCATGCTAATGCAACCAACAATTTCCAGATTATTATTATCTACTTTTTTTAAATTCAGGCAAAAGTTAGAAAAGAAAAAACTCAACAGTTTAGAAAGACTTAAAAAAGGTAACCACTGGGTGTCTGTCTGTCTTTCTTTTTTTTTTTTTAGAAAAACCTGCAGTGATAACAAAACCACTGGAAGATAAAACTGTGACAGCTGGAGAAGACATTGTCCTAAAATGTGAGCTATCTAAAGAAGACACCGTTATAAAGTGGTCCAAAGATGGCAAGGTCCTGAAGAAAAGTCAAAAATATGAAGTGGTCCTTGAAGGAACAGAGTCTAGGTTAATTATCCACGAAGTGACATTGAAGGACTCTGGAGAGTACATGTGTGAAACCAGCATCTCCAAGACCAAAGCCACAGTTCAAATCTCAGGTATGACAAGAATCCAGCTGAGTAGCCAAACGAGTCCAAAGGGACGTTTAGTTAGCATGTATATATAAAAGTAGCATGACTGTGTCACAGTGGTTGTGATTATCTATAGAATAGTTTTCACCATGTGTGTGCCAGTTGCATCATATTGGAAAAAAGATAATTTACGTTTTTATGCATTGATAAAGTAAAAAAGGAACTACTTTTTGACTTTACTATGTAATTTTGGAATTCAGACCAGATTCCCTATGAGGGTTAAGCACCCCACCCAGCCCCAAGCTTCAGAGACCCATTTGTAGGTGCCCACAGGTATATATTGGAGGTGTTTTTGGATAGTAATGTCACTTTTATAAGTATTATTATTATTGTAATTTATATAACGCCAACAGATTCCGTAGCTTTACAATATTATTAGAGGGGGTATTTGTCTATAAATAGGACAATTACAAAAAAACTTACAGAAACAAAGGGTTGAAGAGGGCCCTGCTCAAACGAGCTTACAGTCTATAGGAGGTGGGGTATAAAACACATTAAGACAGGGAATAGAAGTCAAATTAGGGGGAGTGGAGCAGAGCTGGAGGAGAGAGTAGAGTGCCGCCCTTTAGGAGAGAGCAAGAGGCAGGTATGTGAGGTAGAGGTTAGTCTGGGAGGGCATAGGCTTTCCTAAAGAAATAAGGTTTAAGGCACTTCTTAAATGATTGAAGACTAGGGGAGAGTCTGATGGTGGTAGTCAGGCTATTCCATAGGATGTGAGCCACCCACGAAAACTCCTGCAAGCGCGAGTTGGCCGTACGGATACGAGCAGCAGACAGAAGAAGGTCACGGGCAGAGCGGAGAGACCAAGAAGGGGCATACCTATGGATCTGTAAGGAGATATAAGAGGGGCTAAGAGTATTCAGTGCTTTATAGGTATGGGTTAGCATTTTGAATTGACTCCTATAGGATACAGGAAGCCAATGTAAGGACTGACAGAGGGGTGAGGTGTGAGAGGACCGACTAGAGAGGAAAATCAGTTTGGTGGCAGCATTCATTACAGACTGTAGCGGGGCAATACGGCTATTGGGAAGACCAATAAGGAGAGAGTTACAATAATCCATGCGAGAGATTACTAGAGCATGGACAAGCTCTTTAGTAGCATCTTGTGTAAGAAAGGGGTGGATGCTGGTGATGTTTTTGAGGTGGAATTGGCATGATTTGACAACAGACTGGATGTGAGGCTCAAAGGTGAGGCCAGAATCAAAAGTAACACCCAGACAACGTGCTTGTATGGATGGGCTGATATGGGTGCCACCAATCTGAAGGGAGAGGAGGATTAATATTAGGAGGAGGAAAGACAAGACGTTCTGTTTTGGAAAGATTCAGTTTCAGAAAGCAGGAGGACATCCAATCAGAGATAGAAGAAAGGCAAGAGGTGACACGTTGCAGGACATCAGGGGAGAGGTCTGGGGACGAGAGATATATCTGGGTGTCATCAGCGTACAGGTGGTATTTGAATCCAAAAGAGGTAATAAGCTTGCGAAGAGAGGCAGTGTAAAGAGAAAATAGAAGGGGACCAAGGACAGAGCCTTGAGGGACTCCAACTGAGACAGGACGAACAGTGGAGGTATCATTAGAAAAGGAGACGCTGACTGAGCATTGGGAGAGATAGGAGGAAAACCATGAGAGGACAGAGTCACAGAGGTCGAGTGATTGAAGAGTTTGGAGAAGGAGAACATGATCAACAGTGTCAAAAGCAGCGGAGAGGTAAAGAAGTATTAGTATGGAGTAGTGACCTTTGGATTTAGCTGTGATAATGTCATTAGTGACTTTGATAAGGGCAGTCTCAGTAGAGTGGAGGGGGCGGAAGCCGGACTGAAGAAGGTCGAGGAGAGAGTAGGAGTTGAGCAAGCAGGCCAGACGGGTGAAGACTAGTCTTTCAAGAAGCTTTGAGGAAAAAGGGAGTAGGGGTATAGTTAGAGGGGGAGGACGGGTCGAGACATGTTTTTTTTAAGATGGGTACTACAGTAGCATGTTTCAGGACAGCAGGAACAGTGCCAGAAGAAAGAGAGCAGTTGAAGATGTGTGTTAAGGAGGGCACAATACAAGAAGAGAGAGATCTAATAAGGTGAGATGGGACAGGATCAAGTGGGCAAGTAATAATAATAATAATATTCATAGCGCAGATATACAGTTTGCGTTGTGAGTGTATTCATTCAAATACTATCGCTTTAATTGTTTAGTTTTGACACTGTTTTTAATGGATTTTATCACATTAATTTTGCATTCCATATACTCACAATGCTCTTATAATAAATTAATTATATGCACTGTGACGGAACGCTGGTACGCCATCACTTGGGCACTGGGCATAGGGGAATGGGGAACAGGCAAATACCGGGACTGGGGGTGTCACATAGAGAGATTGTCACATAGATGAGGGATGTTACACAGACTGTCACATAGATATAGAGACTGTCACATAGACACAGAGACTGTCACATAGACACAGAGATTGTCACACAGGTATAGAGATTGTCACACAGATATAGAGACATAGACACAGAGATATAGAGATTGTCACACAGATATAGAGACATAGACACAGAGATATAGAGATTGTCACACAGATATAGATACATAGACACAGAGATATAGAGATTGTCACACAGATATAGAGACATAGACACAGAGATTGTCGCATAGATACAGAGACTGTCACATAGACACTGGGGTTGTCACATAGAGAGACTGTGTGGCCACATGGGTGGGAACTGGGACGCTCCCCTTTTGTGACTCAGGGAGCCGAGTCACCTATTGTTGATTGCGGTTTTTTTTTTAGTGTGTAAAAAAAAATAGCTAGATTTCCGGAATATTATATAAACTCCGTGGGCGCCTGGGAGAGTTGGGATGTCTGCACACTGGCACACACACACAAATTGCAGTTTACATATTGTTAACCACCCCCCTGCTTACATACTTTTGGTTGCAAGGAGGTGGCTTCCTGGGGCAGGCTAATCCTGATGGGAGTCTAAAGCTACAGAACTCTCCCGCCTCCTCTCTCAATGTTCTCCCAGCCCGAGTAACAGTCACTTTCTCCCAGCACTCCCTGCAACATTAAAGGGGCCTGGTCTGCCAAAGGCCTGACCAGTCCCCTGATCAGGTAGTAGGAGCTGCACTATTTTCTCGAGGGCGGGAGGCAATTGCCCCACTGACCCCCCACCCTGATCCACCATTGCAAGTGGTCTGGGTGCCTGTAGTGTCCTTTTACCCCAATATGGCCATATGATGAAACTGAATCCCCATATTAGTTTGCTGAGATAGGCGATTTTAAGTAGCCTTATAAGAATGAAACATGTATTTTTAGGCGTGCGCTGTAATTTAATCTGTAGGATGAGTGCATTAATAAAGGCAGAATTGTGTACTGTTATGTAGAGTATTTTATGAATTATAAGTCTCTGTCAAGCTGTAACGCACATTATCTGAACTTTGAAACATAGTAATAGGAGAAAAAAAGTTGCAATTAGAATTTTTACCTTTTTTTTTGTTGTTCTATAAAAAACAAGAACGTTTATACATCTTATAAATACTAGGCAGGAATAAAAGAATCTGAATTTTAGGGATATTCACTAAATGGATCATAATCTCACGATATTCGGTGTGATTTGTTAGGAAAGAAAAGTAAATTCAAAGGGGATTTTTTAAAACGTTGTACTGGAATAGCAATGCATAAAAAATTATTTCTGTTTGACTATTTTGAACAAATTTTATATTCATTTTAAATTCACATTGAATTCCCAACATTTAACATATTGCTGGGTAACACTAAATGTTATAGAGAGTACGCCATTATCTGTACATTATGCCTTATGCAACGCTGAAAGAGCTCCTCTGATTTTTCTATATTTATAGTATTTTTATAAACTCTGAAGTGGAAAATTAATTATGTGTTGGATCCAAATCAACCAGTTCTAAATGGAACATGCGCTCATTACAAAAACAAATTCCTGTGCGTTAAAGTGACATTTTGGCACTGCTATAGATCCTTTATTATACTTTATCATACTTGATAAAGGCTCTATAGCAAAGTTGAAGCGTCACTTTCATAAAAATCTCCTCACTTTATTAATTCACACAGTGCACACAGAAATGTTTTTTTCTCTGTGTGGTATTTGTGATTGGCCACTCACCACCATCCCCCATGCCTCCCCCCGCTCTGGCCACAGCTCAACCTGCTTCCAGTAAGGCGATTTCCGCTTGATAAAAAAAAACAACTAGATTACTATATAACTGTGTAACTATGAAGTGATTTTTGAGTACAGATCATACACATATGTCCTTTATAGCAAGATCTAATGTTTAGACTTTAATCTCCTGTTCTGTTAATTGCCTGCTGGTGCCTGCAGTAACCTCCTGGGTATGATCAAAGATAAATTTAACAGATCAGTAGATGATAACTTCTAAAGTAAACACACTGTGTTGTCATATCCGAAACTAAAACGGTGTTTCATATAGGCTGTTCCAGTCACAGCCAGTGGTGGTGAGGCTATGGCTACATGAACAAAATGAAAAGTGATGTAAGTCCTAAATGACAGAGAAATGATTAGTGATACTTCAGGGACATGATCTATACACTAAAACTGCTCAATTAAGCATTCCATTTAGTAAGGACACCTGTTCGATCATGATTGTTTTTTGTGTTTTTTGTTATTTTAGAAAAGCCAAATAGGTTTGTCAAGGATATTTCTGATATAAAAGAGGAAGAGGGAGAGACGGCCGTATTCACCTGTGAAACAGAAAAATCTGCGACCAAAGTGACGTGGAGAAAAGGAATAGCAGAACTCAAGCCAAGTAAGAAGTATGAAATCAACCAGAAAGGCAATGTCCTCAGTCTGACCATCAATGAATTGGAGAAGGGAGACAGTGACCACTACACGTGTGACATCGGGGATGCAAAGACTAAAGCCACCCTCACAGTGACAGGTATGGATAAAATGAAAAGGACCCCACAACTTAATATATTCTTCATTTAGGGCAGTTTTAATGGAAATTACGCCCGTTCTTACTAAAACACCATTGTCAAATATCATAAAACCCTTTCCTTTTATATTTACAGGTATTTTTATATTTTATATTTACATATTTACAGTCTATTTTTAAAGACTCTGTTGATAAATATTTTTCTTTATACTGTTTATGCTTTTTGATGGCTTGTTTGTTTCCTGACCCCCAAAAAATATGCAAAAAATATATTTAGATGGCTAATTAAAAACGTTAATTAGTTATTACATGATACTTATGAGAAATATTCTTGTGGCTTTTCATGATATCTTAAACCAAAGCTAAAACCAAAGCTAACATGTTAAACTTCCCTAGAACCACCGCTGCACCTCCACCTTGAAGATTGGTTCATTTCTTCTTTGCTACCAGTTATTGACTCAATTCAAATTAAAGTGCACCTGGTTTTCTTCTAGTATTTGGCATACTTCACAAGTGTTGGTGGTGGATTTCAAAGAAGGCCTTCCAATTGGAGAAAAGTATCAAATCTCTGGGTTTAGATATTTCAATGCTTTGTGTTCTTGTAGGCCATACACTTTTCTTAGTAGGAGATCTTAAGGATGTGGATGTCTATGAAGGAGAAAGGGCCACCTTTAAAAGTCAGATTTCCCCCGCACATTACAAACATTCACAGTGGTTTTTGGATAAGCCACCTTTACATACCAATGAGGCTAATAACATTCAGTCTCTGCCTAATGGATACCGTATACTCACTTTAAATCAGCTAACCTCAAAAGACTGTGGCACTGTCACATTTGAAGTTTGTGATCAGTAAACATCAGCAAAATTGGTAGTGAAAGGTTATAGTATGTAAACCTAGATAGGTATTTACAACTCAGGCACTGTCAGGATTACAGTATGATCCAGCACGTAGAATTGTGTAACACAGAGGACTGATAGGTAACATATACCGGACCTTAGAATGGCCGGACTAACGTACCAAAGAATAGTTAGAAATAGCCGAGGTCAAGGGATACAGAAAGAGACACAACGATAAGGAAAAGCCAGGAGTCAGGGATGCCAGAAAACAGGGAAGTCAAAAACAATGCCAAAGTCAAAATACCAGAATTACCAGAATCAATAACGCGCTCTCAGACAACCACAAGGGAAACCACGACAGGGCACTGAGCAGGATGAGAACTGGGCCCAAATACCCCTCCTCTGGATCTGATAGGGTGTAAATTTGGAAGCACTGAAGTTAGCACTTTTGTTGCTGTTAAGGGTAAGGCCTCTTGAGTAGAATTTTTGGCCTGAACAAAAACTAATAAAAACATATTTGTGAGAACTCATCAGATCACTGCAACACAACAACTAGTACACGTCATTCTGGAAAAGCTAACTTTTTGAAAAATATGATGGACATGTTAATACAAAATAAAAAGACAATGATGTCACCCAGTATTAGTTTCAATGAAATATTTCTTCAAATCTTAATGCAGGTTTAAAAAAAATAAAGAGATGAATAAAACATTAGTTACAGAGTCAGGAGAGAGCATCTGTAGAAGATGATAATGCATTCCTTGGTGGCACTTCAAAGACGTATTTACAGACAGATTGAGGAAATGCTTCAAGCTTGTTTTACTTTCTCTTTGCTTTTCTGAACGTGTCATGGATACCAGACGCAGAATGTCCATTTTTTAAATTTCTGCATACATGTTGCTTTTTCTGCTAAGTTCTTACATTTTTTTTCTTGTTGAGGTCGATTTCCTGCAAGAATTCTTGACGTAGTCTTCTTATTGCCATAACTAATCATGCATTTGTTTCGTCTTGTTGAATTATTAATGATAGCAACTGACAAAGAAACATGTTACACATTTTATTCCATTATCTTTTGTTCTTACATTTAACTTAATTTCCTGTGATCCTAATTACTATTTTCTCCCTACTTTGCATGGAGTATCCAATTGCTGTCATATTAATAACATGTTATTTCATTATATTAACTACTTTCATTTTCAGGAATGGAAGGTTAACTATAAAAATAGATCAGGAAATAATATAATGGAATAGTTTATTGGATATTATGTTTCAGCTAGATCAGATTTCTCTTGTATGCATTAATTAAGTTTCATAGCATGAAAGATGTCATAGCAACAGTTGTGCTCAAATGTTTGCATACCCTTGGAGAATTGGTAATATACGTACCATTTTTAAAGAAAACATGAGTGAGCAGGCAAAACAGATTTATTTTATTTTTTATGGGATTCATATTCAACTGTAAGTTATAACAGAATGGCACAATCATAAAACAAAACATGACAACAAAGAAAAAAATGAAATGACTCCTGTTCAAAAGTCTGCATACCCTTAGTTCTTAATACTGTGTATTGCCCCATTCAATGACAGCATACAATCTTTTGTAATAATTGTCTATGACACCCCTAATTCTTACAGGTGGTATATTCTTCTTGGCAAAAGCCTCCAGGTCATGCAAAGGTCATGCAAAGTCTTGGTCAAGGTCATGGTTGTCTTGCATGAACCGCACGTTCGCGTATCTCCCCAGAGTGGCTCAATGATATTAAGGTCAAGAGTCTGTGATGGCCACTCCAGCACCTTCACCTTTTTCTCCTGTAATCACTGAAGGGTCAACCTGGCCTTGTGCTCAGGTTCATTGTCATGCTGGAAAATTCAAGAGCATCCCATGAGCAGCCTTTGGGCAGAAGAATGCTAATTGTCTGCCAGTATGTTCTGATAACATGCTGCATTCATCTTACCATTAATTTTCACCAGATTCCTTGTGCCTTTAGAGCTCACACCCCCCCCCGAAAACATCAATGAGCCACCACCATGCTTCACAGTAGGGTTAGTATGCTTTTCACTATAGGCCTTGTTGACCCCTCTCCAAACATAGCGCTTATGGTTTCAACCATAAAGCTCAATTTTGGTCTTGTCACTCCAAATTACAGTGTGCCAGAAACTTTGAGGCATGTCAACGTGTTGTCAGGCATATTGTAACCGGGCTTTTTTGTGGCACTGGTGCAGTAAAGGCTTCTTTCTGGCAACTCGACCGTGCAGCTCATTTTTGTTCAAGTATTGTCGTATTGTGCTCCTTGAAACAACCACACTGTCTTTTTCCAGAACAGCCTGTATTTCTCCTGAGGTTACTTGTGGGGTTTTCTTTGTATCCCGAACAATGTTTCTGGAAGTTGTGGCTGACCTTGGCTTGGTATCAAGAGATCCATGAATTTTCCATTTCTTAATAAGTGATTGAACAGTACTGACTGGCATTTTTAAAGCTTTGGATATTTTTTTATATCCTTTTCCATCTTTATAAAGTTCCATTACCTTGCTACGCAGGTCTTTTGTCATTTATTTTCTGCTTCCCATCTAGCCTGCTCAGTGAATTCACATAAGAGCTAACAAACTCATTGAATATTTATACACAGACACTAACTGCTATTTAAAAGGCCACGTGTGTGGGAAATTAACCTTTAATTGCCATTTTAACCAGTGTGTGTCACCTTGTTTGCCTGTAAGAAGGCCAAATATTCAAGGGTATGTAAACTTTTGATAAGGGGAATTTGGGTGATTTCTGTTATCATTATGATTTAAAAAGGAACCAAACAACTATGTGATAATAAATGTCTTCATGTGATCACTATCCTTTAATAAAATAATTTTTTTTTGCACGATCAGTCATATTTTTAAACTCAATGCCTAAATTTCACAATTCCTGCCAGGGTATGGCAAACTTTTGAGTACAACTGTACATACTATTGGACAGAAAAACAATACTGGACAATTCAGATAATATACAGAGAAGTCTAAATAATTTTATGAAGGATAATGAGTGATAACAGGTTAAGGGAAATAACAAATTAAAAAGTAATGAAATACCTACAATTCATCAAGCAGATCAGCATGACATATTATGCACTTTGGGTAGACTAGAATAATGGAAATTTGTGTATGGGTTTATCCCTTATCATAATTACATTTTCTGAAGGTGATTCTTCAGTTATTAGCTGTCCTTTTTAAAAATAAAATGACTAAGAGGTTCAAAATGTCTTCACAGTCCCCATGTTATAAAGTTATACATATATGTATGTTATAGTTGAATGAATCCTAATCATATTATCTCAAATCTATAACTATATCTATGACTTGTGGAAGATTTTATAAAGATACCATGTTTTATGTTTTTGTGTTTTAGCTGTTCAAGCTTATTTCAAGCGTGAACTGCAGAGCATCGAAGCGGTGGAGGGTGAAACGGCCAACTTGTCCTGTGAACTGTCCAATCCCAAAGCTCAGGTGGAATGGAAGAAAGATGGGAAGCTTCTTAAAGCTGGTGACAAGTATGAGATGAGAGTGAAGGATCGCCGGGTGGAGTTGTTAGTGCATCATTTGGTGAAGGATGATACGGGTACTTACACCTGTGAGACGGGAGAACAGAAATCTTCTGCAAGCTTAACAGTGAAAGGTCAGTTGCAAGTAGCTATCAGTAGAGTGAGGGTTCCACATTTTCACCGCTAGATGTTGCTGTGATGCAGTTTCTGAATTATATGCCAGATGCTGGTTGGCAGAGTATTTTGTGATGTTTAGGCCAACAATAGCTGGAGCTGAAATGTTGGTCATCTCTGTACCAGACCGTGGAAGTCATACAAAGTTGGATCAGTGAGTCGTCATATAATCTGTGTACTAGATGCTGTATGATTTATATTATCGAAATGTTACCATATGTAGATTGTTCTTTCTGATTTTGAATTATATTTCTTTGGGAAAAAAAATAATCTAAATTGGCATAAAAAAACAAGGTCAAATGATGAACAGATGTGCTCGGTTGTGTCACTGGATCGCAATAACAATTAAAAGGTTTTGAGTTAATGGTTATGCTGAATTTAATACATATCTCTCTCTTTTTTTAAGTAATTAAAAATATTTTAAGGAGGAGTTCAATACATTAAAAAGGTGATTGTATGAGAGTAATTGGGCCCTCCCAGTTTGATGGGAATTAACAAAACAAAATGCAAATTCTGGGGAAATATATAATTTCAGCAAAATTATATATTTTTTTAAAGTTTTATTTTGACATCTTTTCTTTTAATGCATTCTCTCAAAAATGCAATGGAGGAGTTGTAAACGTCTGCCTGAAATGTCCTGCTTAGTTTATGTACAGAATAAGTATACAATACAATTTACTTCAAATCACTTTGTCATGCATCCCTTAAACTCTTCCACACTTAGGTTCTATATTAGGCTCTAGAACCTCCTCGTAATGTGTAGTATCTGCTTTCTAGTTGTACAGGTCCTGTTTAAACGTGGCCTCAAGAACGAGAAGACTAAAGAAGGAGGAACTGTGAAGCTATACTGTGAGCTAAGCAAGGCAGGGGCCCCTGTCAAATGGGTGAAAGGTGATAAGACCTTGGAACATAGTGATAAATATGACATTAAGCAACAAGGTACCCTGGTGGAACTCGTCATTCTCAATGCAAAGCCCGAGGATTCTGGAGATTACATATGTGACACCGGTGACCAAAGAAGCACAGCACATGTCACAGTGACAGGTAGGAAGGCTGTCATATTATAAAAACTCCATATTTATTTTGGGATAGAAACAATTGCCAAGTTTACAATGTTGTAAACTCCCTTTCTGTTGACTTACTTGTGCCATTTTAGCCCTCCCAGTTCGCTTTAAACAAGACCTGAAGGATTCTGAAGTTGAAGAAGGATCCTTAGTGACACTGTCATGTGAGATCACGAAACCTGATGCCCCTGTAGTTTGGCAAAAAGGAATCACAGTCATTCAAGCAAATGAGAAATATGAAATTAAACAGAAGGGGACCGTTGTGGAATTGGTCATCCAGAATGTAGGAACCGAGGATTCTGGGAGCTACACCTGTGATACTGGAGACCAACAAACCACTGCTCGAGTCAAGGTTCATGGTAAGACACGATACTGTATTGATACATGTAACCCATGATAAATAGGTCCAACAACATGAATCATGTATTCTAATTGTATAATGCTAAAGTCTGCATTTCATAAATTATTCACAAATGTTTAAAAAAAAAAAAATCAATTTGATTGAAGGTAATTGATACACACAATTAATTGTTCACTGGAATTTATGGAAAATTGGCAACATAATTGCATGTTTTAGGCCAAAGTAGCCACATTTGAATATAATTGTGCTGAAGAATTTTTAAATTAGTTATTTTAGCATAAAACGTGCAAATACCTTGTTAATTGCCCACACCTGCCATTTTACTAAATTAGTAAATATGAGGCTAACTGTTTTGACCCCAGTTTCCTATTGATTAAAGCAATACAGTGAGATAATGTTTCATTAAATTTAGTGGACCAGCAAATTGGTAAAAAAATAAATAAATCACAATGATATGTAGTCATAATTAGTTTTGATCTAAAACTCTTTACCATTTACAGCAAGGACCATACGTTAATAAAATATATTCACTTTATATTTAATATTTATTCCTTTATGATAAGTTGGAACTGTTATATTAAGCTTGGCCTAGTAGAAACTGTATCATGGTTAAAGTGGTGATTTCAACGCAAATTTCAAATTTAAGGTAAAAAATAACCAAATTGTAAACATTTTTAAAGTCCGCCCTGCTTTCTGTTCAGCTACTACGACCTTAATTTAGACATTCACTTTGAATTCACACTTCAGTAAATAACCCGGTATACACCCAAATTCCGGTTTCATTAAAGCAATGTATCCCTCAAATATAAATATATTATGATACCGTTCTAAGAAAAGACTGTAATTATTTGTGTTCTGTTCAGAACTGCCAGCTCAGTTCACGAAAGGACTTGAACACCAAGAAGTGGCCGAAGGAGGCTCTGTCACCCTGCGCTGTGAGCTTAGCAAACCACATGCAACTGTGGAGTGGAAAAAAGAGAGCAAAGCGATCAAACAGGGGAAAAAGTACAAGATGCGCCAAGAACAGGCAATTTCGGAATTAACCATACGAGATCTTACACTCGAAGATGCTGGAAATTATATCTGCTCCTGCGGAGACCAGCAGACCACAGCCACAGTGAAAGTAACTGGTAATGACACATTCCATTATTTTTGGGGGGATATTTATTAATTACTGCCTTCTGCTTGTGCGTGGGTTTTAAACAATTGATATGGAGTCAAACGTCAGATTTCTGAAGCTCTATGTTCAGTCTTACAGTGTTTTATATGGGTTAAGATTCCCTCTCTTCCAGTTAGAAGTTGGGTTTCTATGGACATTGGGAGTGATTTATGTGGCAGAAGCAGCCACCAGAGACTCTTAGTTATAATGCCGTTGTACTTAGCTCTATATATCTATGTATATAATGTATGTTGTCCAGCAGGTTAATGTAATCGGTCCCCGAGCCAGATATACTTACCCGGTTCGGGAACCGATTAAAAGTACCGAAATGCCAGACCACCCTGCTGTGGTCGTGTGTCTCCTGTTCAGAGAGACACAATGTTGCACGTATTGTTAACTGGGTCCGTGGGTGGCCGCCGTTCGCCTAATCTCCACGTGGCGGCGGCCATCT
This sequence comes from Pelobates fuscus, assembly GCF_036172605.1. Lineage (NCBI taxonomy): Eukaryota > Metazoa > Chordata > Amphibia > Anura > Pelobatidae > Pelobates > Pelobates fuscus. The sequence goes on from NC_086320.1 coordinate 376,207,387, forward strand.
TAACTGCCGAACAGCGGTGTTTGGTCGTCGAGCGTCTGGAACTAAAATCGGACGCTCGACTACCCAGACACCGCTCAGACCTCCAGGATCACCAAACCGTATGATCCAAACTACCGAACGGCCCGCCGTTCGGTAGTTTGCATTCCCCAGTCTAGGGGATTCATCCGAACCAAAGATTGGGGTCGGATGGCTGAGCCGTTCGGCACTTTTTATTCAGTGAAGTAGACCGACTACAGGGCCAGGATCTATGGAGCTGTTTTCGGCTACTGTGTCCCTGCAGTCGGTCAAATCTTAAAATCTCTGTAACTCCCGAACCCCTGGTCTGATCTGGGTGAAATTTGAGTATGTTTCTCACCCAGAGCAGACCTACCAGGGGACCCCTCATTTATCCTCGTACCCCCCGTATTTAGGGGACATTCAGAAACTGGGGAAAACTCGGTTCCCTCTAATTAATTTACCTGCTAATCTAAGGGGAGGAGAGGGAGGGGAGGGGATTGTGAGGTGATTGGTTGTTTTGAGTTACCTCCCTTGCATGGGAAAAAGCCATAAAAGAAATTGTGTGAATAAAGCTGACAGTTGACCTCCAAGCTATGTGTCGTCTAGTTCTTGGAGGGAAGGGATTGTAACTACGCTACCCGTTTGATACCTGTATTGGATTGCTGTTCCTGTCTACCAGCGGAGCTACCTTGGATCATACCTCTACTCCGCTACAACTGGTGGCAAGCGACGGGATCGTACTACACAGCAAGAGGCATTCAGCAGGAATTAAAAAGGACTGAATGGAAACAGATTATACCCTCTTGAAACGGGACACGCTAAAAGAGTTACTGGAAGCGAGAGGGAGGATAGCAAGCAACAAAACAAAGGCTATCCTAATCGCCGAACTCATGGAAGGAGACAGAGTCGCAGCTGCTGCAGCACCTCCAAGGGAGGGGGAAGAAACTGAGTTTACCAGAGAATATAGGGCCAGGATGGCTCTATTCTCACCAGCCATGGCAGCACAGAAAGCAGACCAGGTGTACAACGATGTACAGGCTCTCTTTATGCAGCGATCAGCGCAGGGAAGCGCAACAGCGGCCCCCACCCCGCCAGCGAAAGCTAAAATACCGTACCAGGTATTTAAAGCCTTTAATGATACCGAGGGGGACATTGATGGCTATTTACAGAACTTTGAACTTTTGTGCCAGCTGCATGCCATTAGCACTGAAGACCAAGTACGAGTGCTAGCAGGTAACCTATCCGGCCGCGCAGCAGATGCCTACCGAGCTATGCCGGCAGAGGATATCCGAGACTATCAAAAGGTAAAACAAACCTTGCTCGCACGGTATGCCATTACGCCTGAAGCATACCGAACACAGTTCCGGAAATTACCCAAATCAGAAAAAGACTCACATGCAGAATTTGCACACCGCCTACAACCGGTATGCAGAAAAGATAGTAGCCGGGTCAATCCCTGTACCCATTAAACAGTTAATTGTGCCTCGAAAATATCGACAAGAGTTAATGCGGATCGCCCACGACATTCCCATGTCCGGACACCTAGGGATCAGCCGAACCAAACATCGGCTGCTCCAGAACTACTTCTGGCCCGGGATATCACAGGATATTAAACAATACTGTAATACCTGTGATACCTGTCAGAGAGTGGGAAAGCGGGGGGACCGATACAAGGCCAAACTACACACCCTGCCCATTATTGAAGAACCCTTTAGCCGGGTAGCGGTAGACATTATCGGACCGCTGAAACAAAAAAGCCCGTCGGGTAAGAAATACATATTGACCGTGGTAGACTATGCCACTAGATACCCCGAAGCAGTAGCCCTGACGAATGTACACGCAGAGACCATAGTAGACGCCCTCATGCGTATATTTACTCGTATGGGGATTCCCCGGGAGATCATTTCCGATCAGGGTACCCAATTCACGGCCGAGGTCACGCAACAGCTTTGGAAAGTATGCGGAGTCCGAGCTATCCTTAATTCCCCATACCACCCCCAGTCCAATGGCCTCTGCGAACGGTTTAATGGGACCTTAAAACAAATGATCCGCACGTTCGTAGCCACTCAGAAGAACTGGGAGCGGTTCTTACCCCATCTCCTGTTCGCCTACCGAGAGGTGCCCCAAGAGTCCACTGGGTTCTCTCCCTTCGAACTGTTGTTCGGAAGGAGGGTAAGGGGACCACTAGACCTAATAAGGGAACACTGGGAGGGGGGAACGACCATTGACGGCACCCCTATCGTACCGTATGTGTTGGAGTTTCGGAACCGCCTGGAAGAATTGGCCCGGGCTGTGCGCCACAACCTCCAGGCGGCCCAGACACGCCAGCGCCAATGGTATGATAAGGGAGCCAGGGACCGCAGCTTTCAGGTCGGCCAGAAGGTACTAGTCCTACGCCCCGTCCCTACTGACAAGCTGCAGGCTTCCTGGCGGGGCCCATTCAAGGTGGTAGAGCAGGTCTGCGATACCACCTATATAATCGGCCCCTGCGCCGGGACCGGGGACAGACGCATGTTCCATGTGAACATGCTGAAGCCCTACCACGAGCGCACGGAAGAAGTATCCGCCATCTGCGCCTCGGCTGCAGAGGACACAGATAACCTACCCCTCCCTGACATGCTGGCCCGAGGAACGCTCCCAGAGGATCTCGCAGCCGTACAGCTAGGAGACCGCTTGAATACCCAGGAAAAAGCTCAGGCCCAAAGTTTAATTAGGGAAAAAGGAGCCACTTTTTCCAACCTCCCGGGATATACCCCGTTAGCTACCCATCGGGTAGAAACCCTAGATCCGATCCCACTCCGTCAACCGCCCTACCGCATTCCCGAAGCAGTGAGGGGAAACATGTACAAAGAACTGAAGGAAATGTTGCAGTTAGGGGTAATTGAGCATTCCGATAGCCCCTGGGCATCCCCCGTAGTACTCGTGCCAAAGCGGGATGGAACTACCCGCTTCTGTGTAGATTACCGGAGGCTCAATGATAAAACCATATCCGATGCCTATCCCATGCCCCGGATAGACGAGCTATTAGACAAAATGGCTAGGGGGAAATACTTAACCACCATTGACCTTTGTAAAGGATATTGGCAAATTCCTCTAGCCGAGGACGCCATTCCCAAGTCGGCCTTCGTCACCCCATTTGGCCTGTACCAATTCCGGGTCATGCCATTTGGGATGAAGAACGCCCCGGCCACCTTCCAGAGGATGGTGGACCGACTATTGGACGGGTTTCAGGAATACGCTTGCGCCTATCTAGACGACATAGCCATCTTTAGCTACTCCTGGGCCGATCATCTAGACCATATCGGAGCAGTACTAGACCGCATCCGGGAAGCCGGACTGACCCTCAAGCCCAGTAAATGCCATATAGGGATGGCCGAGGTCCAATACCTCGGACACCGAGTAGGCAGCGGCCACCAAAAACCCGAACCAGCCAAAATAGAGGCCGTAGCTAAATGGCCAACTCCCCGCACTAAAACCCAGGTACTAGCCTTTTTGGGGACGGCAGGATATTACCGAAAGTTTGTACCTAACTACAGCGCCCTAGCCAAGCCCCTTACCGACTTAACCCGCAAAAACCTTCCCAAATTAGTAGTATGGGCCCCAGAGTGTGAACAGGCCTTCCAACTCCTAAAAAATGCCCTTGTTAATGCCCCTGTGTTGGCTGCTCCCGATCCGACTAAACGCTTTCTCGTCCATACAGACGCTTCAATGTTCGGATTGGGAGCAGTACTGAGCCAGATCGGAGCCGATGGCGGTGAACACCCCGTAGCTTACCTCAGCCGAAAACTTTTACCCAGAGAAGTAAGCTACGCCGCCATCGAAAAGGAATGCCTTGCCGTGGTGTGGGCCCTCAAGAAACTACAGCCCTATTTGTATGGACAAACATTTTCCCTGCTCACAGATCACAACCCGTTGGTCTGGCTGAACCGGGTGTCAGGAGACAATGCCAGACTGCTGCGCTGGAGCTTAGCGCTTCAGCCATTTGATTTCAATATCCAATATCGCCCGGGGAAGCTCAATGGAAATGCTGACGGGTTATCTCGACAAACAGAACTGGACAAGTGATCTGTGGGTACTCCTCCAGACATCCCCAAGCCGATCCGTTGGGATCAGACTGTGTATGCTGGCTTGGTTCTGGGGGAGCATTGTGGCAGAAGCAGCCACCAGAGACTCTTAGTTATAATGCCGTTGTACTTAGCTCTATATATCTATATACAAAAGAAACAAGTAAAAAGTAGGCGCTCGTAAAATATTAGTCTCCAATCAATATAATCTACTTTAAAATGAAGCTGCACCAAAAAATAAGTGTAAAAACTCCTCAAAACACTCTCGTGAATACAAAACAATGATAAGGTGCGCTGTGTCTTTAAGACCCAAGTGATTCAAAAGTGCAACTTGTGCAGTATATTGTAATAAAGTGCAAAGTGTTATAAAGTGCACTTAAATACGTAAACAAATTTATACATACATATATCCTCTCGATTTATACATAAAGAAAAAAGAGAGACATAAAAAACATGATAGTGTAAAAACGTTTTGGGAAAATGAATATAAATATAAAATGCCAGAAGGGTGCACTCACAAACATAGAGCAGAAAGAGCCTGCTCTAGCTTTAATCGCTTCTTGAAATATACGACTGCATGAACGGAGATACTTCACAAAAATTTATTTGCCCAGCACAGCATAGAATAGTCACCTTCCTTCACATCCAATTTTCAAATAAACACAGAGTCCGGCAAAAAAGCAGCTTCAGGGTGTCGACTGTCCCTTTGTGTTGATCGCCGCTAAGATCACCGTCTGTGTACGAAAAAAACCGTCTGTGTACGAAAAAAACTTCCGGGAGGAGGGACTTCTCGGTATGCGTGACGTAAGGTGCGTAACTTTGCGTGATGACGCGTTTCGCCGTATTCACGGCTTCATCAGATCTGTCCATGCAAGTCTTAGTCGTTATTTTATACCCATCTTAATGGGTAAAACATGGGAAATTGGCAATCAAAGTCCTTTACCTTAACGCTGGTGTCAATTAAATACATGTTTCACAAAACACACAATTATACTTTATTATAAGAACTTTCTCAATTAAAAATAATGACTTTACACTACTATACTTATAAAAAACCTAAATGTAGCTATAAAAACTTATATAAATTATATATATATTATTACAAATCACATAATTCCAAGGAGAATATTCCGATAGACTTATTTAAAGAGACATTTTTGTGAGGCATTTTTTAAAAAAGGGACATTTTTAAAAAGAAACAAACTTCAAAATATACAATATACGAAAACCAGAAAATAAGAGCAAAAATTAGTTAATACATGTAATACAAAGGAGAAAAATATGTTTTCCAGCATTAGGAGATATCTCTAAAGTAGAAAAAAAATATTTATTAATATTAAAAATATTAAAAACAAATAATAAATTTAAAACAATAAATTATTACAATTTTAGCTTAAAAAGTTAAACAAATCAAATTCTATGTTGAGTCCCCTAGGTTCTAACGTTTCTATATATCTATGTATATAATGTATGTTGTCCAGCAGGTTAATGTAATCGGTCCCCGAGCCAGATATACTTACCCGGTTCGGGAACCGATTAAAAGTACCGAAATGCCAGACCACCCTGCTGTGGTCGTGTGTCTCCTGTTCAGAGAGACACAATGTTGCACGTATTGTTAACTGGGTCCGTGGGTGGCCGCCGTTCGCCTAATCTCCACGTGGCGGCGGCCATCTTAACTGCCGAACAGCGGTGTTTGGTCGTCGAGCGTCTGGAACTAAAATCGGACGCTCGACTACCCAGACACCGCTCAGACCTCCAGGATCACCAAACCGTATGATCCAAACTACCGAACGGCCCGCCGTTCGGTAGTTTGCATTCCCCAGTCTAGGGGATTCATCCGAACCAAAGATTGGGGTCGGATGGCTGAGCCGTTCGGCACTTTTTATTCAGTGAAGTAGACCGACTACAGGGCCAGGATCTATGGAGCTGTTTTCGGCTACTGTGTCCCTGCAGTCGGTCAAATCTTAAAATCTCTGTAACTCCCGAACCCCTGGTCTGATCTGGGTGAAATTTGAGTATGTTTCTCACCCAGAGCAGACCTACCAGGGGACCCCTCATTTATCCTCGTACCCCCCGTATTTAGGGGACATTCAGAAACTGGGGAAAACTCGGTTCCCTCTAATTAATTTACCTGCTAATCTAAGGGGAGGAGAGGGAGGGGAGGGGATTGTGAGGTGATTGGTTGTTTTGAGTTACCTCCCTTGCATGGGAAAAAGCCATAAAAGAAATTGTGTGAATAAAGCTGACAGTTGACCTCCAAGCTATGTGTCGTCTAGTTCTTGGAGGGAAGGGATTGTAACTACGCTACCCGTTTGATACCTGTATTGGATTGCTGTTCCTGTCTACCAGCGGAGCTACCTTGGATCATACCTCTACTCCGCTACAATTTATAAAAGTGCTACTAAAAGAAAAGCTAAAAATATATATAGAATACGAAGCACCTTTGATGCAAAGAACCTTCTGCGACTTACTTCTGATTCTCCTAAATTGGCAAAATTCCACACAGAACATTGTAGACAACACAAATCCAGTAGAACATGGCCAAATACAGTATTTTGGGTTCAACCTAGATCTTGTTTAGACTTGGCTATCAAGATTGTATAGTCTGGAATTTTTATGTATCTAGCAGAAAACATTGAGAACATTTCAAACTGTGAGCTATTACTATGAAAACCAAGAACATGTTCCGGTGGAATCCATTGGTTTCTATAGTGAAGGCTTAATTTCTAAAACTTTGGCATACTCTCCTGTTATGGACACTTTTATAAGTCTAAGAGGTATAGTGTCCTGAATGCACAGATAGGCCTTTCTCTCACATTATGCCCACCTTGACCAGAGCTCTCTACGTGCTCTATGGAATAAGTTCCAGGTATGTTATTTGTCAGGAGTAGAGATAAGCAATGCATGATGAAATTACCATTGTGTTTTGTACACTGAAATAGGAAATATTAAAGTTAAGTGTATTTTTTTAAGAAAAAAAAAATGCCAGGGATATTCACTGAAAATTCAAAGTGATTTTTCAATTTAAGATTAAAGTAGCCAATCTGGAAGCATATCTGGTTTGGAGAAATTTTCCATTTTGGCTATTTTGGACCTACATTTGATATAGAGTAGATATGTAATTTGCATTGTGAGTATGTACATAAAAGCACTATCATGTTAATTGTTAAGTTTTGACACTGTATTTTATTTTCAATTGTGTGTTTTATCACATTTATTTAGCTTCATATATATTCACAATGTTCTATTATGTTAAGATTATTTAAATACACTTTAGCTTATTTACCACAATTTAATTTGTCTGTCATGTTGGAATTAGTGTAAGAACCACCGATATTAGGGCACTGTGAAGTAGTGGTGGGCTTAACACAATATGGCCGTATGGTGGAACTGAATCCCCATATTTGTTTGCTGAGATAGTTGACTTTAAGTAGCCTTATGAAATATAACTGTATTTCTGTGTGTGCACTGTTGACAAATACATGTTTCGGGTGTGCCACCAATTCCCTTTTTTTCCTCATCATAGCGTGACTTTTGATTATTTAATTTTGGAACCAAAATTATTTGCAGTTGTTCGTAGTACTTATTTTATAGTATGGATTATAAAATACTCCAATACAATGGTTTCTCTGTATAATAATATACATTATACAAAACATTTAATGTATTTCTGAGATTGAGAAAGAAAGAAAATATTGTGAGTTCTTTAACGTAATCAAAGGAATAAACAAGAGCTGAGTGGACAGTATCTGCGGTCGGCAGATTGTCACGAGTAATGGAGGTATGTTCTCAAAACAGACGGTGAATTCATTGCAAAATAAAGGACCAAATAATCCCTTTGGAAATATTCCTCATTGCTGTTACCTTGCCATCACAGCTGGCTCAACATTCATTTTAGAAAATCAATTCAACACATTCATTGGTTAGTAAATAAGTTCTTACGTGGATTTTTTATTGTGGTGGAGTAAATGGCTGGTCCTGTGATTGACAAATACCTATTCCTGTTCACCGATACTATTGGTTTTATATAAAAAGTTATTTTGTGTGATACAAATCAATGCAAGGTAAACAATACAACCATATGTCCATGTACCTCCACCAGGTAAGTATTTCTAGATTTTGAATATATTGTGCCAAAGCAATATTTTATGATACTAAGTGATAAATATTATGTATGACAACAGAGCACTGTTAATATCACAAGCTATTCATTTACAATGAATATAATGGAGCCCAATTCACTATAAAACACAAAGCAATATCTTAGAATGATGAAAAAGTCTGTGGGTTAAATTGTATTTATACTTGTTACTTTTTCCAGTGTGCATTTATCATTTTACACGGACAATGTATTTTACTTTTCTGATTGCATCATTTTATTTTACCTGCCATTAATTCCCAATGATGACTCTCAAAAAATATCTTTTTGGATGTTTTCTTTGTAACTCGGAGGTTTACTTTCTCTGTGAGATGGCCAAACCCCGAAGCTGTCACTGAGTGTAGACAAGACACCAAATCTGGGACCGTTTACACAATGAACCTCCTAAACATGGGCATAGGGACTCATATGGCATTTTACTCCTATTATTAATTTGGTTCTAGTTTATTATACCATAAATTTTTATTATTATCTTCTCTTTTAATCAACCTTGAACTAACAACACCTAGTTGAAAAAGTATGAAGAAATAGCTCAGTTAATTAGTTATCAGCTATGTAAGTATCAGAGAGTAAATAGATTTTTTTCTTATTATATTTTTCAATGTTTTCCCTCTACTGTTAGCCTCTCTTGTCTGTATTGGTCATATACTATCAAACCCGATGAGTGCCCAAAAAATAATTACTTGTTACGGACAAAACAAATGATAAGAGGCAAACACCAATCCCTGCCGGGAAACTTGCTTGTGAGGTCTTTAGCGGCTTTGCCATCTGGATATTGCTATTTTTGCCTTTTATTAATTTATTTCTTGATTGATTTTTGAAAATTTGCTCATGCTATATCAAGATTGAGGAATGCTGGTGAACATCAGATTTTAAGTGTTGTCACAGAATCTCAGTTGACAGAAGCCATGGCTTTGACTAGGTTGTTTTGAGACATTACATTACATGCTTGTATTTAAATTGGCTATTGTGTAGATCTTGTGTTCTTATAGAAGATAAAACTCTGCCCTAGTCCCAGGTCCTTTGCAGACCATGAGATTTTTGCCTTGTATTTTGCTCCTTCTATTTTGCCATCAATCTGCCATTTTTTAGTCCTTCCCCTTTAAATGTATTATCACATCATGATGCTGGATTTGATGTTTTTTTTCTCTCTTCTCGTGTCCACTTTCTTCTGAGTTACCTTTCTTCTCTAAACTACCTTGTTGACTATAATCCTCTTTATCAGGTCAACGTTGCTCCATATTTTCTTCATTTCTTCAGAGAAGTTCATAATTTAGATATTTTTCTTCCTGGTATAACTTTTAATTATTATTGTTTGATTTTGTTATGTTCACATATTAACGTTAATAATCAAAGTGTGTGGTCTTCTAGAAACAGATTTAATCGTGGACCATGTAATAATGTAATAGAACAATTCAACTAATTATTACTAATTTATTTCTGAAGGCAGTGTTTTTTTTAAAGGCGTCACAGTAAAGCTATTTATTTAATATGTTTTATATTTAAAATGCAGACATTCTTTTAACGTACTGTTGCCATTCTCAGTAAGCTGTACTGCTTGCAAAGCCTTCATAGTTCTTACAAATACCTATAAGCAAGGTATTTGACCATTTTTATATAATTTTGTCATATGTACTGTATATGGGAATAACAAAATAATTTTTGCTGGCCCAACCGTCTTTGCTTGTTGATCAGGTAAGCTTATCCACGATTATCTGGTGTTGTAGATGATCAGAGCTCCCAGTCTTGGGTTTCCTCTGATGAAGGTGCATTGCAGCAGCGAAATGCGCTTCAGGCCTTTCAACTCACAGTCATGTGCACTTGTGCACATTCTGCACCATTCATTTTAAGTTTTTCAATGTTGTACCCTACTTTATATTAGGTCAATTTTAAGGGATAGAGGGCTGTGTATAAGGCTAACAGAAACTTGCTGTTTTTAAGCCGAGTTATTACACTTTTCTGTCATTCTCTGTCTATCTACCTTAATATATTAGGACAGTATATTCAGTGTGCTTCACATTGCCTGTACATTTTAAAATTTGGAATAGGATGACTAGTGTAGCAGAGCACCTTTTGCCTCCTAATGTATTCTAGGATCAACTATTCCTAACTGGGATCTTGATAGATTCTATTATTTTGTGTTCCAATATCCCCACACCCCTTTACCTCTTTAGATGAGCCCTCTCTCCTCTCTAACTAAGACTAGATAGCAATTCCATAATGTGTAGATTTAGATATAGGTCGATATTTTTTAGGACTTTAGAACCACTTATTTCCCCTATTTTACTGAATATGTTTAACGGTATTCAAGACATAAAGCAACAATATCTCCCATACTAAAACCAGGAAAAAGATCCATATTTTGTTTCAAATTATCATCCAATCTCTTTAATAAATACAAATATAAAAATATATATTCAAAAATACTAGCCAAAAGTTTAAAATCAGTAATTTATGTTTTGGTACATCATAACCAAGCAGGTGTCAGGCTTACCTTGCTGGGAGTCCAATATGCAGAGATATGCTCACCCTTGCAATTAGACACAGGCCAAGGTGGTCAAGGTAGAACTCACCTGGCCTGTGAATCTGTGCACCGGGGCTGTGCAGGTGAAGGCTTGAAGTCGCAGTACAGAAAAGGAAATCCAGGAGAATAGTCGTAGGTAAGCCAATGGTCAGAGGATGCCAGAAATCAGGAGATACGAGTAGCAAGCCGAGGTCAAGGGATGCCAGAGGTCAGGGTACAAACGAGTAGCAATCCAAGGTCAGGACAATACTGGAACGTGGAATAGCAATACTCTAACCAGAGTCATTGAACTGACACTGCCCTTAGGGAGGGGCAGTGTCTTATACCTTGTTGATTAGGTATCAGCTTCAGCTGGAGAGTTACTGACAGGTCTGAGCCAGGTGAAGTCCAGCCCCTTAGTGCTGTAGGCAATTCAAGTCCTGAAATGGCTCAGAGGTTAGAGAGCATGTCCAGAACTGCAGAGTACACAGGTTCAAATCCCTCTTCGGGCAATAAAGGGGCGACCCCGTCTGGCAGTCTGGAGATCACCGTGTGAATGCTGACAGCAGGTTTAATCAATAAAAGATCAGGAAGAGATAACATCTCAAATTTGTTGAACACAATCTCTATAATTAACCATAAACCCATACCAGCAGCTTTAATTACGTTAGATGCCAAAAAGGCCTTTGACAGGGTTAGTTGGAGATATTTAGAAGCATTTCTGGAGTCTTTTGGAATAAGAGGCCATTTGGTAAACATATTTTAAGCTTATATTCAAACCCCTCTGCAAATGTTATGGGCTATGGTGCAAATTCAGATTGGTTTGAAATAAAAAATGGCACGTGTCAAGGATGTCCGCTGTCTTCATTGTTATACATTCTTTCCATAGAACCGTTGGCAGAATATATTCGTAAATCACAAATTATAGATGGTATCTCAATTTCAGATATAGAAAGTAGAATTTTGATGTATGCAGATGATGTAATCTTAACACTTGGTAATCCTGACTGTTCCATACCAGCAGCACTAGAAATAGTAAAGTAATTTGGAATCTGCTCGAATTATAAACTTAATGTGAGTAAAATTCAAATTATAACAGCTAATCTCGAACATAGACAAGTAGAAGATTTAAAATTAAAATATGAATTTATTTGGAACAAGAAAGAGATACGGTATCTTGGTATCAATATATCTTTCGATCTAGATCAGATAGTTAATAGTAATTATAATCAATAATGGTCAGAATTAAAAACAACCATACACAAATGGAGCAATTTATATGTTTCTTGGGTGGGGAGAATAAATATAATTCGATCATATCTTACGCCAAAGATAGAATATTTATTGAGATCTATCCCATTTAAAGTTCCTAAAAAAGAAATATTTTAATTTCATAAGCTCTAAAGTTTGTTTGTGGTAATAAGAAATCAAGAATATCAGTTAAAAAACTATGGAAGAAACAAGAGGAGGGATGGTGGATATGGATATGGTGGATGCCAATATGTTTGCAATTTTTTTTAGCGTGGAATGTAAATAAAAGTTCCCCCCCATTCTGGTACTTTTCCAGATCATTCAGCTGTAGAAATGTTTAATTATCATTGTTATATTGGATAGAGCCAGAACACGTTAAAAAAAATAAATGCTAATAACAAAATTGTTACAGTAATTTTTAAGTCTATTAGTATATTACATTTTTTTTCAAATAAAAATTCCATTACATATCTGACTCCAATAGAAGTAATTGAAATCTATATTGAAAATATAAATTTGAAAAAATGGAGTTGTAACCAGACAAGTTGGACACACAGGAACAGAGGGGTTGAGTTTACCAAGGGAGGCAGTATAGGTGGAGAACAGTAGGGGACCAAGGACTGAACATTGGAGGACACCAACAGAGAGGAGTTGGGGAAAAGAAGAAGAAGAGCCAGAGAAAGAAACTCTGAAAGAGCCCTGGGAGAGGTAGGAGTAGCACCAGGAGAGAGCAATATCTTGTAGACCGATATTGCGGAGGATGAGAAGAAGCTGTTGATGATCAACAGTGTCAAAAGCCGCAGAAAGGTCAAGAAGAATTAGGATAGAGTAGTGATCACGACATTTTGCAGCGAGTAGATCATTGGATACTTTGGTCAGTGCCGTTTCCACAGAGTGCTTAGCGCGGAAACCAGAAAGAAAAAGAAGCCTTGAATATATAGGTAGTATTGGATGCCCAACTCTTTCTTTTTTACTTTAATTTAACAACCAATTTAAAATCTGAAAAATACCTAATGATCCATATCATGATGGCTGCTAAAAAAAATATGCTTTTAAGAAAATAAATAATTTGAAGATCTATGAAAAATTATGGAACCCCTGGGCGTTATTCCAATCTAATCACCTCTTGGAAATATGTTATAAGATGTGACACTACTTCCCCACCAATTTGTTATTTAATGAGTGATTTAGTTATTTATTGGGTGGTGGAGGCAGTTGAGAGAGAAAAGAAGAGGAAGCAGTAATAAAAAATCTCCCTCCTTTCTTTCACCTTCCTCTACCCTCCCCCAAGGCATTTAACACTGTATGTTTCTACATCTAGGATGTTTGATATATATATATATATATATATATGTTGTGTGTGTAAGGATACATAATGATACATTTTTATTTAAAAATGTGTATTACGTACAAATTTGATATTGTGTAAATGTTTGTTTTCTGTATATTTGAATGATACAAAATATGAAAATAAAATATAATTAAGAGATATTGGTGGTAACCACAAAGGCAAGTTAAAGCCTGAGTGTGGATGTACCTTTAACTGTGACATTGTAACATTCTATATAATTTGCTACTTTGTCTGTTATTTTAAGCAGGATAACCATTACATTTATAGTATACTGCAATTTATAATGCTGAGGGTTACTATTCTGTGCATACCGAGAGATCCGTATATCATCAGGCAGGATAGCCCTATTGGAGAGACTTCCCATAGATGTTCTCCTTTGTCCTTGGGCAGTCCTGCTCTGTTCTTTTGGCACACAGGTCCTAAACGTTTTCTAGATCTTTTTTATTTTTGTTTTTCAATTCTTGGACTTCAATTCTGCTTTGCTTTCATGTTATACTAACATTTCAGATGTTGTGTGAATATTGCAAAATAAAGGACACCATATGCTGTCTAGAGCTTTTCCTTTTTAAAAGGATGAATGAGAAAGTAAAAAAATAAATAATTGTAATTTTTCACGTTTGCAAAGTTTGCAAAACAATCTTTACCCAAATGTACTGTGGTATGAAATGTTTATATATATGCTATGCAGCCTTAGTTTCAAATAAATGTTATGCCAATATATTTTTTTCAGTCAAAAAGTGATTGGTAGTGAAGAAGTTAAACATGAAATTAAGTTTACGTTTATATTATGATTGTATTGTTGCTGCCAGGAAATCTAATTACCGCAATGTAAATTATTTGAATTTTATAAATCAATGGTAACCACTGCCCTGTATATTCCATCTGCTGCCAGCCCTTCCACCCGAATTTAAAGAAGATCTGAAGAGCAAAGAAGCTGTTGAAGGAGAATCAGTCATTTTGCAATGTGAGTTGACAAAACCCACCACTTCCTTAGAATGGAAAAAAGAGCATGAGGTTCTTAAACCTAGCGAAAAATACAAAATCCAACAAGAAGGTCTTATTGCCCAGCTGGTTATCAACAAATTGGATCTGCACGATACTGGAATCTACACCTGTGTGTGTGGAGACAAAGAGTCAAAAGCATCACTGACCATCAATGGTAAAAAAGTTGATCTGTCTTGATGTCCAACCATCTGTGCACCATAACGAGTCACTTTAACACCTTCATTATTATTTTTTTTTGGTGTCTGTGTGCACAATATATAACATAATTTTCAATCGAATTAACATCACGTTTGTTTGTCATTATCTTAATTTTTCACGTCATCCATCTTAAGGGTCCATTATCTTCACTGCTCACATCTTTCATTCAGGGTTCCATAATTTAACATCTAAAGTTGTTCTCTTATTGATGAAACCCCTACATTTTGTATTACAATATATTTACACTTATGAAGCATTACAAATGTTCCATGTTCCGACCCACTAGCTCTCCCTCCACGGTTTGCAAAAGAGCTAAAGAGCAAGGACACTGCAGAAGGAGAATCCGTGACTCTAAGCTGCGAATTGACAAGAGCTACCACTTCTCTAGAATGGAGGAAAGGAAACAGGATTCTCCAGTCCAGTGATAAATACAAACTTACCCAGGAAGGACTTCTTGCAGAGCTACATATCAGCAATGTGGATCTCCAGGATACTGGGGAGTATACTTGCTTATGTGGAGATCATCAAACAACAGCATCTCTCACCGTCAATGGTAACATATCGATAATAATTAACTTTGATTTACAGTTTTGTGTTTTCAACCATTATCAGTTTTACTATCTCTTGCATAACTCTTTGTGATCTTGATCATCTTCTGTTTCATCTGCCTACCATCATTTTTCGTTTGCTTTTATGTTCTGTGTTGTGTGAGATATGTCTTGCTTTAGTGTATTCCATAGCTTCTAACAATGATTGTCTCTTAGTGAAGTATGGATCCCAGAAAATTATTTAGCAGTCCTGCCAATCAGACAGGGTTTTTTTTTTGTTAGTTATTTTTACCAATTTCAAGCATTCCAAAAGAAATAAACATGATCGGTCTATCTTTTATTTAGAATCCTCTTCTATAAAATATTGAAATAATCCACTAGATGTATTTCAATAATTTGAAAGAGAAATCATAATAAAGGGTTACAAATTCTTGAATAACCTAATACCTCTGCTTAATCCACTTGTATCTACTCTTTTCTATCTCCAGCCTTTTAGAGATATTATAGAGTAAAAATTAAGGTGATAAAAACTTTCTGTTAAATGGGAATTCACCCAAACCTTTGACCCTTTACGACCTTCATCAGTCTATTGCGATCTATCTGTTAAACCAAGATTAGAAGCAGTAATGTACAAAGGTGATTGTGTATAGTAGCAACCTTTAGATTGGATGAATATTTTAAGTAGTGCATATTTATCTTCAGAATAAAAATACTAACAAAATGTACTCAACATGCTGTTAATTCTATGCTAGCTCTTCTACCGAGATTTACACATGACTTAAGGAGCAAAGCAGCCATAGAAGGGAGTGCAGTAAGTTTGCGGTGTGAGCTGTCCAGTGCTAATGCTTGTCTAGTGTGGAAAAAGGGAAAAACAATTCTCACACCGAGCTCTAAATACCAATTTATCCAAGAAGCTTGCATTGCAGAACTGGTTGTCATTGATTTGGTTCTGCTAGATTCCGGAGAGTACACATGCGTCTGTGGTGATCACCAAACTACGGCCTCCTTGTCTGTCAATGGTAACATATTCTCCAGAAATACCTTGTGATGTGGTCTGCAGTGTCTTTATCAAATGTAACCAATGCTGTCTGCTCTTCGCCACCCTCTTTGTCTTCATCTAACACCATCATCCATGTTCTTCATCTTGCACTTCTTCACCGTCTTGCAGTCACATGTTTTGTTTTGCATGTTTTGGAGAAATGTTTTCATGTGTTCCTTGGCAGTCACATTGTCACCTAACCTTTTTTGTTTTTGCATAGACAAATTACTCCAGCATTCTTCCTTCATGATTACATTTTTATCTTTGTACAATAAGTAGTCATCTTTGATCTAGACTGGCATTGTCCAACTTCACTCCAGGTGGTCACTATGTGCTCACTGCTTTAACCTTGCACATAGTACGTAGTGATGAATGCAAGCTTGAAAATAATATTATAATGTTACTGTGATTGTGACCTAATCAAAGCTTATTTATCTATTTATCTTGCAATATGTATGTACAATCCCATACAATTACATATACAACAAATACCTTGAAACAAATATGAAATAGACAATTGTTTAAATGAATAACATTACAATGTCAGTCTCACTCTTAGAAGGTATATAGGTTAGCCTTTTAGATTTAATACAATCACTGAGAGCTACCAATCTATAACCCAACAGGCTTCACAAGTAACTAGTTAACTTTTGAGTATAAACAAATTTGTACCGGGTGAATATTTGTTTGCTACAATGTTGCCACGATGGGCCATGTGATCACTATATAATATGTGGTCGGAAAATTAGTTTCTCTTTCACATATCAACTCTTTACTTCTACCGATGGATGGGCTCCACACATCCTTTGTTGTTTTCTGTATGACATAGATCATATGTACCTAATACCATCTTCGTTCCGTATCAGCCTTACCACCACGATTTAAAGAAGAGCTAAAGAAAAAGGAAGCTCTAGAAGGAGAATGGGTCACTTTTTGCTGTGAACTGACCAAGCCTAGCACGTCTCTAGAATGGAGAAAAGAAAACAAGTCTCTCAAACCAAGTGAAAAATACAAAATCATCCAAAAAGGTCTTGTTGCTGAGATGGTGATTGTCAATTTGAATATGAACGATGCTGGGGAATACACATGTATTTGTGGAGACCAAAAAACCTCAGCTACTCTCACAGTAAATGGTAAAATGACGCCCGAATTCTCTTTGTTGTATTGTCTTTTGTCTTCACACATTACTAACACAGGCACTCACCCTTTGAAAAAACACATAAGGAATAAATTGTCTTTGATTTTGGAATTTTCAACTTATCTGACTTCATTTGTAACTAAAATCTCTAGCTAATCGGTACCTTAATTGCCTATCAATACTTAAATAAGTTTCACTCCTACCTAGGTGTATTCGTCACTCACTTTAAAGCTTATTAAATGCATCTCTTGTGTTTTTGGTAGCTCTACATTCAATATTTTTATTTGAGCATACCTTTCACATTCCATTAGATCCACAATTCCACTTGTAAATGTTGCATAATGTAGCAAGTTATAACAACATCTGTATGACAACCCTGGACTGGACTATAATGATAACTTAAATGTTGTGAGTTTATTGAGACTTTTGTATGCATACCTTTCTAGAACTTCCAGTAGTTTTTCTGGAAGAACTAAGAGATGACGTGGTGACGGAAGGCCAAACAGCCACATTGCATTGCGAGATGAATAAGTGCGATTTGTCAGTTACCTGGAAGAAAGACAATCGGGTGCTTAAAGCAAGTGACAAGTACATTATAAAACAGGAAGGGACTGCTGCTGAACTGAATATTAAAAATCTTGAATTGAAGGATACTGGAACCTATATATGTTTTTGTGGAGATCAGCAAACCAAAGCAACCTTAAAAGTACAGGGTAATTAAAATATTCCCTACTGGGAGCTTTCTCTTGTATTACTTAGAAAATATTTTCTTAGTCACTTCCTGTTTTTTTTCCCATTCAATTATTTCCATTATATTGAATTAATTAATTAATTCATTCATTCATTTCCAATATTTATTGTACGCTTATTCAGTCAATCCCTGTATTTATTTCCTCTTCATTCATGAACTTCTTATATTTATTTTATGCTCGTTCATTCACGCCTTGTATTTATTTCCCATTTATTCATTCATTCACTTCCTATATTTATTTTATGCTTATTCATTCACTTCCTGTATTTATTTCTTTTTCATTCGTGAACTTCCTAATTTATTTTATGCTCATTCATTCACTTCCTGTATTTATTTATTTTTCATTCGTGAACTTCCTATATTTATTTCTGCTCATTCATTCACTTCCTGTATTTATTTCTTCTTCATTCATTCACATCCTATTTTTACTTCGTCTTCATTCATTCACATAACTATAGTTATGCCCATTTTTTGATTTCTTGTATTTTCTTCCTCTCCCGTCATTCACGTCTTCTGTGTTCTTTCTTGCCAGTCATTCACTTCATGCATTTTCTTCCTCTGTATTCATTCACTTTCTGCATTTATCTTTTCCCCATTAATTCACTTTGTGTGCTATCTCCCACATTTATTTTCTTTGTGTATTCACTTCACATTTATTTACATATTTCATTCATATCTCCCCATTTTCCTTCATTTCTTCTTTCACATCCTGTATTTTCTTTCTCTCCAGTCACTCAATTGTATTTATTTTTTTCTCTAGCCATTCCGTTTCTGTAATTTTCTCGCCAACTATTAATTTAATATTATATGTTTCATCTAATTTCATTTACTTTCTTCTCTAATCAGTCATTTCCTACATTTACTTGATACCTAGCCATTCACTTCTTAGACTTATTTACTTTCTCACAAGTCAATCACTTCTGCTATTTTATTTCTCTAATATTTCTGTATATGCTTTCTTCCAAATTTCTCCCCAGGCCAGTTACGTCCTGTATTTACTTCCTCCCCAATTATTCACTCTCTGCATTCACAGTAGTCTATCCGTCATTCACTGCATTTAATTACTACCTGAGTCATTCTCTTAATTTCTTAACTTTCTCAGCCAATCACTCATTTTACAAATTTACTTTTTTAAACGGGATACTTTATTTTTTTTAAATTTATTCATACTTTTTGTCCTTCTTTGAATTTTTTCCTGCCATCTCTTGCTGTCATTTTTTTATTCTGTTAAATGTACAACAAATGGGATGTCGAGAACTATTTACACCAGAACTTCCCAGCAATCTATTCATAAACATATAGTGTCATTATTTCTTTATGACAATATACTTATACTTTGGTCTTGTCTACGAGACGTGTTAAACCTCTGTGTTTCATTTGTACCATTCTGTCACTTTCTTTAGAATTACCTATACGTTTTAATGAAGAACTTAAAAATATGGAAGTTACTGAAGGCCAGAAGGCCATTTTACATTGTAAACTGACTAAATCAAATTCTCGAGTGGAATGGAAGAAAGGTCACGAGACCCTTAAAAATAGCAGTAAATACAAATTGCACCAGGAAGGTCTTGAAGCTGAACTGATCATCAGTGATCTAGATCTGAGGGATTCTGGGAACTATACGTGTTTGTGTGGAGAAGAGGCAACTACGGCTACCTTAATAGTGATAGGTAAATGATTATACCAATACAATGCATCACTTACCTTGAGAGTTACTCCCTCCATCCCTTTACCTCTATATGTTCTTCATTCATGCCTACCAAAAAATAGAAAAAAAAAAGGAATTTATGAAACTATGTAAAAAAGTGTATAAATCACAATTAAAATTCATACTAGTTACACGTCTATACAACGTGGAGTTTGACATTTCACAGTGGTTGGACAGAATGGTCCTTTGGTTCTTTACTGCTTAAAAAAAAATCTGTAGTTTTATGTGATCTCTGTGAAAATGTTAAGTGTTGTATGTAGGTTCTAAAACATGTTAAAGAGCGCAAACTCCCTGAAAAGTTACTATTTGGTACCTTTTTGATTTTCTTAAGTATTTGGCCAAGTTTTGCAAAGTGAACTATATCACAGATTTCTCAACAATATGTTTATATGGAGATTTCATCATGTAAAATGGAGCGAGTTCCATTGGACTCACATATTATCTCCAGCTACCAATTGAGATAGAGAAACCATGGGCTATAATGTATTTATTGATCTGGTAGATTGGACTAGCTCATGAGATCTGGCCTCATCTTGCAAGTCTGAATGAAGTGTTTGGTATATATTCAAAAGTTCAGAACAATTTGAGTTTTTGTGCTTTATTATTTTCCATGTTACAATTATTTTAGAATTACCTGCTTCTTTCAACGTCAACCTGAAAAATGTTGAGGTTACAGAAGGAGGAATTGCCATTTTTCGGTGTGGAATTACCAAGTTGTCTGCTTCTGTGGTATGGAAGAAAGATGACAGCACTCTCAGAACAAGTGACAAATATGAGATGAGACAAGAGGGTTCTACAGTAGAGTTAGTAATCAGTGATACAGAACCTGCGGATCAGGGATTGTATAAGTGTGTCTGTGGCGATCAGGAGACCTGGGCCTCTTTAACAGTCAATGGTAACTTATTTTTTTTAAAATATTTGAGTAATTATGTTTTACCTGTCTATGATATATACACGGAAATTACTTACAGAGTTTTCATGCACAATATTTAATAGCTCATTCAAATTGCTGTTGTGTAATTGTATTTCTAAACGGATTGGTCATAACGAAATCACCAGATTTTTATATAATAATAGGTATATATGTTTTCTTCTTTTTCGTGTTGTATTTTTTAGATTAGACTGCTAAGAAAATGCATTGTTCAAGGGCTCTGTAGATATTTAGTAAATTCAGCAAAAACAAGAATTGTCTTCTACAAAAACAAGTACACAATCGAAAACCCCAAAACATAAATATTTTTTTGGCTATTCACAGCAATGTGACCCTTTTCATGTTTCGAGTTTTTATGAAGTCTGATGTTTTATTGACGACAAGGTGATTAATAGTGGTCGTAAGAGGCTGTTTCACTTCAGTTTATTTATTCCATAAATCTCAAAAGGACACTGTGTAGGGCATGAAAATGGATTGTCTGTATAACAGTCATTGGAAAAAATGATTACAAAGAAACAGTACCATTAATAGGATGATTTAAGTGATGTGGATGTTTAACTTGTACTTCAAAACTTCTGCTACCAGCTCTGCCGATTGTTTTCAAAGAAGAACTGACGGATGTTGAAGCCACAGAGGGTGAAGTTGTCACTCTACGTTGTATGCTAAGCAAACCAAATATTCCTGTGGAATGGAGTAAAAATGGCAAACTTCTCAAACCCAGCGACAAACTTGTTTTCAAGCAAGATGGTCCAAATGTAGAACTTGCAATCTGTAACGTGGATGTGAATGATGCAGCAGAATATACCTGTGTGTGTGGTGATAAGAAGACTACGTCTGTGGTTAAAATTCATGGTAAAAAGTATTCCATTACCTTCCTTTAGAATATATATATAAAACCCATACCACGTAGCCTAGTGTGGTCATTCAGGGAATTTCGAGACAGGCGTTCAATGAAAGTTGTTGTTAATGTTAAAGCAATGTTTTCACTAGCAGAACATTGTCAAATAAACCGTTATGGGAAAATGCAGTTCTATGGAATCATTGATGAATTATCACCGTGGAAACAGATAATTGTTTCCACTGATTAATGTTTTATGTTTTTTTTTTACAACATCAGCTTAAAGATTCTGGGGTATACGTTGGCGCCATGATTTAGGCTTCACAGGTTTCAATGAGCCTGTATGGTTATTTTCTTCCAAGTTTTGACCACAGTCAAGAAGTGGAATTCTAATCTACATTTGGATGGTCACTGGCAATGTTCACAGCCAGTGCCACCTTCATAGATTCCACTTAGCACCCAAAATTCCATTATGAGCACAGCTGGACAAGAAACTTAATTTCCATTAAAGCAAAAAAAAAAAAAACACAAAAAAGCACAACATAAAAACAGTAAAATAATTAGGGCAGCTTAGGATATTGCCACGAGTCTTTGTGACCTTATTCCTAATATGTGAGAGGGATGCTCTTCCATTGTCTTTTAGCACTCCCGGTGATATTTAAAGAGGGACTGAAGCATGTTGAAGCCACTGAAGGTGAAAAAGCCACTCTCCATTGCCAGCTCAGTAAACCAGATGCATCTGTGAAATGGCTGAAAGGAACACAGATTCTTAAATCCAGTGCCAAGTATGAACTCCAGCAAAGAGGGGCCATCGCTGAGCTACAGATCCAAAATCTGGAAACAGCTGATTCTGGGGACTACACTTGTGTTTGTGGAGAAGAGAAAACATCTGGTGTCCTAACCGTGACGGGTAACTATTTTATTTCTGACCGAAGCTTTAGGTTTTATGGGTGCTTGTGAAGCTATATGGCTCTCTTGGTGTTCAGAATTCAGCAGATACATATTGATAGTTCCATTGACTTATTACACATACATAGATACGTCCCACTGTAGACTAACATCATTATAACCATCACCATTTAGCTTCACAAGAGTGGGATATTTGAGGTTTGTGGCCGACCTTTTAGTAATTCTCTCATTAAACAGGTTGAGCTCTTGGTATATTGTGTTAACTGGAGCAAGTGTCGCTGTTTAAACCAATACTAACTGTTTGGGTTTCATATTTAATCTCTTTGTTAACTTCCGATTTTAAGTTATACATTTACATTTCTTTTTCTTTTTTGTTATTTTTATCATATAATTCCATGGCTCATCTATATATTTTTGTTTAATTTTTATGTATAGCATGTGATATGAAATGAGTAAATAATAATAATGTAATAATGTTTAATACAAAGGCCATTTACAATAAAAAGAAAATCAGATAAAGTGAATTTATCCCCCCCACCCCCCTTTCCAGTCTCCAGAAGACCTTTACCCAAGGAACAATGCGTTGTTTGTGACTACAAACATGTATGGTCGCTCGCTAATTCTGACATTCCTGCGTCCAATTTATCTCAGTCCCACCTGTATAGATAGACTCTAGCGTCATTCTATGGAGTCTTTCCAGCATCAATATCACATCAGCCTCAGCCATCCAGAATAAAAAGTAATTTTTGCTCACATCATCGAATGATGCGACTAGTCACCTTTATCTATTTTTAATTGGCATCTCATTCAACGCACTTCACCTTTGCAACCGTGGCACAAACCCCTCTAGCTTCAGGACCAGTGACATTTTGTGGTTTCAGATCCCTAAATGTTCATTCATGATGTTTAATCTTGGTTTTGGCTCAGCTAGCTTCTTTGTTCCTGATGTCTGTTTTCCCTTATCTGGTCATATCTGGTTGCTGATTTTGATTAACCCCTGCTCGGTTTAGTTTACCCTTCTGGGTTTCAGTCGTAGATCTTTTATCTCAAATACTTCCCCCCCACAATCTGGTAATATGTGCCCATGGTAGTACATTACTGTTCAATTGGATTATTGTCTTTTCAATTTTAATATTACCAAAGACGACCCGGGGGGGCACACTCAATCCCAGATGAACACCAGGTGCTCAGCTGAAGCAGGCCCAGCAAATCGTAATCCTAGATCTTTGCCATTTTTTTCTTTTTAATTTTTATACGCATAGGTTTGAACCCTTGTTGAAGCTCAGATTTACAGTCTGATTTTACACAATTTATTACTTTTCTAACCTTTTTAAAACCATTTTTTAATGGTCCCACTTCAGTCTTGTTTAAACTTTTAGAGCTTGTCTAAAACTTCCCTAAATGTGGAAATTGATTTAATTGTAGTTTTTGCTTATTCTCTGCAACGTCTGTCACACTGGACTTCCTGTTTCTACTTCAAACTCTTCGTGACCTTAACCTTTATATTGTACTTTCCTTGTCTGCCAATATCATTTCATTGGCTCATTTTGGCACCTCCACATCGCTGCTAACTATTGAGATGGAGGCCTCTAAGATCCAATTCTTCATCTCCTTTTCCTGGAACTGCCATTCTTGGCTATCTAGAAACTCGTTTTGGCTTCCAGTACTAGCAATGCTTTTGGCACTCACGTGTGCCCTTTTTCTCCTGATTTCCCCCTTTTTATGGATCATGTCACTAATCGCCTCTCCCCTTTCTTTAAAATCTGTCTCAGAACATGTCAATTGAGTTTCCATACACATTCTACATGAGTTTTTACTTTTTTTCTCATTTGACTCTGCTTCTTACATCCAATCATTCTCAAAAACATGCCTCGTTTAAACTCACATTTAATGTATCTAAAACAAGATGCAATCCTTCATCGCCCTCTCTTAATTGGTCTCTTCTATATCCAGATTAATACACTGCTGCCTGATGTATCTTTTTTTGTTCATCTTTTATTTTACCCTCTTTTCTTACGCTGGCTTCCTGTATGCTTTAGGATTTAAATAAAATATTGTTTATTATCTACAGAGCTCTTCACAGATACATATGTAACCACATTTGCAAGTGTGGCAGACGTCCTGGTGCTCCGATTGGGTACCTCGCCAAACACCAGCCCCTAGCAGCTTGGCTGGAGTCTTGTAGTTGCTTCCCACCCTGGAACAGGGTCCTGGATCCAACTTCCAGTGATCAAAGCTGTCCTGGAGACAGTACAGCTATGTAGTGATTATAGCTGTTATAGCCTTCCCCCACAGACATTAGCCAAGACTTAAGGCTGGGAGTGAACTGGTTTAATGGGGCATGGTACAGGCAGTTTATACACAGACCCCCAGCAGGGGGTCTCCATAAAATTCAATACAGACTCCTCCCCGGAGTCTCTGTGTCTGGGAGATAATTGAGTGTACTTTGCTTAAACTAATTATCTCCCAGGCACAGATGTACAAGGCACAAAATGTTTAACACCCCAACACACAATATTACAAGGGACTCCCACAAGTCCTATATCCCCGGATAGCCTGGATCTGAGCACCCAACACATCCAAAAAGCGTTCGGATCCCACGAACACAGCCGAATCGCTACTGGGTTAAAGTTTTGAACGACTGCACACGTGGCTTCTGCCCAAAATAGTTCCAAAAGAAAAGTGGTAGGGGTTGGTTACTTTCAGGAGTCCAAAAACGAATAAAACACCAAACTGATTCTCTGGCTCCTAGTTAGCGATTGTTCGCCTAGTTCATGCGAACAGTCCTACCAAACAGCGCTCTCCTGACATGTGTAGAAAAGAAGCAGGCATTCGTCAGCAGTGTGCGCGAGTTTGTCTGTCCAATTTCAGTTCCATACACTCTACGATTTTTTTTAATTTTTTTTTTTATTCTTTATTTTTGTTGTGCATAAGCTTTTAACAGTCGGTTGGGAGGTACCCCAACGGCATTCCTCCAACGCATAGTATACAGTTTAACAGAGAGGTACATGCAATATCTAGCACAAATTTTGTGTTTAAAGGTAGTTGAGTATGAGCATTGTAGTAAGTAAACTTAAGTAACATTAAACTTTGCGTCGCTATTGTGTTCAGGTATCAGAGTGCATATCTGCTGAGTGTATGAGTAGAGTGAAGCGAGATGCTATACTGGAATGTACAATGTGTAAATATGCTAGGTCTAGACGATTTTCTTTAAAAGTGAGTAGAGTTAAGAACAACAAAGGGCCAGGTGTCGCTCGGTACAGTGAGGAGGCTCGCTGTGCTACTGCCTGAGCTATAGACGTTTATCGCAATACAGAAACCTATCCATGAGTATGTGCGTTCAGATGCTGAGTAATACCTAGGTATAAGCATGCTAGGCAAACTTCTTAGAACAATATATACTGGCTATCAGCGATACTGTCTATACATGAGGAGGATTAAGTATACTTATGGAAAGCACAGTGCATATAAGAACAGAAAATAAAAAGATTAAACAAAAATAGGGTATATGCATCAGGAGTAACTATAACTGAGGGTGACCCCTCAGAGGTCCCCAAGACCCTTCCTTTGCGAGTCCAACTCATGCAAGACAAAAAAGACAGAAAGCTTCTGAGTCTGTTGCGGGTGCCGTTGGAACAACTTGCCAGGAGTGGGAAAGTCCTCAGCTCCTCTTTGGAGCCAGCCAGTTCCCTGTTGGAGCCAGACTAAGTTTTGCCATGATAGTCCCGGTGTCAGGCCCAGCAGCCCGCAGGAGTGGAAGCAGATAAACTCAAAGTAGCATTCAGGCAAGGTGTTCGATGTCTGTCTGATCTTTGCTAATGGCAGCAGTGACTAACTTGGTTTGTGGTGCAGCGTAGTCGTGTTGCGCCTTCCTGATAGTCGCTGGGGTCTAGGTCAATCATGACGAGGTAATAAGATGGTGTCCCGCAATAGCATTGGAGATTCAGATGTTAGGTGTTTAGTCCGATGCAGGGACAGAGTATGTTATGCATAGGTCTATGTCCATGGGTATTGGCTCGTTACATTTGTCCGTCAGGTTATGTGGGTTCTGCCGGGTCGTCTGCGTCGAGTTCATCACCGGGGCTGGCCAACAGGCAGACCGGGTCTTACCGCCCTTTCATCCGATGCCCAGTCTGTAGGGAGGTGTGCGGTCACGTTGCCGTGGGTTCACCGTGTTCAGGCTACGTGAGGCAACCCTCCAGTTTCTGTCATGCTGCAGGGTCAATACCTCGCTGTCCAGCGTTCGGCGTCTGCTGAAGGCCGATGTTAGTCCAAGCTGGCGTCTCTCACTTTTACCCCTGTTCATTAGGGAGGTTACATAACGTTGTTCAGACGGGATTCCCCCTTTGCCCCAGGACTGTATCAGAGCCAGTGCCATCTTGCCACGAGCCTGGGAGCCAGTATGGGCCAGGGTCGTCCCTTTCGGGATAATGCGGGGAGTCCTGCTGGTCGATGCTGGTCGTCGTGTAGCCGCTCTCCGCTGATGTGGCCGGCACCCACGGGGTATGTCCCCTACTGCTCTCAGCCTGGGAGGGCTTTTAATGTGTGAGTTAGTGGCGAGGGACTTCGTTGTGCCCTGAGGTGGAGTCCCGGATTTCCCAGCGCCGTGAACCCGGTCCCGGGTGATTGGATTGCGGTGGGTCTTCGCCGGTTGTAGATGCAGTGCCAGGTTGGCCCAAAAGCGGTCAAAGATATTTGCAATGGAGTCTTTAGCATGGCCACTGGGGCCTGATGGTGCATGTTGGTGCTGTCGCGTGTCTCTTTTGGTTGGATCATGCTTTTCCGCCATGTTGGAGGCCCCCGCTCCCATGCTGCTTGAGGGGAGCGCCAGGACTGTCGCGTTATAGTGAGGGTGGGGTGCCTCTTTTGGCGGGGACCGGGATATCCCCCACCGGTCCACAGGGGGGGGGGAAGCAGTACTTGCTCGTGTAAGGGTTTCAGTGTCGGGCGGGAAGGCGGCCGTCCTTCCCCCTCCCTCGCCTCTCTCAGTAGGCCCAAACCGGTTGTTGCGGTTCCCGGACAGATCGGGTATCGAGTAAGGTATCTCCGGGTCCATAAGAGCTTCTTTAGTCCAGTGGGCTGTGTTGAGGGTGAGTCGTGTCACTTTACCCCGTTTTATCGGCATAATTGAGTCTTTGCTGCAGGAGCTCATGTTGAGTGCGTCTGGTCGCTTCGCTAGCTCGGCTCCGCCCAATTAGAGTAATTTTAATTAAATTGTCTCTGCCATGGCAAGGCAAAACCTCTTTTGCGTGTCCTCTTCACCAACGATCTGCTTCTTTAAGCTTCCATGTATCTAATTCTGACACCTTGCAAATATATATTTGTTAACTCTTGGGCCAGGAGGGAGAACCTTACCCCTGGTGGTCGGCTGGGACAGGCTGCACTGGAGGCTGGAGCTGACACTCTACGATTTTAAGGGTCAGTTACATGGCCCATAGTCCTTGGGCAGGAGGCTAGCCAGCAGGCTCCTCCAGGAGCTCGTGGCATAAGCACATTTGCCACAGCAAGTACAACTCTTCATGGTCCCCTTGCTTTGCCATTAACTTTTCATGTTTTTTATTCACACATGCATCTTCCCCTTACAGAATGTCTCTAGGTCTGCCACATTCTCATAGAACACCCGTTCTTGCTCTCAGACTGTCCATACTTATTAGACCTTTAATAATTCATCATCTGCTGCTTGTATTGTATTGTATTGTATTGTGTTTTTTCAAGGAATAGCATTATGACATTGAGCTTTTATAAATAATAAAATAATAATTAAAATTGTATTTTAATTTCTTTCAGCTGCCATTTAAAAAAAGGGGGGGGGAGTTTTTGGGGAACTTGGGAGGATTGTCATCATGACTTGCAAATTATTGGAAATTAACTGCAAAGAATCTGCAGGGCAAATGGTAGAAAACGGTGAATTAAAACATTCGGTCATTGAAAGAGTGTTTGGGATCAAACAGAGGAAAAACCTTTTGACCTGTAAACCAATATTGTGTATTTGCAATAATGTTGCATGGACACCAGCCTGTGGCTAGAGTTAATAAATACACACTGTAACAGTTACTTTTACGTAAAGAGGTGATACAATGAGTGCACTAGTCAGAGGCATTGATAAGTTCCAAAAATATCCAGGACGTGAACCCAAATGAAAACTCAAAGACTGCCAGCCCAGGCTTGAGCTCTGGCGTCCCACATTTTGGGACACCATATATATATATATATATATATATATATATATATATATATATATATATATATATATATATATATCAGAGATCAGGTCCCCATAAAAAACAATGTGAGTGCATGCAAAGTGTACTCAGGGGATTCAGTCTGGGGATAAAGTATTTCAGAAATGTTGTGCTTGTGGGCAACTCAGAATAGGCCAGCACATCTGTTAGTAAGCTTGGTGTGAAATGCCACCAGGATTGTACACCATCTTTTGCATCGTTCATGGTCATGAAGTCCTTTTATCAGCAGACATAACCTTTAGTGCATCACTGGTGACCCATTTTGTAACCTCTCCAGCCCTTGTCCCAGATCATAGTGCCAATGTTGGGAGATTTTTTTTAAAGGCTTCAAAATTAAATTAAGTGCATCATTCTTGCCCCTCTGACTTTACCATATAACCCTAGAGGCTCCACCTCTTGACCTCTTAGGCTTCATCCCAACTGGACCCTACTTTTAAAACTTAAGGTTTTGCTCTGTTGAAAAGTAAAAGCTTAGTTTAAATATAGTGATTGTTATGTTAATAGAGATATTCTTAGCATATGGCAATTTATTGAAATTGTACATTTCTCTGGTAGCCTTGCCAGTTGTGTTCACTCAGCTGCTTCAGAACTGTGAGGTCCAGGAGGAGGGCACTGCGACACTGCGATGTGAATTATCCAAGCCTAATGTCAAGGTAGAATGGAGTAAAGTTGGTCTAGGACTTCAGCCTGGGGCCAAGTATGAGATGAGGCAGAGGGACCATGTTGCAGAGCTACTGATACATAATCTTAAATTGGAAGATACGGGAGAATACAGTTGTGATACAGGAGATCAGGAAACCAGAGCATTCTTAACAGTAAAAGGTACATTCAAAATGTATTCCAACTCTGCCATCCAAATAATAGCCAAACAGTTAACTATTTAAGAACCAACATTCTCATATAATGGAAAGGTCAACCTTATTGCATGAATACGTTTTCCAGGTGCCTTTTATACTGTGTGGGAGTCCCTTTATTTAATCCTAAAACATTAAAACCTTTATACAGGTTGACTGAACTACAGTCTGTTTAAGTTCTCATCTGAATCAATCACAGTCTCAACATCCCAATACTTTAACAGCAACACTTTTAGTATTATTGTTTTGTTGAAAAACGAATTCTTATCTGAGTGTCAGCTGACCTCACTATATCAATGCATTCACCCTACAAAGCAACAGCTTCTCAATTTCCAGTTTTAAACATTCATTTTCCTACCTTTTTTATATAACCATTATTTTTACAGGGCATGGACTGTTTGCTCTGTCCTTTTGCAATGGGCATCTGTAAGCGTTCATACTGTACAGTCTATTATAGTCTATTTAGCATCCTTTTACAGTCTATTATAGATCATGCTCAGAATTTTCATACAGAGATGCTAAATGTAATGCTTTACTCATAGTGTCACTATCCTCCTTATCAATTATTGCCTGGTACAAACACTCTAACATCTACTTCTATCCTCAATACTAATTGTAAGACCATTATTTATACACAATGTGTTTCATCCATGTGAGTTTAGTTGAAACGGTGTCCTAAACTCCCGTGTCCCAACTCTTCCAAATATTCACTCAATTTTAATTATATGTTTTGCGCATTCTCCTAGGGGGGAATTTTCATTCAGTAACATCTTCATTTCTTCATATACTATAAATATGTATATCCTTAAATTGTGAATGTCGGTTCACGCATTTGTCTAAATGTTTAGTTTCACTTAATCCCCAAATTTGCTGTCAGTCAAACCCATATCTCCTGCTGCAGATCCACTTGAGTCATTGATGTAGTAGATCCCAAAATATTTTCATATTTGGACTCAAAAAAGAGTACAATGCCACTTGCAAATTCTTCTTCACTGGTAGAGTTGTATCATGTTTATTCAGTTCTTCATGTGCTTTCTGTTTAGCCGTGCCAATACTCTTCATCAAGCCCCTGAAAAATACTGTTGTGGAAGATGGGGTGAGCGTTACACTGCGCTGTGAAACCAGCAAGCCAAATGTTCCTCTTGAATGGTGGAAAGGTACTGTGAAGCTCTTCCCTTGTGCCAAATACGCAATGAAGCAAGAGGGTGTGGTGGCTGAACTGGTGATTTACGATGCTGAAGCAGAAGACTCGGCAGATTATACTTGTGACACTGGAGATGATCAAACCACTGCAACGGTTAAAGTGAATGGTGAGTCAGAATTTGGCCTCAGCCAATATGGTTTTATTTTGGAAGGATTTATTTTAATTTTAAAGGAAGGGTTAAAATTAAGATAGCTCGGCTACAAATTTGAAAACAGAAAGGTTATTATGTTACGTCCAACTGATTATATGTCAATCTTCCTTTCTAAATGAGGCCTGTCTGCTATGATACTGGGAGCCTAAAAGATTCATCTCAAATTGCAATCCAATTACCTAGACCCAAAGAGACAGAGGTTTCATACTGCCCATGTATTTAGCTTGAGAAGGAACTTTACTTTTGTAACTCAATCCCTCTGTCCCTTCCTTTATTCTGGTGTCCCTCTTTTTCTGGAGATTAGTATGTAAGTGTATCGCAAGGTGCCATGGAAATCAAACTCACAGAAATATTTATTTAAACTATAAGATGTGTTTGAAAGTTTAGATAAGTATAATACTTATCTTGCTCGGTGTTACATTTTAAATTTCATAAAAGCTTTCTGTAGAACATCATGTCAGTAAATAAGCAGTGTTATATGAGCATAATATACAAGAGATGTTATAATGTTACTGATATTTTTTATCTTGCTGCAAATTTGCAATTAAATGCTTTTAATACCTCTTAGTACTTATATACGATTCCATGGTTTTGTACAGTTATTGTGTTGATCAGTCAGGATTGTTTTTATTTGCAGTTCTCGAGTTTTTGAAGTCGCTGGAGAATGTGGCAGCAGAAGAAGGTGGCACTGCTCGTTTCTGTTGCGAGTTGTCTGCCAAGACGGCATCCGTAGAGTGGCGAAAAGGTGCTGTGAAGCTACAGTCCAATTCCAAATACAACATAAAAGTCAATGGTCCTGTGAGAGAACTTATTATCCACAATCTGGAGCTGGAGGATGCTGGGGAGTACATCTGTCTTGCTCGTAGTAAGAAGACGTCTGCAACCCTTAATGTTAAAGGTAATGGATCTTTAGCAACCATGGGAAGATAAACCAGTAGGCTTGAAATCAACCCTGGGAGATGATGGAAGGGTCAATAGAGCACAGAGTAGACTTGTGTATTCACTTTCAAATGAATTGCGATTCATCAAAAATTTTAGCAGTCAGCGAGTCATCCGAATTACCGAACACCAAATCACCATATGACTGAATCACGAAACAAACAAAATGAGGAATGAATGAGGTGTTTTGTGATTCAAAGTTCCACCCGTGGAACCAAAAAAAAAATTATTAGTGGCTAGGAGCCACAAAACTGTTGATTTTAGGAGCAGTAAAAAAAAAACTAATTTGGTTACTTCTTCTCGACCTGTGAACCAAATGGAGTGAAAAAAAGCCTATCGTACTGCAAAATATATACATAATAATTATATTATCTATATATTTTGCAGTACACTAATTGGTGCCTTTTTCCTCCATTTTGGTTGATCCAAATAATTGTCCCTGAAATGATCACACAGTCAAAATTCATCTGAACCGAAACGCCACATGGACGAAAATCAATTCTCCCCAAACAATATTGTACGTAGAAGAACACTCAGCACTTTGCGGGTTACATTACAGAGAAGGGAGGTACAGTCAGTGATTTAAGATTTAAGAATTACAAAATGTTTTTCGATGTTACTTTGAAGGGTTGATGCATGACAGAAGTTGAATTGCTGCAGCAAAGGACATATTGTGGCATATTGTCATGAACTATTTCAGTTATATTTCTTCTATATTCCTGATTAGAACTGGATGTGACCATAGTCCATGGGTTAAAAGATGTGTCAGTGGTTGCTGCGGAGGACGTTGTGTTCAGGTGTGAAGTGTCCCACGCCAATGAAAAGGATGTTGAATGGAAGCTACAGGGAATAACCCTTGAGAACAATGAGATGAATGAGATATCAGTGGAGAATGGAAAGATCCATGTCTTGAAGCTGAGCAGTGTGACCCTGGAGGACTCAGGGACGGTGGTCTTTAGAGTTGGACCATACATGTCCACAGCAGAACTCACAGTGAAAGGTAACAAGTGATACATTTGCACAGTTGGCTTTTCCCAGCCACAGGTACAAAGTAGATACATATTATAAAACAACAAACTACAGAGGCTGATGTTGACTATATTATTATTAACAATAAAACAATTATCGTCATTTCAGAATTAGGGCACCATCACCTGCCATCTTAAATTTGTAATGGATATGATCAAAATGATGGCCAGATCCCACATCATGTTTCAATGGTCTTCTGTAGATTAATAATAAATCTGTGCCCTTTCAGCCCCACTCCCGGTGTTTACTAAAGAACTGAAAGATGTAAATTTGGAAGAAGATGCCCCAGCCATTCTGCAGTGTGAGGTCTCACAGCCCGATGTACAAGTGGTGTGGAGAAAAGGCATTGAGCAGATCACACACGGTGGGAAGTATGATATACGAGAACATGAGATGATCCATACTTTGCAGATTTCCAGTTTGAAACCTGAAGACTCTGGAGTTTACTCCTGTGATATTGGCAATCAACAAACTAAAGCAAAAGTATCGGTTTCAGGTACACGTCTCATAGAGCTTGGTGTCCTCATTGATAATATAACATTAAGTAATGATACATCTGACACACAAATCTAATATAACTATCACATTGACCTGTTTCCTTCTGGAATATTTTTAATAGGGATGTCACTTCTGGTATATTGATGTAAAACATGTCTTTACGTAGAAAAAGTGCCTTGCAGCCATGTTACAGTGCGGCCACCCATGTGTACACTATTAAGGGTTAATAAGTGTGCAGAGGTTTAGAAAAATACCCATTTTTGTCTCAGAGGTTTTGCTTTTTTAGCTGGAAGCAGCAAGGTAAATTGTTAGTGTAGGACTCACCTAAGAGGTTTGCCTTGACGTGGCAGGTGAGCTTGCAATCTAATAACCATTGGAGTCATGCTAAAAACCTCCAGTTATTTAAATGTGCGTAGGGATTTGGAACACTGCACAAATAACCAGTTTTTGTTGCTTTTGCTATTCATTATCATTGTGGTTGATGGATCTCTTTAAGAAATACTAAAAAGGTTTTCTTTATTTTTTTATGTAATAGGCACACAGATTCTGGAGATTTTTATTGATTAGCTTTACCTTTTTTTAAATCAGTAATAGTTACACCAGTAATAGTAGCATTTAAAATCACTAATATTAAATAGAAGCTCTCATGGTCTGAAATTGATTCAATTTATTAATTTATTACCTGAGAAATCAGACAAAAATGGGTTGGTTTCAGCACACCTTCCAACATTTCAAATGGACAAAGAGTGACACTTTTAATTTAGGGGTGTGAGTGGGGGTGTGGCCAGGGACTGGGGTGGTTCTGGGAAATTGTAGGAGACTTATTAATAACAATTAAAGTAATTTAGAATAATAATCACATGGATTTGTACCCAGAATAAGGACTGTCTCTCCTAAATAGGGACAGTTACGAGGTATGGTTTCAGACAATGGTGGCTTTCTTTAGAGTTTATATTCATGATCATTCCCTTTGTTCAACATTGTCACAATGATGAGAGTTCCTTTGTTTAATACAGCCGTACCAGTGCTCTTTGACCAGCAGCTTGAGAATCAAACCTGTGACGAGAATTCTGCTGTCATCATGCGAGCTCAGCTCTCCAAACCCAACGCTCCCGTGCAGTGGAGGAAGGGCAGCGCCGCTCTGCTGGCCAGTGACAAGTATGACATCAAACAAAAAGGAAAAACTGTGGAGTTAACTATCCACAATGCTCAGCCTGAAGACTCAGGAAGCTACACGTGTGATACAGGAGACCAAAAAACCACCGCAACTGTGACAGTAACAGGTGAGAACCGGCTGATACATCTCTTATGGATGCACGGAATACCATTATCTATATATAAAACTTCGGAATCATACATTAATTGTTAAAACAAAGGAGGCATTCATTAGTTTAAACCTATCTGTGAATTTTCTGGTTAGTCACTGTGACATGAATTTAAGATCTATTCTGATCGACTGAAAACATCAAACGGTCCGTCAGGATGCAGTTAATCCAACCAATTCTTTGTATTTCACAATGTTTCCTTCTGCTCTCATTACATTTAAAAGACAGAACTCATTATAGCCTTGAAAAACAAAACAGGCATCTTATCCCATAGTTGTTGTTTTTTTCTTTCAAATTTTACATTTTTATTTAACAGATTGATTTGCTTTACTGAGTGATGTGTTCAATATCAGAAATTAAATGTATTTTACATTCATTCTGCAATCAGGCTACTACATGGTGCCACCCTCTAATAATTTTAGTTTTGGTCTCGACAGACGGCAATGTTGCCAGTTTGAGATGGTTCTTCTCTGAACCTGTGCGTTTTGTAGTAATTTGCTTGCGTGAAAATGATCCCCTGTGCCTCATTGTGTACACCTAGGTGAGGAAGACACACACAGGCTGAGTGCGTAATTCTGTCTAATAGGCTGCAACAGCCCTGATTTTAAGATAAAACTTTTCTAAAACAACAAGTAGGCTCCTGATTGGCCCAAATAGACTAAAAAAGGGACAGTCATAGCAGATCTGAAAATCTGTTTCCGTGGTTACAGGCCCCTTTGTTACACTGGGTTACATTTGTATCATTGTTCTGACAGAAGAGTCTGGCTTTGTGACAGATGAAATCTTTCTAGAAATATTTTATCCTGCTGTCATTCAGTTTGTGCCGGGTTGTTCCGTGACACTGGTTAAATACTACAACCTGAATAATAATTAATAAAACAATTATCACTTCTGCTAAATGAATGTTTCCTAAATTATGGCATCTTATTAGCTTATCAGCAGTGATAATTTGAGAGGTGACTGTAGACTCCCGTAGCTGCTGGAAGCGTTTTCTTGATATTTGTAGGGGATAAAACAGAAATATTGTAAAATATACCACGCCCCGGCGTATAACACGCACCTCATTTTAAGAAGGAAATTCCAGGAAATTTCCCCCCCTCCCATAGTATTCCCCCCATCCCATAGTGTTCCCTCCCTTTCCATAGTATTCTCCACCCCCTCCCATAGTATTCTCCACCCCCTCCCATAGTGTTCCCCCATCCCATAGTGTTCCCCCCTCATCCCATAGTGTCCCCCCCTTTCCATAGTATTCTCCCCCCCTTCCCATAGTATTCTCCACCCCCTCCCATAGTGTTCCCCCCATCCCATAGTGTTCCCCCCTCATCCCATAGTGTTCCCCCTTTCCATAGTATTCTCCCCCCCTTCCCATAGTATTCTCCACCCCCTCCCATAGTGTTCCCCCCCTCATCCCATAGTGTTCCCCCCTTTCCATAGTATTCCCCCCCATAGTATTCTCCACCCCTCCCATAGTGCCCCCCCTTTCCATAGTATTCTCCCCCCTCCCATAGTATTCTCCACCCCCTCCTATAGTGTTCCCCCCTCATCCCATAGTGTCCCCCCCTTTCCATAGTATTCTCCCCCCCATAGTATTCTCCACCCCCTCCCATAGTGTCCCCCCCTCATCCCATAGTGTCCCCCCCTCCCCTTGTCCCGTAGTGTCCCCCCTCCCCTTGTCCCATATTTACTTACCTGTCTTGAAGCGTGGGCCGGCTTCACAGCGTGCACCGCGGTACTGGAACTTCAATTTCAGGTTCCGGTTTCCGGCGGGACTGAAAGGAAGTGTGCACACTTCCTTTCAGTCCTGCCGGAAACCGGAACCTGAAATTGAAGTTCCAGTACCGCGGTGCGCGCTGAACACCGGCCCACGCTTCAAGACAGGTAAGTAAATATGGTATATCGGCGTATAACACACACCCATCATTTCCGCCCTATTTTCAGGGAGAAAAAGTGCGTGTTATACGCCGATAAATACGGTAACTTAAACTAATGTGGTTCTTCAAATCAGTTTCTAAATAGTTTGATTGCTTTCTCTTGCCATTATTTATGTACATTTAAAGAGACACAATGTATCAATAAACAACCAGTTGATCTTTCGATTATGTTCCAGCACTTCCAGTGCAGATTACACAACATCTCCAGAACGAGCAGGGAGAAGAGAATGGATCCATTAAACTCCGTGCTGAGATCTCTAAATCGAATGCATCCGTGAAGTGGAAGAAGGCGGGAGTATTGCTCAAATCTGGGGCCAAGTATGAGATGAGCCAGTCTGGGCTAGAGGTGGAACTCACGATACACAACCTCAAGCAGTCTGATGCAGGAGAGTACGTTTGTGATACTGGGGACCAAACAACAAGTGCCACCGTGTTCGTTAAAGGTATAGTGCTAACCTAGGGGATCATGTACCAACCACCCACTCAAGAAATAATTATTGTAATAATGAACAATGAACTCAGCAAAAGGAGGGTAGGAACCAAGTGGGGGATATTACTTTCAAATGACACAAAACAGTTATGTATCAATATATCTGGAAATAGCTCAGGCCTTATTATTTGTTTAGTTGACAGTTCAACTGTAACAGAACACTCCATGTATGTTTACAAGCATCCAACATAGAGGTGGCATTAGGATTTTAAAATGAGTCTAAATGTTAACAAATGTTTTAAAGTAAAATAATTATCCATATTCGCAGCAACATGGAAACCACCAATAAAATCAACTGTCATTGACTTCCTCTGACTTTAATATGTTGATGTATGACTTCACATCAAGTACTATCATTACTATGAAACGTCCTGCGGGTGGGTGGTGTCATACACAAACAAGGACAGTAGTCCTCTATTGTAGTTGGCTGACATATCTAAAAGTAACCAAGGTTACCTTTCTAGCTTAGAAAACTCGGGATTTGCTAGTAGGAACTAAAACTTTGCTAGTAGGAACTAAAACATACAATGCATCATACAGATAATCATTTAAATAGAGTAGTACTATAAAGACTTGAATATCTCCTTTTATTCTAATGAAACACAAGCTGTTCCTCCAAAATGATAAAACACCCAGTCCCACAAATGGAAAATGAATAGAAATTCCTGTAAAAGAGAAATAGCACGTTCAAAAAAAGAATTGTCTATGTTTCCTCTCAGAGCCAGAACCATTTATTGTTAATCAGCTGGAGAACATTAATGTGGAGGAAGGAGAAGATGCGATCTTCAAGTGCAAAGTATCGAAGGACAATGCAGCAGATGTTCAGTGGTATCTGGCTGGTGTTCCTCTTCAGTCCAATGAAATGAATGAGATCTCTGTCCACAAGGGGAAGATTCACACCTTGACTTTGAAAAAAGTTTCCCTAGAAGATGCAGGTCTCGTCAGTTTTAGAGTGGGACAAAACACAACTGTGGCAGAGCTAGTTGTTAAAGGTAATATTTTTTGTTGTGTAGATTAAAACGTAGATATAAAGCTAAACGTGGAGCTGTATAAAACATAATTGAAAATATTTTGGAACTTTAAGTCAACCAAGTCAACAAAAATAACTGTTATGCATTTACTTTAATTTCATAACAATACCAGTTGTCTAATTAGTTTGTAAAAACAAAGGATGGAGAGGAAGTGGTATGGGTGCTTTTAATGTCCGTTTAAGTCCTCTTCATCTGCTTTTTATTTGCTGGTCTTTGTTCTACTCTCCAACCCACCACACTTATTTCTGTTGTTATTTCTGTGTAACAGCTTTAATAGTTAATATCAAAAAGCCACTCCAGGCAGCAGATGTGGAGGAGAGTGGAGTAGCCATCCTAACATGTCAACTCTCAAAACCCAATGTCCCAGTCGAATGGAGAAAAGGATCCACATTAATAAAACATGAAGGCAGGTATGAAATCAGCATGAAGGGTTCCGAGCACACCTTACATATTACGGACGTCACGTTAGAAGACTCAGGAGAATACAGCTGTAGTGCAGGAACTGAAAAATCATCTACCAAGCTGAAAGTGAAAGGTATGGAATATAATAAAAATATCACTAACCGCATACAAACAACATGTATGCATGAATTGTGTATTAGAAGTTTAGAAATCTAATTTGACTGAATCATAGCTACGCAATGGCTTATGCCAGTTGACATCTAGATACAGTGAGCTGGCAAGTTTAAACAGCCCAACGAGGATGAACTTTTAAACAAGCCGTGGTTCCCTTTTGCAATATTTTGTTTGCTGTGCTCATTGGGATGTTTAAAGATACAAATGTGAGAATATTGTTAGGTCGGTGTCTCTACATTTTCCTGCATGAAGGGCAAAAGTGGAGGTATTTATTAAACCAAAGGTTAGAGTCAGTTCCAAGAAAACAAAAAGATGGCAAATTACCCCAGTGACGATGTGTGAGACCTGATGTGGGGGTTGTCATGAGCGCAAAACATGGAATTGTTGAGAGTCATTATTCCTTAAACCCATCATTTGGTGTGCTCAATGTAGAGGGATGAACACCACTGGCAGTTCACAAATATCTACATTGAGAGATAGTTTTGTTATGCTCTTCTAATGACTTTGCTTTGTTAGACAGTAACACCAACTCTACAAAACTCCATAAAATACTTCTGTCGTATCTACCCTTTATTGAGATATAGGCTGTTTTAGGGTCTTAGACCACCCAGCTGAAAACAGGCAAGATTATTTTTTAGTTAAAAAGTCCAATGCTTTAAATCAATATACTTTGGTAGAAATAACATTATGGAGTATTTTTTCTCCAGCCCTCCCAGTGATTTTCAAAAAAGAGCTTGAGAATGTTGAAGAACAGGAGGGGGAGACGGCAGTTCTCCAGTGTGAATTGTCCAAGGCTGGCGCACCGGTGGAGTGGAGGAAAGGCGCCGTGGTCTTACAGTCTAATGATAAGTATGAGATGAGACAAAGTGGCACCATTGCCGAATTACTGATTCATAACCTGGACCTAGATGACTATGGTGATTACATCTGTATCACTGGAACCAAACAAACAACTGCATCTGTCTTTGTACAAGGTAAACAAATGCTGGTATCATTCCTTCAAATAGTTTTTTAAACATAAAATCACTTGGGAGTGTGCTCTCCATTAATTAAAAAATATGATTTAAGGAGATCCACCTTCAATATCATCCCTTCATGTATTTATTCTAATAATTCTGTTTACATGTTGTAGTTTTTTTTGTGTAGATGGCAATTTTATGGACTTTTCTTCCTATCAGTAATAACTAGATATTAATTGATTTCTCCCGTAGTGTAACTTGATAAATGATTGAGGTCAGCAAGCACCCAAATTACATGCAAAGCAAAGCTCCCTAGAGATGGAAGCTAATTAAGATCCC
The DNA here is from genome assembly GCF_036172605.1 of Pelobates fuscus. Lineage (NCBI taxonomy): Eukaryota > Metazoa > Chordata > Amphibia > Anura > Pelobatidae > Pelobates > Pelobates fuscus. Next base: position 376,247,345 of record NC_086320.1, read on the forward strand.
AAGCATCATTGACAGGAAGATAAGCTTGTAAGGCAAAGTAGACAATTGATTAACAAGACAACAGCTAAAAAGCAAGACACATTAGAAAAGAAAAAGAAGTAGGAGGTTCAGTTATAAAGCAAAAAACAATAAAAAAAAATAAAAAACATGATATTCTTGGTGTTACGCCATTAATACGTTTACACACATAAATTCTATGTAGATTTTCATTTACACAAACATTCTGACGATTTCATTCCAGAAAACATTGCCAAAGGATTCCATTAATAGTCGCGTACACTGACTTCTTCTTGTCTTTCACATATGATTATCACAACAATAACAAATTGTTTAGACTAAATGATTCATGTGCATACAGAATTATCTTTCAGATTTCTGTGTAACCGCGTGTGCCATCTGCATGCATTATAACTATTTGTTATAGTACAATTTTCTCTCTTAGAACATCTGCTGAGTTTCTCTGTTTATAGTATATTTTTCTAGGTCTAAATCGTAATAAGAAGGAATTATTGATCATCGCAAACATTAATGTTTAACTCATCCATATCAAAGAGACAAAATGGGATGTTTTACTGACTACTATGGCTAATGGAAGTTTTTGATTATACAGTTAATTCACAATTTAACAGTGGGCATAATAGGGGTTAAATTCCCCAAACAGTGAGTTGAGTTGAGGTGACTTGACAGCTAGCTTACAAAATGGAGGAAATATTAGCTAAGTTATCATCTTTCCAACTCTCTAGAGGTTGGCTTTTCTTCCACTTATTTTAACCTAGATTTTTTGAAGTTGGTTGTCAATTCAGGTGAGTCAATCAAAGACTCATGGGTGGTCTTTAGTTAGTCCTGAACTTATTAATGAAGAACCATTCTCTGGGTAAAATATGACACTCCAAAAATTCCAACAAATTCCAGTTACAAATAGTTAAATCATTTATTAAATTATGAAATAATTTGCTGGAATTGGAAGGTGTATTGTTGGCATCTTAAAATAGGACAGTACTAGACTTGTAGACTTGTGCAAACATTTCTTTTGGACAGTGTGGCCGAATCAATTGCCTTTTAATCAATTCCCAGATGAGTTAAATATCTGAGATTTACCAGTGGAGTTCTATTGATTGATTAGAGCCCTTTAGTTGAATAAGACACCACAGGTAAATCTAGAATGATCAATTCATCCATGTGTGGAATAAAAGCCATTTGATTTGGAGGAACCATCCAAAACAAAGCATTGTCTGTACTGTCAGTACTCTTGGTAATTCTCAAGTTTGTTGATTAGTTACTGTTATTCTTGTTTAATGTTTGTTTTTAATTTTGAAACCTGTTACCAGAGAGTAATGTAGAGATAGTGTCGGGCTTAAAGAACGTGGACGTCTTTGCGGGGGAGACAGCCACGTTCTCCTGTAAGCTATCCAGGCAGGACATACGGAACGTGCAGTGGTGGTTGGATGGTTCTCCTCTGCAGAGCAGCACGGTGAATGAGATATCAGTACACAACGGAAACGTTCATACGTTAATTCTAAAATGCCTTGGGACCAATGACTCTGGCATTGTCACCTTCAAAGCTGGGTCTCGCACTTCTTCTGCTAAGCTCTTAATCAAAGGTATTTAAAAAGACTAACACAAGCGTAATGCAACTAGCTTTACTTATCCACTACGCTAGTGTTTTCACTTTCTAGAGTTTAAAATTGATTTTGTCAGCAAACAAATGACATTAATTGTCTATTATCATACTCAGGTTGAGCGGTACTTAATGGCAAGGCATATTCATCTGGAAGACTAGCTTCAAAAACACTTTTAAAGGAAAGTATAATATTTTTGGCAGCAGAGATTTATTTAATTGGCCTCACAGTTAATGAGAGTATAAAGGGCCGTTTTGCTATTTGTTTTGAAAGGATTACTCAAAGCACTATCGCCACGTCAGTGATTAGAAGGGGTCATGGTGCCTAGAGACTGTATGTGCAGCATTTCAGCAAGAAATGCGGCACATACGGAGATTATCCCATCTACTACTGAAGGTGAAACTTCACCTCCGGCATCATCGTTGGGTGACATTAGCTAACCTGGAACAAGTGTACAGCATTCTGATGCCAGACAGCCAATGGCAGGACAACCCCCCCCCCCCATGCCTCCACTGTCTTCCTCTCTGTCTACCCACCCTGACCTCCCTCCTGCTCCTGCGAGGGGGAGTAAAGTCAGTGGAAGAATATTGGGCAAGGGTAGAACTGAGGATGGAGATGATTTTTTAAAAAACATTTTTTAGCAGGGAAAAGGGTAGGAAACAGGCTACGAAGTGTTGCTCCAACCAAAACCAGGGTTTTAGTGTTGGAGTAACCCTTTAAGTAACAATGTATTCGAGTCCTGCAAAAACATGGAATGATATCGACATCACTCTGCAGATATCTGATGGGGCAGATTGGATCAGGTACACAAGTATCCCGAATGTATGTAGGTGATGCATTCACTTAATTCACATTCACTTAAATATTGATAAAAACTAAACAATTTAAAAAATTCAGGTTAAAACCACTAAATTGGATGATTTCTACAGAATACATAGTTTCCTGCCTACTTTTAAGGTATTAAGTGAAGTAATACCAAGGACGTCTTAATTTCTGTAACCTTAAATATGATTGCTGTGCCCTCTCTGTGGGATGTTTTGTGTAATATCTTTAACTAAATCCTACAATGTCCCGGTGCAGAACTTTGCAAAGCCCACATTGAGGTTTTTGGTGAAGCATTCATGGGGTCTTTTCTGAGCTTCCTTTGAGCTGGTAGCTTCTGCCTTTTTAGTAAATCTTGTTGATGTTTTTCTTTTTTTTAAATTAGTTTTTTATTTTAGAATCAATGCTATACTTTGTTAGGGACAATCTTTAATTGAATGTGATGTGCCAGATTAAAATCACAAGTGATCAACCTGTCATGATAATTTGTAGAATATTTGCAAAGCAACACCATGCCAATCTGATGCTTCTCGTAGAGAAGGGACATATCCAAAGTTTCTCTATAAGAATCACTAGCTGTATTGTCTTTTTAGAAGGTCTTTATGAAGAAGTATGTTTAGTGGTTGTCTGTCTGTCTGACAGGCACTGGAGAAATTTCTGTGAATTAACAATGTTTTACATTGCCAGAGAAAAGTAACATCATCGATGCATTAAAACTACCATCACTAATGGTTTTGGTGCTCAGAAGGTTTGTAGAGCTGACCATGCAATGGATAGGAACTTTAGGAAGTAAATGTTGTAGAAACAGAATGTGCCTTGCCGAAAAAAATATATTTTAAGCTGCTCTGCCAAGTAAGCACAAACCAAAATCTCCTCGCTCTTCAATGAAGCCACATCTGGCTGTGATCTAGTGAATGTAAAGCACTAGTGAAATGTTATATAATACCATTTTAAATAACTAACAGAACTTACAGCTCTCACATATATTTATAAAGCACCAGATCCACCTCGGAAAAGTCCAAACAACATTTTTATTTACATTGTCCTTCTTTTTATAAAACCAAACTGTGCAACCATAGTGCATATTGAGAATCTCTCCCCATTTAGCATCTAAGTCTATAAATAAAACTGTTGATACACTAAAGACCAGTCCATTCCTGAATCTTTTCAAGCTGAATAAAATTGATCAGGAAGTGTGCAATGAGTTATCCTGTATCTGCCTGACTTTAGGTGTCCTAACCAACACGCTCACAGATTACCGATCAGGGGCTGTCCCACACTCTCCACCCAAGCGGCCAATCCTCCCACATACGCTCTTACTCACAGATCAGATCTCCCCAATGAGACACAGTTTTACCCATTCATTTGGCATCATACTGCCCAGTAATGTACCCAAGTATGTGGTGATTCATTGCCACATACACACACACACAAAAAAAAAAAAAAAATACACAAAAAATTACTTCAACTGTATGTCATCACAGCAACCATTTGTAGATTCATGTATATTGATGGGATGTTGGAACCAGCAAAACTGGGTACCTAGCCACAAATTGCCACAAAGATTCAAGATACTTCATTGCACACCTCGTAATAAAATAAAATGCTAAGATGACAGACAGCATGGTATAACCGTGGTACTTTCAGATACTGGACCTCTGGCACTTGCTAATGGAGGTAGAATGGTTATATTTACACTTGTTCATAACAGGCTATGTTTAAAAAAACAGAAAAAATGTAAACATTCAAATTTCGTATCTCAAGTTACCACTGTACCTCCGCAAACATTTTACTTCAATTTGGGGAGCGGAAACACCTAATATTGAAAAAAAACTGCTACTTTATTATTGTTTTTTTTTTATGTAGACAATTTAAAATGAGTGATGATATTAGTAATTTATCAATTACCTGGTGTTTTAATATGTTATCGGAATTGTGGTGTAACCACTTTAAGTGTCCTCTTAGGGAATGTGTGATCGTTCAGGGTAAAATCTGATTTGTTACATATTCTCCAAGGAAAGTGATCATGGCTGCATCTCTTGTCCTGAGAACCTGCATGCATGAAATGAAAGATGGTGGTGATGTGTTTTATTGGACAAATAGAGCTGATCTGCAGTAAAACCAAGATAGTCAGGTGTTTAAATTGCTTCTCTTAACACAGTGAAAGCTAAAGAGCGTTAAACACAAGCAGGATATAAACAAAACTACTTTGAAAACATATAGCTTTATGAACTATGCACAGTTATAATTAAAGTAGAAGTTTGCTGAATGCAAATTAAATTCAAAGTTAATTTGAAAATTCTAGGTCACAATAGCTGAATTGTAAATATTTTCCAACTCAAACATGTAGTTGTGTTGGTGTCTATAGCCTCTCCCTGCAGGTTTTTTAATGTAAAAACTGCCTTTACATTACTTCCATGTAATACCTCCAGTGACAGTCACTCAGATGGCCACTAGAGGTGCTTCCTGGGTCAGTGCTACACAATGCGCAGCACTGGTGTTTACCATATCCATGCTCTGCATATAGGCACTGAATGCTCCCCATAGAGATACATTGATTCAATGCATCTCAATGAGGAGATGCATTTTGCCACGCATGTGCAATAGCCACGCAATGCTTTCCTCTGGGAAAGCATTGGATTGGCTGAGATCATCAAGGCTGATGGAGATGGAGACACAGCCAGAGAATGCCAACCATGGCAAGACCAGCAAATAATGGGAAAAATACATTTTTCACAACACTCTCTTTGTAAATTACAATGTTTTCTTTGCCACGCAAACAGGTCTGTTTACAAAGCTGGGCATATTAAAGAATTGACCAGCAAAATAAGCTGGAAATTAGAGTTGAAGAACTTTTCCAATTGGCCAGTTTTGGCCTAAAAGTTCCTTTTCTATGAATAATTCCTGAAAGTTTTGTTTAGTTCAATAAATAGCCATGATTGTTAATTTTGGATTTACATGCACTGTGTGACTAATAGCAATCTGTCTTTGGGTTTTAAAATACATTTTGACATTCAACAAAATAAGCAAGACACATTTACTGCAAAGCCTATTGTGTAAGTCACGGGTCACAAAATGCGTTGCCAGCATGCTGCTTTGGAGAACGCTGGGCCTCATACCCACATTAAAACATGTCTTCCAATGAAAATGAGTGGTTATCAAAATAATTAATGTAAGAAAAATTACACTTTAAGAACTTTTAATATTACTGATTTTTTTTAACTTAAATAAATTGTTGTGTTTTCTCACATTGACCAATAAAATATAAAAAAGAAAATGTATTAGCAATGAGCAGCACCTCTTACAGAGGATTAATTCTGCCCCAAGTGCAGACTGTATTGTAATATAAAATGTTGGATTAAGGGGCAATACTACATTATTTTATACAGAGGCAGAATCCTGCCACAGTTCCTATAAAGTGTTTTAAAAGATGATGTCAGGTTAAGATATTTACTACGTTTAATTTAAAATCCTGAATTTATAGGGTTTTTAATACACCTTGAAATAATACACCTCAGAGCTTTAGCAATCATTAACTTGTTTTATGGAAAACCATTAATGTAGCTACTTTACAGCAAATGTCAATTCATGTTTATTGTTATGAATGCTGCTAGCATTGGCTATGTATGTCCAAGGCGGCTGTACAAGAGAACTATGAGAGTGCTTTAGAAGACACAGAAGTAATGATGTCATGTCCAGCTGTATTACATCAGTGAAAATATACATTTCAAATGGGATAAGGGGAGTTGAGGTAGGGAGATGTCACATAAACATGTATTTATTTAGCATACTGTGCAGAGAAAAACCCATAACTATTTGAACTTCAAAAATCATAAATGTCTCGTACCTTGTGTTGTCTGAGGTATAATGGTGCAGTTTGATAGGTTACAAAATAAAGGAGCACATATGCAGTAGAGAAAAATATGTTTTGTTTCCTCAGTCCAATAAATGACAACCATCACTTGGCACTTAAACAATTAATGGCTAGCACATTGCTAACATCACTGAAACGGCTTAATCCCTCTACCGCTCGCCATGCTTGCTATTTTATACCAAGTGCTTAGATGCTTTTTAATTTATTTTTTAAAGCATTATCATCAAGGCCATTTAATGCATGTCCCCTCTGACATGTTGGTTGACAGATCCAACTATTGAGGTGGTGAGTCCAATGAACGACCTTATAATTGATGAAGATGACACAGCAGAGTTCATCTGCCAATACTCTAGGCCAGTGCAAGCAACATGGAAGAAAAACGATGTAGAAATTTGTGATGATGGGAAGAGAATCCATATCGAACAGGACTGGAATGTAGCCAGGCTGACCATTAAACCTACAGTTCCTGAAGATAGTGGCATCTATACATGTGAAGCTGATGGTACTAGAGTCGTCGCTATGCTTGACGTCGAAGGTGAGGTCTTCCACCAGAAGTGGAAGACTACCTCATTACTCTTTCTTATGTATTACACCATGCCACTGCTACTAGATCACTAAATTGATTACAGATCCAAACCACAGTTTTTTCCCATTTGAATGTATATTGCCATGTCTTAAAAAAAATGAAAATATTTAAATTTTAATGTGCTGTTTTTCAGCAGATTGGGGGAAAATGCTGTAGCTTGAAGTTTTAAATGGGTCATGGAAAGGTGTAACTATTTAATGTTAGTAGCAGATAGAACTATTCATAGTAGGAGCTTGGTCTGAGTCCCTGAGACCCTCTGCGGGTCAGCCTTGTGTATATCCAAAAGTAGACCACAGCTGACTTACTAACACAAAATGCTTAGATGTATCAAGGTTTTTTATGATCAAAATTATTGGTCAATCTATATTGAGGAATTACAACTTAAAATTACTCTTGAAATTCATGAAAAAAGTGATTTTAAAATAATTTGGTCTTTATAGACATCGGCCTTAATTGGCTAGCTATCTCCCAGTTTTGTTTCTGTTAAATCTTAGCAATAACTATTAAGTTATGATCACTCAGTAGATTAACTCATGTCTTCTCATGAGTTGATAATGGGCAATCCAATTAACACAATAGTTAAACCCTTTGTCCCTGATGTTTAACCCCTTTAGGACCAAACTTCTGGAATAAAAGGGAAATATGACATGTCACACACGTCGTGTGTCCTTAAGGGGTTAAAGGGACACTCCACTGCCAAAATATAGAAAAAAATAATAATTAAAAAGCAGGCACAATTGGGAGTATATCTAAACACAGCACTTGCAAGCCCTCCCCTTCTAACACCACCCAGACTTTCTGAGGCTGTCCAGTCACAGACTTCCCAATGCAGCTCTATGAGAAGTCTTTGCAAGTCAGGTGCTCTGGGCAATTGCTGCCTCTTGAGTTTAGCTACACCAGGAAGTAACAGGACTGGTTGTCTGATTGACAGCTGGGGGTGTAACAAGATTAATTTATAGGAGTGTCAATTCTTATTAAAAATCCACACTTTTTATACAATGAAAAAGAGGGCACATGTTTCACACATAACCAAGTGTGGAGTTTGGAGTGATCCATTAACCAAGTTCAAATACACATTCACTATGGCTTAAGACCCTTTGCAAACACATTGTATTTAAGGAACACTATAGTCACCGAAAAAACCTTAGTTTAATGAAGCATTTTTGTGTAAAGTTCATGGCTCTGCAGTCTCACTGCTCAATTCACTGCCATTTAGGAGTAAAATCACGTTTGTTTCTGTTTATGCAGCCCTAGTTACACCTGTCTGTGGAATGAAGGGAGTGTAAACATTAGATGACTCTTTACAGGAAGTGTTTAGGAAGGCTGTGTAAGTCACATGCAGGGAGGTGTGGTTAGGGCTGTATAAACAAAGTGATTTAACTCCTAAATGGAAGAGAGTTGAGCAATGAGCCTGCAGGGGCTTGATCTATACACCAAAACTGCTTCATTAAGCTAAAGTTGTTTTGGTGACTATGGTGTCTCTTAAAGTAATTTCACATGGACTATATTTGAGTGGTAATCTTTGTTTCTGGTTATTCCTTAAAAACTTTACAATGAAGGAACTAATTTTGGTCTTTGGTGTAGATATATGTTTAGCTATCAAGACACAAATGTAATCATAAATTTATGAAAAGACACGTTATGACACTGTCTATTAATTTCACTTATTGTATGTTGTAATGTATGTTGGCATCGCTAGCTAAAACCTACATTCCTTTTTGACACAGGTTCTATATAAATTCCTTGCATAGCATGCCTACTTACTCACACAGAAGATTTTAGTAAGCCATGCAAATGGTTAAATGTTCGGCTCCATAGATGACTTAGCTGTCTGGTAATCACTCCTTTAGAATATTAAATGAGCACCCTCGTTCTGAATACTAAACACATTGCCTTCTGATTGCCTAATTGGTTTGCTTTCTACAATCTTTTTGTTAGGTTCTTCAAAAAATAGATTGCTTAATAAATTTAATAAAAATGCTCTTTTATTTTGACCTCATGTTTCAACATCTAAATAAGCCTTAAATTGTGTTTGTACAGTGAATTAGAGATCTCCGTTACAGAGAATATCTGTGGAATACAGATAAACCCCCTAATGCATTTAATTATATAAACATTATATAAAGTCACAATTTCTAGTATAGTGTGTATATATATATATATATATATATACGTGTATGTATGTATTTCTTTGTAGTTTTTTTGTGTGTGTATATATGTACACACACAAAATAATAGTTTTAGCAATATACATAAATATTTACACTCACAGAGAGAGCGAGAGAGAGTTGTAGATGCTTATTTAATTACAAAATACACTTTAAAGGATCACTATAGGGTCAGGAACACAAACATGTATTTCTGACCCTATAGTGTTAACACCACCATCTAGCCGCCTTGGGCCACTCATGCCTCCATAAATATAGCAAAATCTTACTGTATTCAAGCCTGAAGCTGTAACTCTGCATGCTGTTTGTCTCAGTAAAACAAGCAGTCTACCGACGTCATCAGAAGTGGCTGAGACTGACAAGGAGGCAGATCAGGGGCAGAGCCAGCACAATTCAAACACAGCCCTGGTCAATCAGCATCTCCTTATAGAGATGAATTGAATCAATGACTCTCTATGAGGAAAGTTCAGTGCCTGCATGCAGAGGGAGGAGACACTGAATGTTTGGATGCATTTTAGGCAGCCATGACCCAGGAAGGATCTCTAACAGCCATCTGAGGAGTGGCCAGTGAAGTTATCACTAGGCTGAAACGTAAACACTGCATTTTCTCTGAAAACTCCGTGTCTACAGCAAAAAGCCTGAAGGTAATGATTCTACTCACCAGAACAAATTCAATAAGCTGTAGTTGTTCTGGTGACTATAGTGTCCCTTTAAAGCTGATTCTCATCCCTCCATGAATTTTGTTTCTTGTGCTTAAATGGTAGTATCCCACATTTAACTTAAGGCACAATAGTAAGTCATTGTTTGCACATCTAATTGTATTTTGTAACTGCATTTGTTTTATTTTTTTAAATAAAATTTACAAGCATGGATTATCTAACATCCACTGCCACGGCACTGTGCGTATGTACTATATACACCTCACTGCATTATAGTAAAAGATTGCAGCTAGTTGATTTCAATGGGTTAACACTACAACTTGCACATTTTTCCCCAACAGAAATGTTTTGTTTTATTTATGATTCGTGATAATTTATTATACATAATGAACCATTAATAATGCATTGATATCTTATATGTGAATTGATAAATGTTTCAAAAAAATACGTACTGGCGACTTGGCGAGCCAGACAGCCTAATAGAGTAAATGTAGCAGAATTAGAGTATAATTGGAAGTTTTAGATTACAGCTCCAGTAAAGAGTATTCGATGCTGAGTACCTGAGTACATCAATATATATTATAAAATAAATAAAAAAATACTTTCACGCATGCTTTTAAATGTACTCTGCATCCTTGTTTAAAATATAATTACAGTATACAGTAAACAGTATACTCTTAATCAATAAGCAATATATTAAACTACGTAACAGTTTTCTAGAATGAATAGCAACACTCTCAATGTTATAAATTCACAACTAAACATGTTTGTGTTTAATTTCTTTATATAATGATTTTCCAATTGCATGCTTAAGTTAACCTTAGGATATATAGTAGATGCCACTATTGTCTGAGTTAATTAGACCACAATCTAACAGCGTATGTAGCTATTAATTTGTTATAATAGAGCAATGATCGTTATGATATTTTCCAAATAACATTGTGCAGATTTGTGGAATCAGTATTTTTAAATTCTCCTTTCTTAATGGAGGCTTTTTCGAATATACTCGTCCACTTCTTCCCACAATTATATCCAATGCATTTATTTGGGATTGTTTATTATTATTTTTTTTTGTTAACACGTCAAACACTATTTAATTGTGTCTATTTTTGTTTTATTTCTATAAATGGTATATATTTACATTTTAACTGCATTGATTTTGCGAATTGGTGAATAGATTTAAAATCACTAGGAAAAATCTCAGCTTCACATTTAATTTATTTGTAGTCTCCTTTTTATTACTGTCATTGCAAATCTTCATCCATTTGGAACCATCGTATTATATAGTTATATAAGAAATATCACTTCATATGTGTTATATAACCCTTCCTTACCATATTCTAATCTAATACCATAATTCATACTGTCACGATTCTGGGAACCAAACACGCTAACACACACACAGAAAAGGTGCAGTACCAGACCTTAGAGTGGCCGGGCTAAGCACACAAAGAATAGTCAGGAGACAAGCCAAGTAAGGGGAACCAGAAGACAGAATAACGATAGACAAGCCGAGGTCAAAGGGTAGGAGAAAGTCGCAAGGTCGGATAAACAAGCCAGAGAGTACGTAACCAGAGAGAAACACAAGTAGAACAGCAATACTAGAAAGCAAAGACCACAACAGGGCAGAGAGAGACAGGAAAGGTAAGTATTTAAACCCATTGATTAATTCTGATTGGATAATTTCCGATCAGAATTAACAATCACACGTGGGAGATATCTATACCTCCCACTGTGATTGAGGCACTGTGCCTTTAACGCCGGGTCAGGTGGCTGACCCCGGCATTTACAAAAATGGGCGGTCTCCCAGCGTGCAGCGTCATGCATGCTGCCGCTGGGGGGTGAAGAGGAAGACGTGGGCGGCATCCGAGGCTGGGAGGATGCCGCTCACCGAGTGTACGACGAGAAGGGGACCGCGGACGGCTGGAGGGTGAGTGCCGCGAACGGACTGCAGCCTCCCCTCGCAGCCGCCCGCAGGATCCTGACATTACCCCCCCGAAGACCGCCTGGAGGGTGGGAAGCAGAAGGCTTCAAAGGAAACCGGGCATGAAAGGAGCGGACCAAAGAGGGAGCGTGCAAATCAGAGCTCGAAACCCAAGACCGCTCCTCAGGGCCGTACCCCTTCCAATCCACCAGATATTGCAGCCGACCCCTAGAAACATGAGAGTCGAAGAGGGCAGCCACTTCGTACACGTCACTAGAGACTGTGCGAGGGGAAACGGGCCGTCCGAGGGGACGAGAGAACCGGTTACACAGCAAGGGCTTCAAAAGTGAGGCATGAAACGTGTTCGGAATACGCATGGAGGGAGGCAAGTCCAGGGAGTATGAAACGGTGTTAACCCTACGTAACACCTTGTAGGGACCAAGAAATCTGGGAGCAAACTTCATTGAGGGAACCTTGAGATGGAGGTTCCTGGAGGACAACCAAACCCTATCACCCGGAGCATAAAAAGGGGCCGCACCCCTACGGCGATCAGCAAAATTCTTCTGAGCAGCTGCTGAACGAGACAGCGCAACATGGACCTGATCCCACATCTCCCGCAAAGAAGTGAGGTGCTGGTCCAAGGCGGGCATTCCCTTGTCGGAGAACGCACCGGAAGGCTAAAACCCATAAGCAACCACAAAAGGACTTAAGCCAGTAGATGAATGAGACACCGTATTCCTGGCAAATTCAGCCCACGGAAGGAGGCGAGACCAGTCGTCCTGGTGCGCATTAGTGAAGCAGCGCAAATACAATTCCACAGACTGATTAGCATGTTCGGCTGCACCATTAGATTGTGGGTGATAGGAGGAAGAGAACGACAACGAGACCCCCATCTCAGCACAAAAGCCCCTCCAGAACCGAGAGACAAATTGAGGACCCCTGTCAGATATGATATCCCGAGGTACCACATGTAAGCGGAACACTTCCTTGGCAAACACCTGAGCAAGCTGAACTGCAGAAGGCAGTTTCTTAAGCGGAACAAAGTGCGCCATTTTGGAGAACCTATCCGTCACAGTCAATATCACTGTCTGCCCATCAGAAGGAGGAAGGTCTACAATAAAATCCATGGATAAGTGGGTCCGTGGTTTCTTGGGTACAGAAAGAGGCACCAGTAGACCCAGGGGTTTCACATTAGGAGACTTACACTGCGTACAGACCCGACAAGCCTGTACAAAATCCACCACGTCTCACTTAAGTGAAGGCCACCAGAACTGTTGAAGGAGGCCCTTATAAGTCTTGGCAACCCACGGATTACCAGCAGTTTTGGCGGTGTGAAATAAAGTTAACAACTTCTTTCTGTCATTTACTTTAACGTATAGTTTACCAACAGGCGTCTCAGGGGGTGCTTGGGTTTGGTATGTCTTAATACTATTAAGGAAAGGAGACGAAATAACCAAACTGGTAGCAGCTATTATCTGAGACGCAGGTACAATAGGTTCGGGAGTGGGGTTAACAGATTCTAAAGGTTCATACTGTCGAGAGATAGCATCAGCTTTGGCATTACGGCAACCAGGTCTATATGTAATAACATATTGGAAGCGCGAAAGAAATAGAGACCATCTAGCCTGCCGGGCGGACAACCTTCTAGCACCAGCTATATAGGAGAGGTTCTTATGATCTGTTATAACCATAATTTTGTGTCTAGAACCCTCTAATAAGTACCTCCATTCCTTAAAAGCTAACAAAATAGCTAATAGTTCCCTGTTCCCAACATCGTAATTCTTTTCTGAATCAGACAACCTTGTTGAAAAGTAACAACAGGGATGGAGGGGTTCGTCATACGATAACCTCTGTGACAGTACTGCTCCCACACCTGATTCAGAAGAGTCTACTTCCAGAACAAAGGGAAGAGAAGGATTAGGATGTTGTAGCACTGGGACAGAGGCAAATGCCTTCTTGAGAGTTTCGAAGGCCTTAAGGGCTTCAGGCATCCAAACCCTGGGGTGTAAACCTTTTTTAGTCAGCTTCGTGATAGGGGAGATAAGTGGTGAAAAGTTTTTTATGAATTTCCTATAATAGTTGGAAAATCCTATAAAATGTTGGATAGCCTTAAGTCCTTGGGGAAGTGGCCAGGACAGTATGTCTTCCAATTTAGAAGGATCCATACTGAAACCCTGTTGGGAAATTATATATCCTAGGAATTGCACAGAAGTCTGATCGAACAAACATTTTTCTAACTTACAATAAAGTCCGTTCTGTAATAATTTTTGAAGCACCATCCTAACATGATTATGGTGTGACTTCAAATCAGGAGAATATACAAGTATGTCGTCAAGGTACACCACGGCACAGACATGCAATAGATCCCTAAGGACATCATTTATGAGGTCCTGAAACACAGCAGGAGCATTACACAGTCCAAAAGGCATGACCAGATATTCGTAATGCCCACTACGCGTATTAAACGCTGTCTTCCATTCGTCATTCTCCTTGATACGGACAAGGTTATAAGCCCCCCTGAGGTCTAATTTAGTAAAGTACTTAGACCCTTTAACACGATCTAACAACTCAGTGATGAGGGGGATAGGGTAGGCGTCTTTAACCATTATATTGTTCAGACCCCTGTAGTCTATACATGGCCTTAGGTCACCCTCCTTTTTGGCAACGAAAAAGAAACCAGCCCCAGCAGGAGAGGAGGACCTTCTGATAAAACCTTTACTTAAGGCATCCTGTATGTACTCCTCCATGACTTGGTTCTCTTTTTTGGAAAGAGGATATACCTTACCCCTAGGTGGCATAGTACCCGGTAAGAGGTTTATGGCACAATCATATTCACGGTGTGGAGGCAGTTTATCTGCCTCCCTTTTTTAAAAAACCTTTGCTAGGTCTGCATACACAGGAGGGACAGAAACAGAAAGTGGTTTGGCTGTGGGCACATTAAGCAAGCTAACAGGACAAACACGACCCGTGTTTACAATCCCTTTGACAAGATTTTCCCCAGGAGAGAATCTCCAAACAACCCCAATCAAGTATTGGGTTGTGTTTAACCAACCAGGGGAAGCCCAAAACGTTAGAGGCTGTAGGAGAGTCGATTATTTGAAAGGAAAACCTTTCCTTGTGCAAGGCACCCACAGACATATCCAGTTCTTGGGTCTCATGGGTCACCAGAGGTTTTTCCAGTGGTCTACCGTCTATGGCCTCCACGGCCAAGGGAGTAACCTTTTGGATCAGAGTCAAAGATGCGGTTTTAGCAAAACTCTCATCCATAAGATTGTCAGCAGCCCCTGAACCTATCAAGGCTTTGGTAGTCACAGTAGTATTCCTAACTAAAAGGGTAACCGTAATAAACGGTCTAGCAATGGGGACATGAGGGGAAAAGGACATAACACCTGAGGCCGACCCCTCTTTAGGCCTTAGGTGCTGAAGTTTCCCTGCAATTCAGGGCAGGTTCTTAGAAAATGTCCCCTTTTCCCACAGTAAAAGCATAACCCTTCCCTTCTTCGATATGATTTTTCAACCTCAGTTAGCCCAGTAGCACCCAATTGCATGGGTTCAGGGGGAGGTTGGCTAGAAGGGGGTAATGCTAGTAGCGCAGTATTGGGCAAAGCAGGTAACATCTGTGTACTCATACGCCTCTGACTACGTCTCTCTCTAATACGATTATCAATACGGATGATATAATCAATAAGATCATCCAGAAGGACAGGCAATTCCCTGGATGCTATTTCATCCAGGATGTAAGCGGCCAAACCCTCCTGGAATGCTGTTACAAGAGCGTCATTTTTCCAAACCACTTCAGCTGCTAAAGTGCGGAATTCAATAGTGTAGTCCGCTACCGATCTGTTCCCTTGTCGAACCCTAAGCAGAGCTTTGCCAGCAGAAGCAACCCTACCGGGTAGATCGAAAGTACGTTTCAAGGCTGTCAAAAACTCAGCAAAGGATGTAGGGGACGTATTTTCCCATATGGGATTAGCCCATGCTAAAGCTTTCCCGGATAGATGGTTAATAAGGAAAGCAATCTTAGTTCTATCGGTGGGATAGGAGCGAGGATTCATCACCAAATGGATATCAATTTGGTTGAGGAAACCACGACATAATGCCGGATCACCACTATAACGCTGTGGTGGCGTCATATGCACTACATGAGCAGGAACGGGAACGGGTTCTGGCGTCGTAGTAACTGCTTCTTGGACACCAGGCTGCAAGTGAGCAGTACGAGCCAGTATGGTTTGCAAAGCCTGAGCAAACTGGTCCATACGGTGGTCTAAACCATCCATTCTAGCTTCCTGATTAACCAATAACTGTGGAATGTCAGCAGGTTCCATTATGGCCCTGTTGTAATGTCACGATTCTGGGAACCAAACACGCTAACACACACACAGAAAAGGTGCAGTTCCGGACCTTAGAGTGGCCGGGCTAAGCACACAAAGAATAGTCAGGAGACAAGCCGAGTAAGGGGAACCAGAAGACAGAATAACGAGAGACAAGCCGAGGTCAAAGGGTAGGAGAAAGTCACAAGGTCGGATAAACAAGCCAGAGAGTACGTAACCAGAGAGAAACACAAGTAGAACAGCAATACTAGAAAGCAAAGACCACAACAGGGCAGAGAGAGACAGGAAAGGTAAGTATTTAAACCCATAGATTAATTCTGATTGGATAATTTCCAATCAGAATTAACAATCACACGTGGGAGATATCTATACCTCCCACTGTGATTGAGGCACTGTGCCTTTAACGCCGGGTCAGGTGGCTGACCCCAGCATTTACAAAAATGGGCTGTCTCCCAGCGTGCAGCGTCATGCAAGCTGCCGCTGGGGGACGAAGAGGAAGACGCCGGCGGCATCCGAGGCTGGGAGGATGCCGCTCACCGAGCGTACGATGAGAAGGGGATCGCGGACGGCTGGAGGGTGAGTGTCGCGAGCGGACTGCAGCCTCCCCTCGCAGCCGCCCGCGGGATCCTGACACATACTTGGTTAAATACATAAAATATATATATATTTTTTAAAATATCCCAATCATTCTTTCACTTTCATTTCAATAAGTTGGTAAAAGAAAGCAACTCTCAGAATTAAAATGTATATATATTTTTTAAATAGTTGTAACCATTTTGTCTTGTGTTTTTCAGTTAGATTGCCGATTCTTACAATTCATTGTTTAGTGACTCCCCTAGTGTGTTTGTCCAGAAAATGTTTTGCTTCTTTGTTTATTGTAAGTTTGATATTTTGTTCATATTGTCAATAGTGATGTCCCGAACAGTTCGCCAGAAACCGTTCGCCGGCGAACATAGCGCAATGTTCGGTCCGCCCCCTATTTGTCATGGAGGTGGGAGGATCTGGGAGGGAGGGTCTGCTGCTGATTGGCTGGAATGTGTCTGCTGACTGTGAGGTACAGGGTCAAAGTTTACTCAATGATGACGAATAGGGGGCGGACCGAACATTGCACATGTTCGGGACCGCGAACACACTATGTTTGCCGGCGAACGGTTCCCGGCGAACTGTTCGGGACATCACTAATTGTCAATGCAGTTCGGAAGTCAGTATTGTGTTCTATTGTCTAATAACTGCAGTAAGTTGTTTAACATTTGAGCTCAAATCTATGTTTATGTTTTCTAATAGCAAAGAATAAAGTTCTGCAAGGGCTGGAGAATGTAGATACAGTGGAGGGAGGTGAAGCTTTGTTCGAATGTTACTTGTCTAAGCCAGAGTCCTACAACTACAACTGGCTAATTGATGACGAACCAGCAAAGACATCAGAAAATGTTGAGATGGTCTTCTTTGAAAATGGGCGCAGACATCTTCTCTTATTAAAAAATCTGACTCCTGATGACAGCTGTAGAGTTACGTTTATGGCTGGGGATATGGTGACATCCGCTTTCCTAAATGTCCAAGGTAAGATCTAAAAGAGGAGAACTTGGAATGAAAGATTTAGGCTATGGATTTCCAATATATGTTGGCATACTGAGTTATGAGTTACCTTACATATGAAAAGTTAATCATTCTCATTGTAAAAAGCCACTTTAATCATATGGAAAAATACAATCCTTTGTTGTCCCCATCTAAGTATGTCACAGTCAGAATTGCGCAACAGAACACCAACATAAAAAATTTGATGATGACACTTTCTATTAGATTATTATAAAAAACATAATCTGTTATTATTAAAGTCATTTGTTAAGGGGACTCTCCAGTGCCAGGAAGACAAATGCGTTTTCCTGGCACTGCAGAAACCTGAAGGGCCCCTCTCCCTCCCACCCCCCCATCCCATGTTGCTGAAGGGGTTAAAACATCTAATAAAATAATGACGTTTGTGTTCGTTACAAAACAGTTTAAATCTAGGCTAGACAATGTTCCTGAATGTAAAATATGGGTTCTGATATATGTAAAAATCTTCCATTTTTTATTTTTATATTGAGAACATTTTTATATTTAAGACATTTTGATTTCGGACCTAACTCACCATGCTATTGAAATACCTTATAGTTTTCTATAACGTATTGTGACTGTATATGTAAAAATGTTGAACGGCTTGGCACTTGTGAGCAGCTAATCATAATGCCTATTATTAAGAGTTTACAAACGCGAGAAATTAAAAAGAATGCTCTAAATATTTTTATAAATTGCCATTCTCTAAACAAACTTTTTATCACCAAAAAAAAAAGTAATATAATCGGCATGGATTTGGCAATTTTATTACGGTAAGAAGTTTCTGTAATAAACAATGTGAGGAATTTTCCCTGTCAGGCCTTTTTATTTGCCATGGTCATTTGTATCAATTTGTCTCCTTGTCCCCAAACCATATGGTGAGTAGCCTCAATGAACGATACAAGACAAGGTTCAATGTGACTTCTGAGCATTTAATGAGCTGTGAAACAGTTTATGTTCAAGAGGAAACAAGGGTGGTCGTTGCAAGCATTATCCAATCCTAATAAAATCATCTATCTTATCTTAACATCTTAACCTATAGCAAGCTTGCAGGTGTATCTTCATGTTCGGGCCTTGCTCAAAGCTAAGTATCACTATAACTACACGTGTCAAACTAATATGCATGCGCACTACGAATTAACTCTGCAGTTATGATCAAAGGAACAAAAACAGGAAATAAGGCAGACAGACAGAAGAATACAGGATATGTTACTTGTTACACGATGTTCTACAGCACTTGTCTAGGGGTATATTCACTAAGCATTGGATATAGATAAAGTATATTATTGCAAATAGCTGACATGTTAACCAATTTTAAACAGACTGGCCAGCCGGTCATCTGTATCTTAAGCCCTGGGTAAACATAGGCAAAGTGTATTTTTCCCAACAAATGGTGAGAAGTTTGAATGGGAAAAACTTGGTGATGGAGAGAAATTCTATTGAGTCTCTTTCCTGAATGATTTCTATAAATTATCTGAAACAAAGAAACAAACATTTATTCAACATTTTACTCAATATTTACAAGATAAAGAAAATATATCTGAATGCAATTGAAAAAAAAATGTGTATAAAATAATAGCTCTAGTAATTGATTTAAATATTTTCATAAATCTGTTATCTCCTCCCAAACCTGGTAACTCCCTGGGTTTTTAATGACAGGAAGACTTCCATTATATCGGTGTGAATGATTTCTGATTGTGTATCTATTTTGTATATTGTGTTCATATTATTCTACGTGAACCTGTGCTTGTCTTTCCTGCGTGTCAAGGGTGAAATTCCTACTATGTCAAAGATGTCACCAGTTAGTATTTCCCTAATTTCAGATTCAACTCACGTGAAGCTCTTTGATACATTATCATGCAAACAGATTTTACAATTAAATCTTTATTGTCTATATACTCAAAGTAGAAAGAGGAATCCACTCACTTATAATTATTTCAATTTTTTTATTTACGTAAAGAACAAAAACAAATATTCTAATAGATATATCAAGTGAGAAATACCAATGTAAGTGAATCTAAACACAGCAAGGGATAACTGGACAGACAGTCTGTCAGTAGCACTAAAAATGATTTAACCAACATTCTAGGATATATACAGTCAATCATCATGATGATATAATATAATTTTTATATTTTGAAAATGTTTAAATTTTCAAAAATCATTTGAAAAGCGTATGCAAAAATATTAAGTTGACCCCCAAATCCCACTAAACACGGTGTACCCACACACACATATATTTCTTTTTGATTCAGTGCTAATTTTGTGAATTTCTAAGCGTTTAATGATAATGATCAGTGCACCAGATAGAAAAGTTTCTAAAAGAAAAGTCGATTACGTTAGTATACTTGCTAGGTGCGCCATACAATCAAACAGTGTTAACATTTTCTGAATAAATTTATTTACTTCTGAATAATTTATAAAATGTGGAATGCTTTAGACATACAATTTTTAAAATCTTTATTAATCGATATTGAACTGTTTTGTTGACAGCTCTAAATTTTCATTATTTTGCCATATTTATAAGGTTTTCAATATTTATTCAGCAAGCAAAGTAGGGTTGAATTTCACACTGACTCGAGTATATTAACATGTAGATAGTTCATGTAAATCGCTAGAGCATTACAATATATGTTTTGACTTCAGGATGGCGCCTGGAAATTGTGAAGCCACCAGTAGACACTGAGGTTATTGCTGGTGACAAAGCAATGTTTAGCTGTGAGTTAAGTGAAACCGTACCAGTTAACGAAGTCGCCTGGTATTTGAATGGATTAACTATCCAGCCAGATGAGAACTGGTCAATGCAGGTAGACGGAAACCAGCACAGACTAATTCTGAAAGACGCTCAGGCCTACCAATCTGGCGAAGTGGCCTTTGCTTCAAGGGATGTAGTAGCATCTGCTAAGCTATCAGTCTTTGGTAAGTAGATATTTGCATTATCTTTATGTCAATAGACATGTGAACCATTTTACACTCAATTAAAAGTCTCTTCTTCTTGTCCAAAATGGCTTCCTTTGTTTTGGAGATGGAAATGGGTGAAGAGTATAAAAAAATATCCAGCAGATACAGCAGGTTTTAAAAACGTATTCACAAACGTGCATATAAGGTATATAGGAAAGGATGGGTGAGTGTGCAGCAAACTTTAAAAAAAGGAGAAATGCATTGACTGGCTTTGGAAATGAATAAGCTATGTATTGTTTAACTAGAGGAGTGAACATTAATGCTCTTTAAAACACATTTCATTTTTGAAGAAAAGGGTATAGTGAATCAATAGGAGATCACGGGGCTGTGAGTTCCAAAAATGCAAGCCAGTTCAGAAAATATTTTAGAAGTTTGGAAAGAAAGATTTCGTAAGACACCACCAGAACTGTGCTGAGCTTTGTGAGCAACATCATTTTTGATAGGAAGGGGAACAAGTGAATGCATTTGCACACCAAATAAGTAGAAAAAGTATTATGTAAACACAAAAAGTGAAAAAGAATCAGCAAATTGCACATATCAGAATTTAGTCAAATGTTTGTCAGCTCTGTAAAAATATTTATAAATCCAGATGGCATCTAATTGTCCACCTCTTTTGATAGTTACATATTTTTTATTTTAGCATTATACCACATCTTATCCCTACTCTGTTGTGCCTTTAGCCCTCCCCGACCCCCCTGAAGACCCGGAGATTGTTTGTAAAACCAACCGGTCCTTGACATTGTCTTGGTTCACACCATTAAGTGATGGTGGCTCGACCATCATAGGATACAATGTTGAAGTGAAAACCCCTGATAGTGACTGGAAGCAGTGCAATTTGGAAATTATTCAAAGCATGGAGTATGTTGTGAATAATCTGGTCCCAGGCGTGCCTTACAGATTCCGCATTTGCTCTATAAACAAACTCGGAGTTGGAGAACCGGTTCACTTACCTCAAACTGTACAGTTAGGTGAGAAAGAGCAATGTTGCACCTCTGCTGGCAAAAGCTACGTAGAACAGTATGCTCGCATGGCTTATATAATTAGGCAAGACCATGGCCAGGGTGGTTGGACATTGCTTACTGAACACATGTGTGCCACAAATAGGCTGGGAATTCTGGGAGAGTATTTTAGCTGCTAACGCTATGTTTTGGTTTTCAATTTTTTACATATTTTTCACACTGCTTTAATTATGCCATGATCTATGCATGGCTCCATGCTCCATTCCCATTCAGACATCAATCTCAATATGTGGGAACAAAATCATAGACAAATTGTAAGCAGCTTGTAGAATACAATGTTTTTGTTGGATATAGGGATCTAGAAGGTATTGAGGAGACCAGTGAGTATGTAATGGCCATGTCCGCTAACTATTGTATGACGTTTTGATGAAGTTCCTGATATTAAACTATTTGTTGATACGGCAAACTTTAATTCTCATAAAACCCTAAATAAAGTATTTCGTTTTCTTGACGTACATTCTTTTATTATGAATCTAGACAAATAGTGAATTTATAGCCCATGTCACCTGTTTTACATAGAAACAAAGAACAATATAGACCTACACCAAAATGGAATAGCGTGTAAGTCAAAATTACTTATCTTAAATATATAACAGCTTCCTGTATCCCATATATCAAATATCACCAAACAGTATATAGCGGATATAGCTGACTATCTACAGAAAAACAAAACAAGACAATAGTGTAATACAGCAAAAATATAATGATAATGCGCCAGATTGAATTGCACTCACAAGATGAAGATGAATAAGATCCCCTTAAGGTGCCTCCCATTAGATGGTTGGGGGTATATCCAAGACTCCCTCTCCACTGTTGATGTCATCACCACAGCATGGAAGGTTGGACTCAGGAAATTGTAGGAAGTATAATCTACTTTTTTGTAAAGGTATGAAAAGTAAAATAAAACACAGGCAAAGTCCTACACGTTTCGTCTTGCAAAAGACTTCCTCAGGGACCCAATTATAAAACAAATACAAATATAAAAGCAATCCTTCAATAAGGACAAAAGCAGCATATAACCTGCCCTTCCCCCACCGAGTCCTTCTTTATATATGGCCTTCTTCCTGTCTCATTGGTAGTTCAGTGGATGTTTCCATGGATGTCCAACCATTTTGGGAAGTCCAGAATTACATTTCCCGGGTATGCAATGATTGTGGGACGTCACGTCCGGTGCATGACGTGTGCGTTCAAACGGGTGGCCATCATGCATTCCACGTTCGGTTAACAAGTCGTGATTGAATATTTGAAAATGCAAGAGTTCTATCTCAAAATTGAATAATATTGGAGCCTGCAAGGCTAAAAAAGGACATGTATCAAAAAATAGCTACTTCTTGCTGAATAGACCATTAAATCCAAGGCATGTGTTCAGCAGTATGTCTTCTGTCTTGAAATAGAACTAATAAAATGTTATATATAGATGTTCTTTCAGCAATATAAGTATTCTATTAATATTATGATAAGGAATTAAGTTTATGAATTGAATTGTATATATGTTTGTTCATGTCTGGCAACTCCCTTTTATTCGATCTTAGTGATCCCGGGGCCCAAGATATACTGACATACCACAGCCTTGGTGACAATATATATATAGTTATAGAGAGCCTCATACCATATTTAAACTTGTAATGATTATATAAACCACTTAATTGGAAAAATGAAAGTATAGACTCCTCACTTGGCACATGTAGAAAAGAATTCATAAAGAAAACAAACTCTATACCCAATTTCAAATCACTAAAATTAAAACATAATAATAATAATAATAATAACAACATCATTATACTCCCCATTTACTAAATGCAGAAATATAAGAAAAATAAGAAGCATGTGCTTATGTCTACAGAGAGCGGTCCGCAATTATTAGTAACCTTAAAGAAAATAGATAATATCTATGTCGGCATTGAGACCTCCTGGTTCTAAAGGCCCTAACTGGTGAATCCAGAAGGTCTCACGTTGTGCTTGTCTCTCCTCTCGGTTGCCTCCCCTCCAATGTTGTCTGATATGCTCAACTCTGTAAAAAACAAGTTAATTCCAGTTAAAATACAGACAGGAATTACAGTGAACTGTGGTTGTTAATCCCTTTTTTTTTTAACTTAAAAACTAAAATTAAATGACAAATCTTATTCATCTCCATCTTGTGAGTGCAATTCAATCTGGCGCATTATCATTATATTTTTGCTGTATTACACTCTTGTATTGTTTTGTTTTTCTGTAGATAGTCAGCTATACCCTCTATATACTGTTTGGTGACACCTGTTTTATAACCTGAAATGTCTCTGTTTGTTAATTCACTTTAGTAGACTTGTGGCTTCATCCCGCAATAGATATCATGTGGTACATAGAGTAATAACTAGCATGTTGTACATAATTAACTATTTAATTAGGTTTTTGAGGCAGTCCATGTTGTCATCACAGTAGACTGAAATTTAATATAAGAAGGACTGGCTAATGGTCCTACTAAGAGTGTATCTGATGGTCATAGTCTACATACTCTTACATCGTTTATTATTATAACTGTTTAACTGTTTGTTGGAATATCTGATTGGATTGTGTGTTTTGATTTAAAACTGAATCTGGTGAAAAAAATTAGCTTATCATGTTTTTATTATTTTCAAGTGCATTGCTATTAGAATAATTTTATTAGATTGCTCGGCATAAATGGAAACTGTAGAGAGAAATATTTGTGGGCATTATCCTTTATTGCAGAATAACGGTCATACTTTTAGGTGGTACCTATATTGTAAATATACTTAGTTAGCCAATAATGTATCAGAATTAATCTACCTGGATTTCCTTCCCAGACCAGGTACACTGCTACCTGTTCTTTGCTGAATTTGTTACATTACCATCCCCATACGTTCCACAATTTGTCTGAACTGGTTGAGAACTCGATATCAGTACATGCTAAATTTAAACATTGGAAAATTATCTTTACTTCTATCAAAACCTGCAAAAATAGTAATAGCTTTTTTTTTTTTTTGCTGAATAATGTGCTAAGTGTTATTGAGAACAACGTAAATGTTAGTTTCCATAAAGACTGGAGTGTGAACCTCTGTCCTAAAAGCTCCTACCTTGCTTTTTATGGTTTTCCTCAAAGTGAGGTTTTATGAAGAAATACAATGTAATGGGTTAGTTAAATTAGAGACATGTTAGAATGGATTTATAACCTACTTTATAGACATTATTTTACCAAGCATCTTTCAAGCTTTGGGCTTATTCTAGTGATGTTTTGTTCTCCCCGGAATTTGCTGAGATTTCATAGAAAACGTTGAATGCCATGTCTCGTCCTAAGATAGGTTTGGAAGCCATCCGCAGAATCACAGTACAAAGACAAGGGATTCTGTTTAAATGAATAGAAGTGAATGTTCGTAAGACCAGCCTGAGCATCACTGTGTCGTAGAATACAAAAACGTGAAAAGATCCAACCCCCACTGAACATTATGCCCCTTGAATCTGTTGTTTTAATGACTATATTCAAACAAATTATCAACTGTACTTTAAATATCTCCGTAGACAATAAATGTTTGTACTGTAACTTTTATTGCAACAAATAAGCACATGTATTGATGCAATAATGCAGTTATCATTCAAAGTGAAAGTTACACAAATCTTTCCAACACATTTAATTGTATACATCCACCCCCGGCAGTATAATAATACACATTTTATAGCCTGTTGGTATATGCAACAATGACCTATCACTGACCGATCCTTTTCACCTATACACAGGTTACTGTAAAACAAGCTGCTAGACCTGTCTGTACTTATTACCATTTCTTTGGATTTGGCATGATTTATGGAAAGCAATTGTAACACATAATTACTTTCCAAATGTATTTCTATTATCTTTCAACTGTATATTGTTGGAAAATATTCCTCTGTTAGTGAGGAATATTGCAGAGAAAATGCTCAAGGGGAGAGGAGAATTATTTTAAACCTCACACTGTGTAAAGTCCTACAAGTCAAGCTGGCAGAAATTCGTATGAGTACTAACGTAAGTAAAATTAGTCCCAGTCTTCATTGTATAATGTGTACAAACTGTACCTTTCAATAAGAATAAGGTAACCTGCTTGTATCCAATCCTCTATTTAGCAAGTATCCACGTCCAACCAGAAGAATCCACCTAGTTAGCTGTTAAATTAAAACATTTATTGCAACTTCGTAGAGGAAACATTTGGGTTTATTCAATAAAAAATGCTTATGTCGTTTCCAGAAAAAGCTGTATCGAAGGTATTTGATTTCCAAGTTTTATCTTTAATTGCAGAACGAACAGTCACCATTCAGCATGAACTAGTAAACAAAACTGCAAAAGTTGGGGAAAGTATTCGTCTTGAGTGTGAATTGTCGAAAAAATCCAGTGACATCAAGTGGCTGAAAGGGAAAGAACTATTGCAAGAAGGACAGAAATATGACTTTTTTTCCGAAGGGAAAAAACAGGTCCTTGTTATACATAATTTGTCTACTGAAGACCAGGGCACATATACATGTCAGACATCATCAGACATCAAAACATCAGCCACCGTGTCCATTGAAAGTAAGTTTATTGCTCACATTTTTGCTAATAGAGAAAATCTAGTGTGAATAAAAAGGCAAGAGTATTCAGCAACAATTTTATATTGAAAAATGCAATGGTTAAATGCCACATAGCATAACTAAAACATCTCTACACTGACAGACATCTATTACAGAGCAGTAATTGTCATGGAAAAAAGCAAACTGAAATTAAGTCAAGCAGAATGTTTGTGCCTGACAAATGATGTCATGCTTGTCCAACCATGGCTGCTCTCAAATTTAGGACACTAACATGCAGATGTTCATATAAGCACTGAACTTATTTTTTTTTATTGTAGAACCAATAATTCATGAAGTGGTGACCATACAAGAAATTTTCCAAACTGCCCAAGAGAAGTCAGACCTCACCAATGAGAGTGAAGATGGTTCTCAGCCAAGTCTACCCCCAGAGGCTGCTCAAGAAGGGGATCTTCATTTACTTTGGGAAGCTCTGGCCAAAAAGAGAAGGATGAGCAGAGAGCCTACATTAGACTCCATCTCCGAAGTTCCAGAGGAAGAAGAAAAGAGAAGATTGAAGAAAGAAGCTGATAAAAGGTCAGAGATATCTGGGAATATATCTGATGACATCCTTACTGCTAGTGAGGCCGATTTATCAGTAACAAGCTCTGATGATGAATCTCGGGCAGGAACACCATCCCTTGTATCTTATCTCAAAAAAGCTGGTACGTCAACTGTGACATATGGTGCAAAAGTCCAAAGCATATCTACAATCAAGTTCTTTAAGAACTTTGAGATTTCAGGCACTGAAGTACCCAAGGAACCTCCACCCCAAGCAGAACCAGATTTGCCAGACTTGGATGACCCTGCAATGGATAAGGCTGCTGTGAAAATCCAAGCTGCATTCAAAGGTTACAAAGCCAGAAAAGTTATCAAACAGCAGGAATGTCCTATCTTTGCAGAGACATTTAAAGATTTTGCAGTGGAGTCAGGAGGAACAGTCCACCTTGAATGTGTTGCCATCAGCAATACTGACATGATTGCCCGTTGGCTGAAAGATGGGAAAGAGCTCTCTGATGGCCGCCATTATCATATTGACAATTACAGTGATGGCACATGTTCCTTAATCATCACTGCCGTGGAGCTGCAGGACACAGGAAACTACACATGTGAAGTGTCTAACAAGTTTGGTTCAGTTACCCATAGTGCGAGGCTGGTGGTGTCAGGTAGTAATACATCAAATGTTGCAGATAAAATATTAACCTCTCCTGCTAAAGGTGGAACAGATAGTGAAACAGAGAGCTCTTCGGGTAGCGAGTTGGATGACGCTTTCAGGAAAGCAGGGAGAAGACTTCACAAGATATTTAAATCAAAGTCTTCCCTGGAAAAATCCGATGTTGAAGAGGAAATATTTGTCAGTGCTGACGAGGGAGAACTACCTCCAATAGACCATCAAACATACAGGGAAGATGACCGGTATATCTACATCAAATTCGAAGTGATGTCAGAAGCTTCGATAGCTGCTAAGCGATTCAGGGAAATGTTTTCTGCAATGGGTTTTTCCGTGAAGATTGACATTTTGAACCAGGGTCCAAAGAAAATTGAATTAAGAATAATGAAAGTAGAAACAGGAACTACAGAACAGCAAAAAATGGAAGCCAAGCATCAAATGACCTTATTAACTTCAGACACAGGTATCGTTATCTCTAGTTAAACATACTTAGAGGTTTACACAATTTAATATATTTTTTTTTTTTTTAAATACAGTCCTACAGAACAGTACGTATACTTTTAGGATACTGTCAATATTCAGTATTCATGAATTCTACTGTATTTGTGTCCGGCTTGCCATACCACATGTTCTTAATATATTCTGTGTTCTCTAAATCCACCCTACTTTCAGGGTTTAACATCAGGGTATGATTAAGGCATTTATATTTAAATGATTCCCTTTAACCCCTTAAGGACACATGACCTGTGTGACATGGCATGATTCCCTTTTATTCCAGAAGTTTGGTCCTTAAGGGGTTAAACTTGGTTATTATACTTGTTAATTAATTGACTAATGGATAATCTAGTATATGAAAGTTAAGTTACTAATGGGATTTTGGAGAATTAGCCAGTGAAATTCAAATTTTAGACCAAAATAATCAGACTGAAAAATTAGCATGACTTCAGGGTTTTCGGTTCCGCTATTTAGGTTTAAAACTTGCAATTTTTTACAATTTGGAGTTTAGTGAAAAAAATCCATTACTGAATAAATTCTGTTAGTATTTTTTACATTGGACGTTCTGAATAATTAACACTTAAGATCTTACTGTAATTTATATGCTTCAATTATCATTGATCTTGTTTTGCAGTTAGAGCTGTTGTGTTAAGGAATTCACTGCTAATTACTTTAATCTGACAGATTCTATCAATGTAGATAGATAACTTTCTACCCCGTTTCCCTCAAAATAAGACATCCACCCAAAATACGCCACAGCTTTTTTGGGGGGATGCTAGTAATATAAGCCTTACTCTGAAAATAAGCCCTAGTTGCTAATCTATGTCAGATTTGCGGAATTCCAATCATGAGTAAGCTAATCTATTTTTGGGGAATTCTCCCTGAACATAGATTTGTGGGATTCCATGCCCTTGTTAACTGGTCTACGTTTGGGGGAAATCATGCTTGCTACCGTTTTTTCCCTGAAATAAGACATCCCCCAAAAATAAGCCCTAATGCGTTTTTCCGGGGGGAAATTAACATAAAACCCGGTTGTATTTTTGGGGAAAGACAGTAGCAAAATAGACAAGTGTTTTGACGTTTAACTGAGTAAATGTAATATTGTTCAAAATTAAAGAGGCAGCATTTGCCCAGAGGACGTGCCTTACAAAGACTTCTTATTGAACTGCATTGGGAAGTCTGTGATTGGACAGCCACAGAAAGTCTGGGCGGGGTTAGAAGGGGAGGGCTTGCAAAGGCTGCAGACTAGAGATCTGCAGCTTTTACAAGCTGTTCTTATACCTCAAATGAAAAAATGCGTAATTAAATGCATATATGTTTTCGTTGGTTGTATATCCACTAAATTATGTTTATATATTTTTTTGTATTTGGGCAATGGAGTGTCCCTTTAAAAACCGAGTCATTGAAGTAACAAATTATATATATTTTTTTCAGTCTTAGGCAAATTTTTCAAATTATGATGTTGAGTTCTTTCTTGTTTTTCTTTGGATGAAAAAATATGTTATTAGTAAGCTTGAACATTGTGGCTTAGACCTTCATTTGTGTAATTTAGTGAAACAATAATAGGTTAATAAATTACATGTTGCAATGATACACTTTATGTTGACCTGTTCAACTGTTTTCGAAAAAAACATTTCCATTGTAATTTATTTCCCTAAGCCCCAATCTTCATCACTGAACTTCAAAACCAGGAGGTTCAAGATGGCTACCCAGTCAGCTTTGATTGTGTTGTTATCGGAAAGCCAATGCCCACTATTCGCTGGTTCAAAGACGGGAAAGTGCTTGAAGAGGACGATCATTACATGATCAATGAGGACCAAGAAGGGTGCCATCAGCTCATTATTACTGCAGTTATTCTACAAGACATGGGGGTCTATAGATGCCTGGCTGAAAATCGAATGGGGGTGGCCTCAACCAAGGCTGAATTAAGAGTTGATTGTAAGTGTTGATTCCACATCTTAATAAATGGGTCTCTTGGGATAGTTTGAAGATCGGTGTTAGCTTCCGTTTAGATAGCATTTCTTTCCTAATTGGATGACTATTTGGGGCTAAGTTTCATTTTTTTCTGCATTAAAAAGATACAAATATATGAATTAAAAAGCTGTGTGAACGTAACACTAAGGATTTGCTGCCTATGCAATGATGCCCTTCCACTGTTTTCAATCCGGTCACTGTGAATGTGCTATAAACCCTTAATGTTCAGTAAAAATGTACATGTGCAACAGACCCTTGTGCCATAGTCACGCCAAAGCACTGTTTTTTTTTTTATGCGTGGTACCCACCCCAAAAAAACAGGATACTGTGCTTTATGTGCCTGGAGCCTGTCATTTTTTTTTGACATTTTGTAAAAGTGCTGATTTCAATAGAAATTGGCACTTTTATAACTAGGGTTTAGAAACTCCTCCCCGGCTGTCACTCAGATACTGGACTAGGGTGTGCCTGCCTCCCCCTCTCCTAAATGAGCTATAGTGTGTACTAGGAAAATAGGGGAGGGCTTACATGGGCTGCAGACAGCAACTCTGCTGCTTTAGCAAGCTGGTTTTTCATATACCCCCAAGAAAACATGCAGTAAAAACACGTTTATCTACTAAATATTTTTTTTAAAAAAACCACACACAACATTTTGCAACACAGTGTTCCTCTTTTAAACCTGTTTATTATCTTTGGGAATTATACATCTTTGTCACTAGGTGGAGCTGCTGCACATGTTTATTTTTCTGATTGTTGGTGAAATGTAACTAATTGAACTGATTCGTTGAGGATAAAAGTGAGTGACGCACATGAAACAGGTTCTTCTTTCGCTCCTGGTGTTTATTTAACAAGGGTAACTGCCACAGTTTTATTTGTAGTGTAAAAATATGAAATATCACTGGGAATAGACTTAAAATATATTTTTCTCATGTGAATTCATAGGGGTGCCAATAATTGAGTCACGCATATATTTAACAAAGATATTTTTTTTTTATATAAACCTGTTTTGAGTTTGCAATTGTTTGATATCCATGAGAGCAGAGTATTTTTGTGTATTTTTTAAACAAGAGATCAAAAGGTTAAACAATAAAGACAATTTTTTGCAGCATTCTTTGCTCATATTTACCAAGAGTGGCAATATTAGTGGATCGCACTGTATATGTTCACCCCAAGGGTACAACCTGTCTCTGTATACGAAGTGTAACGCATGTGTTAAAATACCTCTTTGTGCCTTTCAGTAAGCAGCTCTGATTACGACACTGCAGAGGCCACGGAGACGTCGTCATACTTTAGCGCTCAGGGATACGCGTCCAGGTAAACCACTCAGTGTAAATAGTCACTAGTGAACATTGCAGATCTCTCAGGGCTATTCACTTAAGTGTGGATTATCAGAAACCCAGAAACAATGCAAAGCAAATTTCAAATTACAGACCAAAATGAACAAAATAGAAAAAAAAAAAAGGTCAGTTCTTCAATTCAGCTATTTTAGTCAAATATTTTAAAATTCACTTTGAATTCTCAACAATTTACATTTTAGTGAATAATCCTGAAACTGATTAATGAAAAACAGAGAAAGATGTGTGAGATAACACGGATGTTCTATTCAGGAATTGCAGGCTGGTTAATGAAATAATTAATTATTTAAACAAATAAAAATGTCAGTCCCACTACCCAGCGTGTCTATTTAGCACCGACCCTTATTTTCAACATACTTCACCAAATCTTCCCTCGTTATACTATAGACATTTTATCAAAAAGGAGTCTTAACCCCTTAAGGACCAAACTTCTGGAATAAAATGGAATCATGACATGTCACACATGTCATGTGTCCTTAAGGGGATAAAATCGACCTAATAAAATAATTTAGACTCTTCCTTCTCCCCTATTCCTTACCAGTAGTGGACACTTCAAAGGGAGCGGTTTGCAAAAAGTTAACAACTCTGCGTTTCTAAAATCATGTGAAATTTTATTTTCAAGGTTCTCTGCTAAGGTGTTTAAGTAAGATGTCTTTCATTACGTTTTTTTTTCTATTAATTGAATAATTGCTTTTTATTGTCCAAATGTCATCAGTTTTTAATTAAACTGAACTTAATTGAAACATTTTTAACACTTGTTTAAAATAAATGTAATTAAAAAGTATTAAAAGTCTCCAATTACCTGTTGAAATTAAAATAAAATATTTATAAAATAAAAAAACTTAAAAAAAAACTGAACATAAAGAGTCTGTATTTTGGGTGAGATTTATCAAGGTTAAAAACAAATGTAATTCTAGGACAAATTGTTAAAAAAAAAAGGAGCAGTCACCATGGAAACTAACACAATGTATTGCAATTTAGCACTTTGCACTGAAAGTAGCACCTGCTTTGTGTTATTTTTAAATTAGCAGTCATTTTATATTGATATTTTAAATAATAGTTTATATTTGTAACATTACTCATAACTGACGCCTGGATTTCATTCCGACAGGGAACAGGAAGGTCTGGAATCGGCCACTGAAGAGGGACAGCTGCCCCAAATTCTGGATGAGTTACGAGACATTCTAGTTGCACCAGACACTCCACTTGCCAAGTTTGAAGTAAAAGTAAAAGGTAACGATATTTGCTACACAAAGCACGAATAACCTCAATATCGGTTTTGTTTATGCATTGCAATATGTACACGTTTTAATTTAGACATTTGAACAATAATAAACATCGTTACTCAAAGCAATGAGTCATATAACAATAATATAATGACATAACAAGGGTTTGCAGCACTAACTCACCTTAACACATGGGAGTAACACCTAACAATACCCAGAAATCATTGAGCCTCTCTGGGACATTGTAGTCTTCTATAGACTAAACAGCCAGGAAAAGTCTCTGATAACGTATCAGGAGCTGTGAACCGGGTTTAATAGTGGGAACATTATCTGTCTTACTATTCCTGCACATTCTAAACTCTCCTAAACTCACTATGCTGCAGGCAGGATCCATTATGGGCCACTGTAAAGCCTTAATTAACTATTATTTTTTTTTAAATATTATTTTAATTTGTTGTTTTTTATATTGATATATTTATTGATATTTTAATATTTAAAAAAATATTTTAATAGTTTATCCAAAAATATGATTTGAAAAGGTTATTCAAAAATACTAAATCAAGGCCTAAGTCAGTACACTGACAAAATTGAATATAAATGATACGGCTGTTCCATCACTCTTATGAAAACCAAATGAAGGCCATACAAGGACCCACTCCCCCCCTACCCATGTACACGGACAGTAAGGGGATAGATAAGAAGAGGGATTCTTTGTTCTTCTAGAAACAAGTTGAGAGATGAGAACTTCTTCTCTTAGAACAGTGGGTGGAGAAAATAAATTGAGCTGAGGTCCCAGCATTATAAAAAAATAGAAACATAGAATGTGACCATTCGGCCCATCTAGTCTGCCCAGTTTTCTAAATACTTTCATTAGTCCCTGGCCTTATCTTATAGTTAGGGTAGCCTTATGCCTATCCCACGCATGCTTAAACTCCTTTACTGTGTTAACCTCTACCACTTCAGCTTGAAGGCTATTCCATGTATCCACTACCCTCTCAGTAAAGTAATACTTCCTGATATTATTTTTAAACCTTTACCTCTATAATTTAAGACTATGTTATCTTGTTGTGGTAGTTTTTCTTCTTTTAAATATAGTCTCCTCCTTTACTGTGTTGATTCCCTTTATGTATTTAAATGTTTCTATCATATCCCCCCTGTCTCGTCTTTCCTCCAAGCTATACATGCTAGGATCCTTTAACCTTTCCTGGTAAGTTTTATCCTGCAATCCATGAACCAGTTTAGTAGCCCTTCTTTGAACTCTCTCTAAGGTATCAATATCCTTCTGAAGATATGGTCTCCAGTACTGCGTACAATACTCCAAGTGAGGTCTCACCAGTGTTCTGTACAATGGCATGAGCACTTCCCTCTTTCTACTGCTAATACCTCTCCCTATACAACCAAGCATTCTGCTAGCATTTCCTGCTGCTCTGTTACATTGTCTGCCTACCTTTAAGTCATCAGAAATAATCAGCCCTAAATCCCTTTCCTCAGATGTTGAGGTTAGGACTCTATCAAATATTCTGTACTCTACCCTTGGGTTTTTACGTCCAAGATGCATTATCTTGCACTTATCCACATTAAATGTCAGTTGCCACAACTCTGACCATTTTTATAGTTTACCTAAATCTAAAACCTAAATTATCTCATTAGAATGCAGAGATCAATAAATTAACCACCATCTCCAATAATATGAGGAGAGGGTTAGCATACATCTCAGTTAAAGGGAACTCTTAGGACCCCAACTTGTTTGTAGATAATCACTGGACTCACCAAATTACCAATACCAGTTTATGAGTTATTTTTTTTAATTTCATGGGCAGGGAGAATAATTAGGTACTTGATATAATGTTATCAACAAAATACCATGAAAATATTTTTTTAAATTTAGCATATTCGTCTCTTGTTACTTTTTCAATGTTAAATAATTTGATTGAAAATAATGAAGAATATTTATTTTGCTGTTTTTGACTCAGCAGTTTAGTTGATGTCCACAAGAAAGACAGAATGTCGCATTGGTCTGACCTGTAAATCACGTTACATAATACGATTGAAAATGGTCAAGTAGAGAAGGAAAGTCATTGTCATTGGATGCTGTAAATGCTGTGTATTTGTTTATTCCAGGGTATCCCCGTCCTCGTGTGTACTGGTTTAAGGATGGACAGCCCATCCATGCTTCTGACAGGTTGCTGATGACTGACAAAGGGAAGCTTCACTCTCTGGAGATTCTAAATGTTACAAAGGAGGATGCTGGAGAATATTCGACATACATCAGCAACGCATCGGGTTCTGCTTACTCGTCAGCTAGGCTGATTGTGAAAGGTAAGAAACTAAGAAAAGTCTCTATGACAAAGTATAACCTGCATATTCGTCACTGCTGACACCCGCTGAGAGTCTGGTCAGCAGGTACCAGA
This sequence comes from Pelobates fuscus, assembly GCF_036172605.1. Taxonomy (NCBI): domain Eukaryota; kingdom Metazoa; phylum Chordata; class Amphibia; order Anura; family Pelobatidae; genus Pelobates; species Pelobates fuscus. Next base: position 376,282,096 of record NC_086320.1, read on the forward strand.
TCCACTCCGATGGATTCAGCTTCCTGAATTTGTACATGAACACAAACTTCAAATCCCACCACAACCCTGAAGTTATCCTAAAACCTAAGAACCTTTCAGAGTAATAGGTCAGAGATGATGGCACAGACCAGTTGAAATTAGCCTTCAAGGTGGACACATCAAGGGGATTCTCCATACAAATGTAAAATTTGGGGTTGGAGGCTGATTTCAGTATATATGACTGGGCTCTAGGTCCCGGAGTTCGCCATACTCTAGGAGATGTCCCTTTATTAGGTAATTGAGATACATTTGTGTTTATGCTTAAAAGTTGATTTATTGTAGCATTCTCTGTACTTTTTAAAAAAAAACTTATCCAAAAATATCATGCCAATAGTTAGTTTAAATGTTTCTTTGTGTGTTAGGGTTTCACTCAAAGTGGTCCCATTAAAATTTGTCTTTTACACATATACCGGTACTTTTTTTTTTTACATTGGTATTCAAATAGATTATCAGTCCTTTCTCTTTTCTGCCGTAATTTGCTAGATGAGACTTGTTATGTCCTGCATCATATAGAGCAGAAGATTACTGTCCCCAATTCACAGGAATTAACATAGAGACATATCATATCACCCGCTCTACCTCGCAGGCTCGCTGCCTAGGTGTTGTCTTTGACTCCGACCTCTCCTTTATGTCCAATCAATCGCCAAATCCTGTCGCTTCTATCTCAAAAATATTGCGTGCATCCAACCCTATTTAACACCTGATACGGCAAAGGTGCTTGTCCATGCTGCTGTCCTCTCTCATCTTGACTACTGTAATCCGCTTCCTAGTGGTCCTATGTGTTCCCAACTTGTCCTGTTATAGTCTACAATGAATGTGGCAGCCAAGCTCATCTTCCTGACCGCCCGCACCTCCCACGCCTCCCCCTTTGTCAGTCATTTTATTGGCTTCCCGTAAGATATAGGGCTTAATTAAGGTTCCTGCATACAAATCTCTACACTATGCTGCTCCTACCTACTTATCCTCACTAGTATGCAAATATGTCCTGTCTAGGCCCCTACGCTCTGCCCTAGACCTACGTCTAACCTCTGTTTGTTCTCCTACCTCTGATGCTCACTTTAGAGACTTTGCTAGGGCTGCACCATTCCTATGGAGCGCCCTTCCCCTCTCTGTTAGGCTTTCACACAATCTCCACTCCTTCAAAAAAATCTTTGAAAACGTACATCTTTAGGAAAGCATATCACTTAAACAGTGAACAGCTTTCCCTCCCCGCACCTTGATTCCTCTCCTGAAACTGTCATCAAAACAAAACCCTAAGCCCTCAATGAATACTATCCTAGCAACCTACTTTTCTACCCTACCCTTACCTTTTGTGTCACTATACCCCACTCCCTCTAGCATGAAGCTCATTGAGCAGGGCCCTCAACCACTTTGTTCCTGTGCATCCAACTGGTTACAAATATGTGTCTGTTAGTCCACCCATTGTACAGCGCTAAATAATAATATTAATAATAATACTAATCATAGAGTGACATTATGTTGCTGACAGTGTAGCTCTGTGATTTCTCCCGGGGAAGAAAAATCTCCATCTTTGCGTTTACCAGTAGAAAAGGCAAACAGTTTTATCTGGTATGTTAGTAGCATTGCCATTTCTTTAAGAAAGTAAAAACAAAATACATTCAACTATCTTCAACATCTGTAAGAATCGGTATTTGAATGACAGGATTCTAAATGGAACCATTGTAGCCAATGGGAGACAACAAGGTCAGAGATCTGCTCTATGATTGGCTGTCGGTATGCCTGTAGTTCCTGTAACTCACATCCCCAGTCTGTTGCTGAACCATCCCAACCAATCAGGGTTAGATAATCATATATTCAATGGTTCTAGAAGCCAGATAGAAGAGATATGCTCTAGGTAGAAACAGATTAGTCTTGTATGTGATTATGGTGATTTATTTCCTATTACAGGTCCGGGCGAGTTGCAGAGAGACAAGCCATCTGAGGATGCCGGAGGTCAGATATCCAGCCCCTTCCCATATTTCTAATGTTGATGTTTCATGTAAACCGATTCACTGTTATTGTGTAAACGTGTCTTCCCTCCACATGTGAGCTGTGTACATACATACATTTGATAAGGAACTAATTTTCTGGAGTGAGGGGGTGTGGCTAAAGAGGCAGCATTCTGCAAATCATTCGTGTTTTTATGCAAAAACTATAAAGATTTGAGCAGACAAAAAAAATAAAGGATTATAATGAGAAGCTGTGTTGATGCCCACAGTGTCCCTTTAAAGAGCGAGGCAGATTGTCAGAGGGACCGTTCTGGGAACATTGCAGGGCACATGCATGAACTGTTTCATCATGATGTTCGGTTTTAGCCAGGCAACTGTATAAGATGTATTGTCATTATTCCCTCTTACAGTCAAAATTATTACATTCTGCTAGAATTTGTGGAATTCGTGCAACCTTAATTCCCTGTTAATCAGAAGAAGCATTACTTTTTCCCCCAACGTAACTGTGTAGTGAAGGGTTAATACATATACTGTGCTCGTAGCGCCATATATCCAGATAATTATCGCTGCAGCAAATGTTTCAGTGGGATTTATGAGTCATATATAGGTATGTTGTCAGATCTCAACACACTAAAATAACTTTAAAAAGAGTGCGACTTTAAAAGATAATGTATATGAGTCAATAATTTGTTCTTACTATTATTATTAATAGAAGGTCCCTGCATGTCCCTGCATGTCATTTGCACAGCCTTTCTATTCATTTCCTGTAAATAGAGATCTAATGTTTAAACTTCCTTTATTGCAAATTCTGTTTTAGTTAGCATTTCTTATATCCTGCTCTGTTAATAGCCTTCTAGATCTTGCAGCCTCCTGTTTATGATTAAAGTTCAATTTACAGAGCATGGAATAAAAACTTCTAAAGTAAGTTAACATCTGATTGAAAATTAAACCATACAGGCTGTGTCAGTCACAGCCAGGGGCACTGTGGCAAGGGCTACATAAACAGAAACAAAAGTGATTTAACTCATAAATGACAGAGAGCTGAGCAGTGAAACTTCAGATTCATCACGCTAAAGTTGTTTTGGTGACTATATGACTATGGTATCCTTTTTAATATCAAATCTTCTGTTACTGTTGTGGGTAACTGGTTCACTTTAAAGGTTTGTTACAGAACCGGTTTAACAGATTTCATTGAAATTAAGTTAAATCAGATATAGTAAGCTCAATATTCATTACGGAAATATACATTCAAACAGCCACATAGGTATAAAGTAGAAATTACATAAAATACGATGAATAAACAGACTGCAGATCATTCTATAAACATCATGTTCAAAACAAATTACGAAATTGTTCCAAGGTTTTTCACATAAATATATATATTTAATAAATTAGATTCTACTAGCTGATGCACAAACATCACATTACAAACCTCTCTCTCTCTCTGTCTCATTGTATATACATATAAATACTCTCTTCATACCAATCATGCCAGAATGCCTGAATATCGATCTGTCGGTCTGTCTGTCTGATAGCCATTAGTATATATGTGTTCTGTTTGCTGTTTTGTTAGATCTGGAAAAGCCTGTTCCTCCAATGTTTCTGGAAAGATTCACAAATAAGAAAGTCCGTCCAGGCTCCAGCATTACTTTATCAGTTAAGGTTGAAGGTAAGATTCAATACATTTCTGTCCCTTTGACTTTATTAAAGGTATAATAAAAACAAACTGTTAAAATATTCCGTTCTAGTTAGGATCTCATTTATGTCTAATAAACCCACAGTACAGCAGTGTGCATACCCTCTCCCACCATAAGAAATATGGGTGATCCACAGGTGGTAAGTTGGAGGCATCCTGAGTAACTGGGTCCAGAAGTAATAGCTATGAAATCTAACCCATTCCTTTCATTGAATGGTCATGAAAAAGTAGTTATTTAGGGAAGTATTCTCATGGTCCTATAGAACATCAAGTTTATGCAATTCGGGAATGTCTATCTTAGAGGAACACTTTAGTGTAAGGAATTCAAAACTGTATTCCTAAGGTTATCATGTATCTCTGCCCTAAACCTATTGTCTGGGGTCCCCCTCCTGCAAAGTATAAAATAAAAAGCCCTTTAATCATTTATCTGATTCCAGCACTGAGGTCCTTTGTTTCTGTCTCCTTCTCCAATTCCTCCGACGTCGACAATGGAGGATCGCATGGGCATTTACTCATTAAATCAATGCTTTCCTGTGGGGGATTTGGAGATGCTGGACATCCTCACACAAAGTGTGAGGGCGTCCTGTGTTAAACTCTGTGGCTGTCCTCTGAAACTGCAATGTTTTACATTGCAGGACGGAAGGGACAGAGGTTTGCACACAATTAGATTTAAGGATATAATCTTTCAATGTAGGGTAATAACTGCTTGATTCAAGGATAAATCTGACTGCCATTCTGGGGTCAAGAAGGAATTTTTTGTCCTAGTTTGTTGCAAAATTGTGCTTCAAACTGGGTTTTTTTTTTTTTTTGCCTTTTGGATCAACAGCAAAAAACAGGTGTGAGGAAGGCTGAACTTGATGGACGCAAGTCTCTTTTCAGCTATCTAACTATGTAACTATGTAACTATGTGTCTGGTTGCATATTATGTCCCTTTTTTTTTTTTTTACATTTATAATATTTTATTGTTTTTTTTTTTTTTCCTATTAACTAGGGATACAAAAGGAAAATCAAATCAAATAAAATAAATTAACATCATATAAATAATTACATTGTATTATGTCCCTTTAACCAACATCATTGGTGGTTTGGTTTCTCCACTGTACATAGTTTTAACATTTTATTTTTTTGCTAGGAATTCCATCTCCTACTATTACTTGGCTAAAGGAAGAATCTCCAGAAGATGTTATATGGCTCAAACCAGACACACCAGGATATAAACTGGCTAGCTCCAAAGCGCACCACAGTCTCATCTTGCTGGATGTTGGTAAAGAATTTTCTGGGACGTACACCTGCATCGCAACCAACAAGGTTGGGCAGTCCATTTGCAGTGCATCTGTGGAAGTTGCAGAAAGTAAGTGAAGATACGCTGAGAACTTTGTTGTGCTGTCTTTAGCAACCCATTGGTAGAATGCTTGTGATTACTTTTCACTGTTGCTGGTATAATTAAAGGAACACTATAGTCACCAGAACCACTTCAGCTTCATGTAGTGGTTCTGGTGTTTATAGCATGTCACTTTCAGAGATACCGGCGCAATGATGGAGAAAAGGTTAGATAAAACCTTTTATCTAAGGCAAAGGACAGGTTTGGATATCCAATAAGGATGTGGAATTCTCTGCCTGAAGAAGTGGTTTTATCAGAGTCCATACAGATGTTCAAACAGCTACTAGATGCATATTTGCAAAAACAGAATATTCAAGGATATAATCTTTCAATGTAGGGTAATAACTGCTTGATCCAAGGATAAATCTGACTGCCATTCTGGGGTCAAGAAGGATTTTTTTTCCTAGCTTGTTGCAAAATTGTGCTTCAAACTGGGTTTTTTTGCCTTCTTTTGGATCAACAGCAAAAAAACATATGTGAGGAAGGCTGAACTTGATGGATGCAAGTCTCTTTTCAGCTATGTAACTATGTAACTATCTGCACAGAAAGAGGGGCGGGTGAACCAAACACGTATTTCTGTCACTATAGTGTTCCTTTAATGTTTAAACCTGTTGGATCCAAAATCCTATAAAATATATTAGTCACATTGAACTTACCCTTGATTATTCACGTTATTATTATTATTCAGCATTTCTTTGTTATATAAGGGACACTCTTGCCAACATACTTTAGCTTGTACTAGTTTCCAAGCATGCCCTGATATCTTATTTTATCTTATCTTGTTATGTATAATTTCATCTCCCAGAATACTATTAATGTCAGATTCTGTTAAATTACACATTAGATTTAGGAGTTTTAAGTTGAGTAGTTGTGAGAAACATCATGCCAAGTAACTAATCAATATGTTTAATATGCCTTTATATGTCTGGGTCAATGCTGGTTTTCTCTATTTTATTTAAAGATTTATCAATAAAATGTGATCTTCAGGCCAAGTTATTGATGATGTACAGTATTTTTTGTATAATTACAGAGGCATGTTTTAAATCTATTTAAATATAAAATACATTAAATAACGAGGAAGTGTATTTTGGAAAGTAAATTCTTGTTTGTGCCTGGGATAGCAGACATGGATAAACGTACTAGTTAAATGTAGCTTATCATTAAATGGAAGAAGTTTGGTAAAATCCCGAGTTACGTATAATATCCTGAGATGTGACATTTTGTAGACGCTAACCTTCAGAAGAATCCACTCTCAAATCATTATCATAACTTTTACAGAAAATAACAAGAGAAATGTTGAATTCTCTGCCTAGAGTGTTTGTGTTAACGCCTCTTCATAATGCAGATTATTCTTGAATATTTCTTGTAGACTTTAATGCCAATAGATTAAAGGAGAATACTCATCCCCAAGTTATGAATCAAAAGGAAACATTTGAATTTTTTGAGGTATAATGGGGAATCTCTTCACTCCTTTTATGAGAACAGCCATTCTAGAGATATGTGAAAAGCTAAAGTAGATAAAATGTTTGTATATTACAGTGAAAGAAGGTGAGGTCCTAACGGAAACCGAAAAAATAGTGAAAGATGTTTTGCTCAGAACATCTCTTCAAGGGTAGGTAACAAGAAACAGTTAATCAAAAGAAACCCACACAAACACACACATTGACTCATTGATTGATTGATTGATTGATTGATTGATTGAGCCAATCAATAAATGGGTTGCAACGCGTTTCTTTGCTTATAGGGGTTATTGCAATGTAGCCTCTGGAATATTCACTCAGATATATAATTCAGTATGCTGGTTTTCCCTACCGGCTTTATCATAGCTATCTGTCTTTGTCTGTTAAGCTATGTGTTTGTGAAGCTCTCTGCCTCTGTCTATCTAGCTATATGTCTGTTAAGCTATCTGTCAAGCCATCTGTCACTGTCTATCTTGCTATCTGTCAAGCCATCTGTCACTGTCTATCTAGCTATCTGTTAAGCCAACTGCCAATGTCTATCTAGCTATCTGTATCTGTCTTTTTAGCTATCTATGTATGTTTGTTTAGCTATCTGTCAAGCTATCTATCTCTATCTATCAAGCTATCTGTCTCTGTCTGTTTACCCCTCTGTCAAGCTATCTGTCTCTGTCTATCTCTCTGTCTCTGTCTGTTTAGCTATCTGTTTAGCTATCTTTCTCTGTCTATCTCTCTCTCTGTCTCTGTCTGTTTAGCTATCTTTCTCTGTCTATCTCTCTCTGCCTCTGTCTGTTTAGCAATATATGTATGATATTTAAGCTGTATTTCAAGCTATCTGTCTCTTTCTATCTAGTTATCTGTCTTTGTATGTTAAGCTATCTGTCAAGCCATCTGTCACTGCCTATCTTTCCATCTATCTATCTATCTATCTATCTATATATCTGTCTCTCTGTCTCTCTGTGTCTCTGTCTGTTAAGCTATCTGTCTCTGTCTATCTCTCTCTGTCTGTTTAGCTATCTTTCCCTGTCTATCTCTCTCTGTCTCTGTCTGTTTAACTGTCTCTGTCTATCTGTCTCTGTCTGTTTTAGCTATGTGTCTCTGTCTATCTCTCTCTGTCTCTGTTTGTTTAGCTATATGTCTCTGTCTATCTCTGTCTCTGTCTGTTTAGCTATCTGCCAAGCTATCTGTCTCTGTCTATCTGTCTCTGTATATGTCTGTTTAGCTATCTGTCAATCTATCTGTCTCTGTTTATCTCTCTCTGTCTGTTTAGTTTTCTATCAATCTATCTGTCTCTGTATATCTCTCTTTGTATCTGTCTGTTTAGCTATATGTCAATCTATCTGTCTGTCTCTGTCTGTGTAGCTATCTGTCAATCCATCTGTCTCTGTCTATCTCTCTCTGTCTCTTTCTGTTTAGCTATCTGTCAATCTATCTGTCTCTGTCTATCTGTCTCTGTATCTGTCTGTTTAGCTATCTGTCAATACATATGTCTCTGTATATCTCTCTCTGTCTCTGTCTGTTTAGCTATCTTTCTCTGTCTATCTCTGTCTCTCTCTCTCTGTCTGTTTAGCTATCTTTCTCTGTCTATCTCTCTCTATTTCTCTGTGTCTCTGTCTGTTAGCTATCTTTCTCTGTCTATCTCTCTCTCTCTGTCTCTGTCTGTTTAGCTATCTGTCTGTCTCGTTATTTCTCTGGCTATACTGAGCTGTTTTTCTCGGTGTATCTTGCTTTAGATTTACATTTTGTTATCTGTCTGTTCGTCTTACTGTCTATCTCCCTCTGTCTAGTTTTCTGTCTTTCTGACTTTCCTTGCTATCTGTCTAAGTCTTTCTAGCTCTCCAACATGTTTGTTTCTGTCTATCAACATCTCTCTCTCTATCTATCTATTTATCTATCTATGTGTCTGTCTATCTGTCTGTCTGTCTATCTATCTCTATGACTGTAGAAAATAAATGATGGTCCAGGCACTCGAGTTAAATCCCGTGAGCAGATTAATTGGAGTAGATGAAAAGCAAACGCTTAACAAAGGCCCTGTTGTGAGTCGAAACATTGCTTTTCTCTGCTCCAATAAATCTGCTCACTGGATTTAACTCGAGTGCCTGGACCATCATTTATTTTCTGCAAATTACATTGTGAGGATTGGCCAACCTCAGGCCTGATTGCACTCTGGGATCCAGCAGAGTGCGGTATCCTATGGTAATTACATTAGCTCTATGACTGTGTCTGTCTAGCTCTCTGTCGATTTAGATCTCTATCTGTCAAGAGCGATGTCTATCTAGCTCTCCATCTGTCTAGCGCTCTGTCTCTCTAGCTGTCTGTGTCTGTCTAGTTCTCTGTCTGTCTAGCTCTCTGTCTCTCTAGCTGTCTGTGTCTGTCTAGTTCTCTGTCTGTCTGTCTAGTTGTCTGTCTGTGACTGCTTAACTTTTTATCTGTCTAGCATTCTACCTGTGTATATCTAGCTCCCTGTATCTTTCTAGCTCTGTCTATCTAGCTTTCTGTCTGTCTAGTTTTCTGTCTCTCTATCTCTATGCCTGTGTCTGTTTAGGCCTGTGTATATCTATCTAGCTCTATGTCTCTGTCTGTCTCACTAGCTGTCTTACAGACAGAATAACTGTGTAACTTAACAGACTGTAGTTTGCAAGATACATATGCTGTATATTATATACATTGTTACAAACTAAACTTTTTATATAATAATGATGTTCCTTATATAAACTACCTGCTACATGGGCAGTATGACTCTACAGTATAAAGAGAACATTTGTATTTGTGATGTGGAATTTCCAATTTGTTCTGTATTTAATGTCTCATATCACAGATTTGAAGAAAAAGAGACAGAACATGGGTAAGATCACATATAGACTTATAGACTTGGTTTGTAATCTCTAAATCTAATCCATTAACTGTTTGGCCGTCAAGTAAACCTCTAAGTATAGAAATGCCTAAAATATATAATAGGGGATGAAGTCAAATCAGTATCTAATACATAGAAGAAAGCAATCTATTTACATGAGGGGAGATGATGTAGAAGAACCTGTTCTTAGATCATATTTATATATTTTAACTTTTTTTTTGCAGCACAACTGGTATCTCCGTCCAGCCTCCTGAAGCCGACGGTATGTTCATTGAGTCTGTAAACGAATAATGTAAAAGGAATAGAGATATTAATTCTGATGTGCTGCTAATGTAAGAATAGGACAAATTAAATGACGAAACAGGAACAGAGAACACTTGCTTTAATGTTAACTCTCTAAGTTGAGCCCCCGTGGTTCATTAACATGTAGGTCTAAATAGGAAGCCGTCAAATACTTTGTCTACCTTATGGACAGCTAAATACTGGGTTTAGGTGAGGGACCGTCAAATACAGTATCTTAGAATGGAGCCATCAAATAGCGGGTCTAGGTGAGGAAGCACCAAATACAAATAGACAAGGAAACAGCAGACTGGGTTTAACAAGAAGATTGTGATTGAAATGTCAGAACAAGACAAATGTAAAGATGATCAAATGACATGGTAGAGTCATAAAGCAAGTGAAGAGATGTTACATATGCAAATCGCACAAATGATTGAGATCTATTAATCTCAAGTTCAAATGCAAACAGTGTAATACGCAGTTATATGTCCACTTCTATGCCATTCAGCTATTTGACTTTATCAATATTGCTGATGACATAGATTTTTTTTTCCCATTCGAATAAACAGGCATACAGTAGGTATTTCATAGGTTAGGGGCCATGGCAGTCTCCCATTGCTGTCCTTTTTTTTTAAACATGTTGTTGTTTTATATAATTGTTTTGTTTTGTTGAATAATCTAAAAAATAGATAAATGGATAAATGTTCAGATATTTATATATAATTGGGGACATGTTAGCTAATGGATTGTCATGCTGTATATATAATGAGACTCACTAAAGCCATTCCCGGTGAAGGTTAGTGCACAAGGACTCAATGACATGATGGTTGCTATTTTTGGAAATGTCACTGTATTGTGTTTACTTATATGGAATAGGCTGGAAACTGGAAAAAATAGGGAAGTAAAAACTGATTTATATGCATTCAGGTGAAGTCACTATCAGAATGTAGGCCAGTTTACTCTGCCTTGAGATGTCCAGTTTCATTTTGACATTCACAGTAAGAAAACCAGAATAGAATATTACATGCAACATTGACTGTTAAATCTGCTAATTGGAATTATACTTTGATGATTATCAAAAATTATCTAAAATGTATCACAATATAAATTGTACTACTATTTTTTTACATTATACTCAGAGAAAGGAGGAAAAGTGGCTAGACCCCAGATTTCTCTCACAGATGTTGGAACCGAGGAATTCTTCCAGAAGCTGACCTCTCAGATCACAGAAATGGTGTCTGCCAAGATAAGTCAAGGTAACTAGCAAGAAAATGATACATGGTATTATAAATGGATAATAATTCTGTCTAACAGATATACTGAGGTGTGCATAGTCTTCAACAATAGCTGATGCTGGAGGAAACAGCTTAGGGCGTTAACTAAAAAAGGTTTATTGCTTACAATGAAAGTGTTTTAAAGTGTGCAGAGGGGTCTGGATAATCACGGAGAATTGGGTAGTACGCACATGATCCTATAATAGTAGCAGGAGTCTAAAATAAGTAAATAGTGTGATAAAGGGAAGAAATTGAAAGAGGAGTGCTTATACTGTTAAAAAAAACTATAAAGTAATTTAGAAAAATAAAACAAAACATAAATTAAGTATCGATATATTGCATATCACACATTAGCTATAATACATAGAATACATCAGCTATAATATTTTACTTAGAACGTATTCATATTCCGCAGGGACTCTCGACCTTGTATTGTGGAAGCACTTTGTACAAGTAACTTTGGATTTTCTGGGATCATTACTCATTCAATATTGGAAGATTTATATGTGGCAAAGTACTAAATACATAGCTGCTCCACATTCATTGAACTCCTTCTCTGGAGTTAATTTCTAAATACGGCCCAATGTCATTTATTATTGTATAAATACTCACGTCCCTGTTTAAAAAAACACTTGGTGACACTGGCAAGAAATCTATGCAAATCGTGTTACTTTGGAAAATAAAGAATCCATTTAGAGATGAATTATGTTTTAAATGTCAACTTTGTATCCTCCTCACGCTTTGAAAGGAGCACAATAACATTGTCTGACGTTATTCAATTTGAGTCATGAGGTATTTCAGGAAAACTGTTATATCTTATAGCAATAGCTGGAATTGTAAAATTACCCAGGCAGAGCGGCCGGTGAATTGACAATTAACTTGTACAAGAACTGTTCTACGCTGGTGCTAGCTCTGCATTGCTATTCTATGACTCAGTGCGAAGGGGACTGCCGATATTAATCTTTCTAGATTATACAGCAAGTGATCCATACTTGGATGGATTCAGTCTTTATGTCTTAATGTGTTTTCCAGTAGATGTAATGTCAATCTGGGATTACACGTGAAGATGTGCACGTATCTGTTTTTTTAGGGAAGCACAGTTTGCTCTATTGGAGTCTGTTGTGAGAGAAATAAAAACAAATAATGTGAAATATGACAGAATATCCTCTAGACTCGCAGGGGCAGGCAAGCTTTGACACTCCAGATATTGTGGATTTCATCTCTCATAATGCTTTTACAGCCACGCGTGGCAATGCATCAGGGGAGATGTAGTCCACAATATCTGAAGTGCCGAACTGCCAGTCTAGAGGCTTTTTACATTGGAGAGTAACTGGCTTTGGTATTTGTGATACAGCATTCCTGTTATAACATAAAGAGTACATTGCACAAAAAAAATATCATCTATAGAAGTTCGTAGAATCTAACCTCCACTAGAATTTCAGATTCCACATCCAGAATTATCTGCCAATATCACATTCAGTATGTGGATTTTCTTTTTCAAAACAGAATACAAAAAGCTATAAATAGCTATAATAGTTGATGTAGATTATTAACAGTCTGGTGATCCAGGACATATGATTGGATTGGATTTTTTTTTTTTGAGAAGTTGTGAAATGGGATATATAACAGGTGAAACTTGACAGACGTGCATTTTTTTTAAACCAATACCTATCTAGTTCGATCTATCTATCTGTCTGTCTGTCTGTCTGTCTGTCTGTCTGTCCGTCTATCTATCTATCTATCTATCTATCTATCTATCTGTCTGTCTGTCTGTCTCTCTGTCTGTCTGTCCGTCTATCTATCTATCTATCTATCTATCTGTCTGTCTGTCTGTCTGTCTCTCTGTCTGTCTGTCTATCTATCTTTCTATCTATCTATCTATCTATCTATCCATCCATCTTCTGGTATGAAGTTTGATACAAATTCCCCAGAGCCAGCTTTGTAGAGGAGGATGTGATATAAGTGAGCCACTGTCCAACGCCACAGTTTGCAGGTTTTATCTAGCAATCCTACTAATGATTTTTTCCACTTGAAAGTATTATGGAGTTTCAAGTGGAAATGTACAGCTGGGTGTCATACACTGTGACAAAACTGAAAAGTGTACATGTTCTTCAGAGTTACTTAAACAGATTGGCTCAGTAAAAATCAAATGCAAACATTCTGCATTATAACATAGTTGGCAATTCCATGTGGTCGAGTTGGGAATATTTTGAACTAGTATTGCCCACTGTTAATAGAGAAAGCAGAAATGTTTACATATATTTATTCAACATTATTCAGTAAACTTTTTAAATGCTGAAGTATCTCAGATTGTTTGTTTAAAAAATATATAATCTCTGGTATATTTATAATAATGTCCTATTACCAATGGATGATTACAAACCGAATCTGAATTGAATAAGAAACATGTTTACTATAAATTAATATAAAATTATATTGTGCAAGTTAACTACTAATAAAGCTCATTATTCATTGCCATTAATGATTAGCCTCTCTCCGAGTGCCTGGTATACAAGGATTGGATAGTGATGATGAATCCAAAACTCCATCTGCATCTCCACGTCACGGTCGATCCAGACCTTCCTCTATTGCTGTTGAATCTTCATCAGAGTCAGAGGATGGAGACTCAAGAGGAGAGGTAAACCAAAAGAACCAAGAAGGAGCTTGGTCCTGATAATATCTTTTAGTTTTTCAATGTAATCTCCCTTTTTTTGCCGTTCAAAAACTCAATTAAGATACATGGGAGCTCACAAACCAAAAAAAGCCATTAAATACTTGTTCCGTTTATAACTACAGATCTTCGACATCTATATGGCAACCGCCGATTACAATCCTATCATAGCCGATAAGGAATCGATTACTTTAAAAGAAGGTCAGTACGTAGAAGTCCTCGACTCTGCTCATCCGCTCAAGTGGCTCGTACGGACAAAACCCACCAAATTCAGTGCCTCCCGACAAGGCTGGGTTTCGCCGGCATATCTGGACAAACGTTTGAAGGTGATTTATATACATTTTTATTAAAATTCAGGAACAGTCTCTGGGATGATTTTAATAAATCATTGTGTCCCTTATATATTAAATCTTTTTGAATCCGGTATGGAATCGTATCATTTGTTTTGGTCTTTTTAGCAAATTATAGCCTTGACTGTTTTTTTTGGATAACCTTTTAAATGATTTAATATTTTGGGATATTCTTTTAAAAAATTTTAATACTTCAACAAATATTTTAATATTTTGATATAGATGTATATATTATTTTACATATGACATATTTTTTTAGTTTTTAATATTTTGAAAGAGATAATTTGAAAAGTTTATTTAAAAATATTAACTTGGGGCCTATTTGTTGTAATTATTATTAGAATTTTTAATGTAGCAATTAATTCCAGTTCAGGGGAATATTCACAAAGTATCACACTAATAAAAACAATCCGTTTTATTTATTGTCAAGTTGTCAGCAGAGTGGGGGTCGGGAGATATCCCGGAATCTCCAGGGGAGTCTGTCTCAGAAGAGGATTACAAAAAGAGGTTAAGGTAATGATAAGTCGAAAAATAGACACTTGTGATTGAATTTATTGGTGGTTTTAATTTATTGTAAATCTTTCTTTTATTATGGCATATGCGATATGGGGTACAGAATAGAAAGAGGAGGCATTGTGGGGTAACACGAGTTGATGATAACAAGATAGTGAACAATACACCTCTAAGAAGGACTGCCATATTTTTTGTTATGTTTAGAAACGTCATGTAAACAGATTAATACAAGCTTGGTTAATAAAATAAAAATAAAATAATAATAAAGGTAATTGTTGCTTAACAGTGCTAGATCAGCTACACATATAGTGCCATGACAGATGAAACAGTTGCACTTTTTTCCCATTTAAAGATTTAAAGAGACAGGCTGAACCATAGATTGTTTAGTAAGACTTAGAACATAACAGGCTAGTGATCATACGTTAGTAAAAGGTAGGTTATACAGGCTTAACCCCTTAAGGACCAAACTTCTGGAATAAAAGGGAATCATGACATGCCACACATGTCATGTGTCCTTAAGGGGTTAATACAATCATTAATGTACAGGCTTGTGTTAGAGAAACTGTTGGGTACATATTTCTCCACCCTGCTTAAGATTGACCAAAGGTGATAGTGTTGGTGGTACACACAGGCAATAAACTTACAACAAGTGATTTAGTATATTGGCAGGCATGCCAGCAGGATCAATGCAAAGGACGTTGCCAGAATGGTAATTACAGTCAGAGTATGCAAATCTATAACAGGTGAAGAATGGTAGGTTGCCAGGCATGCAGGCTAGTTGGCATGGGAATGGCCAATAGCAAGCTGTCTAGGGGCACAACCAGAGGGTGTGAGATGGCATAGTGACAGTCTGATATTTAATGCGAGAGTCTCGTGTAGGTTGTTCTGCTCATCACAAAAATTACAAAAAGGATTAGTCCAGGAGAGTCAGTAGGGCCATATAGCCGGGTGAACTGAGAATCTGTGGTGATGTTTAGGCCTCAGTTTGTAGAGATGTCTGTGTTCAGCCGATGCCTGCTCTGCTGAGCTGCTGGCATTGTGTATGAGTCTCTTGGGTGCCTGGTGTACCTGTGCAGCAGGGTAAATACCCCTTCAGGGTTTTTCCTCCGATGGGTCGTGGCTGTGCTCTCTGTCTGTTCCGTCTGCCAGTAATTGGTCTCGCTGTGATTAGGTCCGGTGCCACGCGGTGGTGAGTGGGCAAGTGAGTGTGGGTGCCCAAGTTGGGGTGAGTTGTCACTGTCTTAGTCGCTTGTTTTTGCTTGAGTGGGCGAACGCCCGCTTGGAGTACCTGTAGTGGAGCGCCATAATAGCGTCGGCGGGTCAGCGGTCGAACCCACATGGCCACCGCCCGTGCCGCTTGAAGACTGGGCATGCCCCTGCTGCGCTGTAGCTTGTAGAAGGCCGAGCAGAGCCTGTCGAGGGCCTCTAGTGAGGAGGGCTGCACACCCTTGCTCGTGGTTCCCCTCTGTGATTCATGACGGGCGGCCATCTTGGATACGATCCGCCTGACTGCTCCTTGCTGCTTCCAGTTGTGAGTGCTTGGGTCTGGTCAGCCTGCTTGGTCCGTCCAGCTAGTAGGACCGGGATATCCCCCACCGGTCCAAGAGGGGGGGGGGTTTGGAAACCTGCTTCGTCGCGAGGGGATCCGGTGCCGAAGAGAGCGGCCGCCTCTCCCCAGCTCCGGCATCCGTAAACCGCGTTTGCCGTCCCGGTTTTCCGGCTCCTACGAGCACAGAAAACGTCTTGTTGTACCTAGAGGTGCACCCCCGACTTGGGTGTTGCACCCTGGTGGTTCCTTGGGCTATTCCGCCCTCGATTTTGCAGGTTTTCTGGCCCGGGATGCAGGAGCTCGAGTCGCCTGCGTCTGCTTAGGTTGACGGCCAGGCTCCGCCCCGGTGGTTTTAATTTAGTTAGGGCATTTTTTGTGTATGATCTAATTGATTAATGAATTTATATCATATGTTATTAAGCTGAGTTTTCATTAAAAAAATTAAACATTAATGCTGGCTTTGTTAAAATGGATCCGGATGGCATTTATCAACTGAGACCTGTAAACCTGCTATTTGAGTGCTGTAGGAGAGAGTGCTTACTTAAAATGTTAAAAGGACAAAACTCGCTATTTTAGCTCCACAGGTAAGGTAGCCACACAGACCTGGAAAAAGGGAATATGAAGTGACAATAATGTGGGTCTTCACAATGGCAAATTCTGTGTCAACACTGGCACAGAATGTTGAGTCTTTTGTCTTTTCATTTTTACAATATGTCTAACTCTATACATTTGCAATCCACACAGCTAGTACAATGTATAAATAAAGTAATCTGAAAATGAAAATTTGTAAGTCTTTTCAAATATATTTTTATTAAAGAGATAATTTTTACAATAACAATAACTTTTACAATGAAAAAGAAAATACCATATGTGTTAAATATAAAAAGAGTAAATATCAATGTATCCAGTTCATATGTAAATCAATGATGAAAGTATTGAACAGGCGCTTTATAGTCAATTTTCATGGTGATAAGTAACATATTGGTAATTTAAAATTGGGAGAGGGGGAAGGAAGAAAAAAAAAGAAAAAGGAAAAAATGGGAAGGGGAGTGCATCCATCCACAATAGCTTTTCACATTTTGCAGTATTTTTCAAAGAAAGAATAGGAGAATGGGAAATGTTGCTGGGCACCTTTAACAGCTCTTAAGGTGTCAAGATTATGCTTCGTTGACTTCCTTGCGTTGCTCTGGTGATACAGCTGTAGATGCCTTGACTAACTGGTGGTCTGTGTGTTGGTTCGCTTGGCAGAAATTTGGTTCTGAGATTCCAATTCGGGAACTGAATCAGACGAACAAAGAACGGCACGATTGGTGTACTACAAAATATATTCATAGCGTAATATTTTGTTTATATTAGGAGCATTTGATCCACTGATCAAGTGAGAAAAAATAATCAACAGAGGGAAAAACAGGAGACGCAGAGTAAAAAATATAGAATTATATTTATATTAGAATATAGAAAAAAATATAGAATTATATTTTATAAATGTATTAAATATACAATATATAAATATATAGATTCAGGTTTATTTACTGCTCCTACTTTTTCCCTGTATTGCTCTAATGCATTTAGTGGCTGTCCCCTTGCCACAAGAATCACAAGCCAAACCGAACATGTTTGGCGTAACCTGGTTCAGATTGTCAGTAATTCAGAACATTCCAGTTTGGAGTTTGGGAATTCAGCCAATTGGTCCAAAACAAATCTCCAAGTTTGTTATATATATATATTACATATGTAAAAGTGTTGTCTTCATAACATATCAAAAAATATAAAGGCCTCAGGCCTGGAGTATCTGTTCATTGTCTTTATGATGTGAATTGAAGTTCCTTGTTGCTGTATAACCATTTTATATTGTTTCTGATACAGCACACTCATCCAGGAGCTGCTGAACACAGAGTATGAGTATGCGCGAGAATTACAGTTCTTACAGACTCACCACCTGCAATACACGGAGACTTGCGTCGATGTCCCTGAAGCTGTGGCCAATCAGAAATCTATCATCTTCCGTAACATCAGTGACATCGGTAGCTTCCATACAAGGTCTGTACCCTTAGGGAGATGGAGCAACCTTAAACATAACCCAAACCTTACCTTCTCTATGGAACTTGGAGCACCTAATTACTGTAGCCCCAGCATGACAAAGAAAAAAAGTATGTTTGGTCCCAATAGTGGTTAATTATAACAGGAAATTCTAGTGCACGATTCCAACTGTGGAGTAATCACCATGGGAACCAGTGGATTGTTCCTTCTGATGATTCCACCTATAGTCCATTTCCAGTCAGAATTGCTATTGACGTGAGGTTTTCTCGAGCAGAAGAGAATATGATCATCACTCAAATTAGTCTAATTTTTCAGGTTCATTGGTCCGGGATCTGCAGTGTAGGAACCTAGACTACCACGTTTCTGTCTAAACCATAGCATTGGTTAAATGCACACTTAACCGAAACCAAATCTGTGAGATTTCTGTCATTTATTAGTTTTCAAAGAAAAGAGTTTTAGTACTTTAAGTACTGTGCATTTTTAGAATTATTGACATTTTTTAGTTCTGCATCATTAAACATTTTAAAAATAAATATTATGAACATATTCAGGAAACCATCCCACCACAAGTGATCTAGAATAATTTGTCATAGACCAGACTGTGAATTACAATTATTTTTATAGCACCAACAGACTGTAGAATAGGTAAAAAAAAAAGGCAATTAATGAATGCTAACAAAACATGTTTGACGCACAAGAACAGTAGTTGAAGAGGGCCCAACCCATACGAGTTTACAATTTAAAGACCAGAGTTTTGCTATTGTCTGCCCAGCTGTACAATAAAAAAGATAAGACAGAGCTGAGTTTAATACCGAGGCACATGTAGACCTGACACTTACAAAGCTGTGGTTCAATATAAACAAGCATTTAACCCCTTAAGGACACATGACATGTGTGACATGTCATGATTTCCTTTTATTCCAGAAGTTTGGCCCTGAAGGGGTTAAACAAATATATTCAACCTGTTTGAGGTATTAGGATATAATTCTTGGCATTTCAGCCAAATCCTACTTCACTTTAATGAGAATTCTGCCAATGACCGTAAGCATTTCTACAATATTTTTTTCTGGTTTTCAATGCCTTGCTGCTTAAACAAACAAGATCCATATATCACAGTCACGCTATGTGGAGGCTTGAAAATCGAATTATCCACGTTCTCTCCCTGTGGTAAACTAAATATTATCCAACTCCTGTGGTGAACGAAATGTTATCCAAACAGTTATTGTGCAACCACTGATTGTTTGGTGCTTGAAGGTGGATTTGCGATCAGGTGCACCAGACAGTAACAGGTATTAAATACAGTTATGTTTTATTGTGTATATGTATGTTTCACAACACTTCTTACTTCTTCATTTCTTACAGCACCTTTTACCCAGAGCTTAAGAAATGTGACACAGATGATGATGTAGCAATGTGCTTCATAAGGAATGAGGAGGAATTCAACAAGTACATCATGTACCTGGTAGGGCGCGTTCAGGCCGAATCGGTAGTGGTAAATAATACTATTCAAGAGTTCTACAAGGTGAGTAAAGGACAGTAAGTGTTTAAATGTTATTGTATATGGACAGGTAATCTTAAACAGGCAGTATAAATCTCAGCTCTAACTGAAACTTAGTGTCCATGTAACTCATCAGCTAATGACTTCCTCCTGAACTAGGAGCTCCATATTGTTGGTGTGTCTGAGTGTATAACAGAGCTCCACAGCAATAATACTCCCAGTAATGTGTCTGACTGTATAACAGAGCTCCACAGCAATAATACTCCCAGTAATGTGTCTGAGTGTATAACAGAGCTCCACAGCAATAATACTCCCAGTAATGTGTCTGAGTGTATAACAGAGCTCCACAGTAATAATACTCCCAGTAATGTGTCTGAGTGTATAACAGAGACCAACATCAATAATACTCTCAGTAATGTGTCTGAGTGTATAACAGAGCTCCACAGCAATAATACTCCCAGTAATGTGTCTGAGTGTATAACAGAGCTCCACAGCAATAACACTCCCAGTAATGTGTCTGAGTGTATAACAGAGCTCCACAGCAATAATACTCCCAGTAATGTGTGTGAGTGTATAACAGAGCTCCACGGCAATAATACTCCCAGTAATGTGTCTGAGTGTATAACAGAGCTCCGCAGCAATAATACTCCCAGTAATGTGTCTGAGTGTATAACAGAGCTCCACAGCAATAATACTCCCAGTAATGTGTCTGAGTGTATAACAGAGCTCCACAGCAATAATACTCCCAGTAATGTGTCTGAGTGTATAACAGAGCTCCACAGCAATAATACTCCCAGTAATGTGTCTGAGTGTATAACAGAGCTCCACAGCAATAATACTCCCAGTAATGTGTCTGAGCGTATAACAGAGCTCCACGGCAATAATACTCCCAGTAATGTGTCTGAGTGTATAACAGAGCTCCACGGCAATAATACTCCCAGTAATGTGTCTGAGTGTATAACAGAGCTCCACAGCAATAATACTCCCAGTAATGTGTCTGAGTGTATAACAGAGCTCCACAGCAATAATACTCCCAGTAATGTGTCTGAGTGTATAACAGAGCTCCACAGCAATAATACTCCCAGTAATGTGTCTGAGTGTATAACAGAGCTCCACAGCAATAATACTCCCAGTAATGTGTCTGAGTGTATAACAGAGCTCCACAGCAATAATACTCCCAGTAATGTGTCTGAGTGTATAACAGAGCTCCACAGTAATAATACTCCCAGTAATGTGTCTGAGCGTATAACAGAGCTCCACGGCAATAATACTCCCAGTAATGTGTCTGAGTGTATAACAGAGCTCCACGGCAATAATACTCCCAGTAATGTGTCTGAGTGTATAACAGAGCTCCACAGCAATAATACTCCCAGTAATGTGTCTGAGTGTATAACAGAGATCCACAGCAATAATACTCCCAGTAATGTGTCTGAGTGTATAACAGAGCTCCACAGCAATAATACTCCCAGTAATGTGTCTGAGTGTATAACAGAGCTCCACAGCAATAACACTCCCAGTAATGTGTCTGTATAACAGAGCTCCACAGCAATAATACTCCCAGTAATGTGTCTGAGTGTATCACAGAGCTCCACGGCAAAAATACTCCCAGTAATGTGTCTGATTGTATAACTGAACCCCACAGCAATAATACTCCCAGTAATGTGTCTGAGTGTATAACAGAGCTCCACAGCAATAATACTCCCAGTAATGTGTCTGAGTGTATAACAGAGCTCCACAGCAATAATACTCCCAGTAATGTGTCTGAGTGTATAACAGAGCTCCACGGCAATAATACTCCCAGTAATGTGTCTGAGTGTATAACAGAGCTCCACAGCAATAATACTCCCAGTAATGTGTCTGAGTGTATAACAGAGCTCCACAGCAATAATACTCCCAGTAATGTGTCTGAGTGTATAACAGAGCTCCACAGTAATAATACTCCCAGTAATGTGTCTGAGTGTATAACAGAGCTCCACAGCAATAATACTCCCAGTAATGTGTCTGAGTGTATAACAGAGCTCCACAGCAATAATACTCCCAGTAATGTGTCTGAGTGTATAACAGAGCTCCACAGTAATAATACTCCCAGTAATGTGTCTGAGTGTATAACAGAGCTCCACAGCAATAATACTCCCAGTAATGTGTCTGAGTGTATAACAGAGCTCCACAGCAATAATACTCCCAGTAATGTGTCTGAGTGTATAACAGAGCTCCACAGTAATAATACTCCCAGTAATGTGTCTGAGTGTATAACAGAGCTCCACAGCAATAATACTCCCAGTAATGTGTCCGAGTGTATAACAGAGCTCCACAGCAATAATACTCCCAGTAATGTGACTGAGTGTATAACAGAGCTCCACAGCAATAATACTCCCAGTAATGTGTCTGAGTGTATAACAGAGCTCCACAGCAATAATACTCCCAGTAATGTGTCTGAGTGTATAACAGAGCTCCACAGCAATAATACTTCCAGTAATGTGTCTGTGTGTATAACAGAGCTCCACAGCAATAATACTCCCAATAATGTGTCTTTAAACTCCAATAAATGTGTTTAGAAATCAGTCTGTGTAAATAAGCTACATTGTTCTTGTTTTAAATTACATTTTAGTTGTATAAATTGTTATTAGTAAATCACTTAAAAATTTTCAGAACAGCCTTGCCGCTGGTCACGCCCCCATTTACACCCTTAAAATTAACGTGTCCCTCTTTGTTCGTTTGAAATGTTGGGAGGTATGCATATTAATTGGTACAAGTAAGTAGGTGCAAAGATCTAAAACCAAACAAGTTACATGTAATTGCTTAGATATCCATTGCAATTTATTGAAGATATCTAAACATGTTACTATCGATTTGTAATGTTTTGAATACCGCAACGCTCGAAGCACCAAAACAACTGCACCTTAATGAAGTGGTCTTTGTTTATAGATCATGCCTCTACTGTTTTAATGCTCAATTGTCTTCCATTTAGGGGTTAAATCAATTTGTTTATGCAGCGCTAGCCAATAGCCTGGCTGTGACTCACACAACCTCTCTACACACGTACTGTAAAGAAAGATCTAATGTTTAAATGTTATTGCACAGTCTGTTTAATTTTGAATTTCTTACCTTCTGCTCTGTCAATTGAGAATCCAAACCTAGGTCAATAAAATTAGTACCCTTAAGTTGAGTAAGAATACCCAAACATAACTGGCCTAATGCTTTGGAATCAAATCCTATATGTAGCTATTTCTAAATGCTATGTGTTTATTGTATCTTTGTGCTATGATTGTTTTGCTAGTAAACACAGTTTATATTAAGTTTTTCTTTTGGAGTTTGCAAAGAGTAAAACTGATTTTATTTAATTATTTCCTGTATTTGTAAAAAAAAAAAAAAAAAAGATGAACAGTGATATATAGATCCGATAAATGATGGTGATTATGATGATGACATACAGACAGATAGATGTATAGATAGACGGACATACAGACAGTCTTGCATTGAAGCAATAAGCAATTGCAGGAGTAAATGATGTTCGCAAAGTTTAAATTTACTGTGATAAACGACTGCTTTGCTCCCTATTTTCTCAATCTGCAATTTAGCACAGCTGTAATCATAACGAGTAATGGAAAATCTCATCCACAGTAAAATTGCACATCTTAAAATAGCCAGGTATTAGGACTGAATAATTAAACATTTAAGCAGAATGCTAATCCGTGAACTCCCAGAGAGCTGTTCTCATATGAGAGGTAGCGAAGCCAGGATTTACAGAACAGGTCAGTGCAGAAGATACTCAGGATTCAGGCATTCATTCCAGTTGTGAATATTAAGTATAATGTGCGGATACCAACTGCCATAAATATTCAGAAAAACTCGCAGACTATCTTCATCTCTTTAAAGAGAACCGAGAGATGGTCGTATACTGAAATTGTTCACGTATCTTTGTCTATTATGTTCACACTACAGGCCATTCCGTTTGTAATAATTTAACTATCTTGTTTTATTAAAGAAATATACTGAAGAAAGTGCTGCACTTGCAGACCCATCCAAGCCTCCACCTCCTCCACTTCAGCACTACCTGGAAAGACCCATAAACAGAATCCAGCGGTATCAGGTCATCCTCAAGGTGAGCCAGTGTGTCAGGTCCTACAGGTACAACTTGGGATTCCATTACGAGAATCTGAATGTCTAACAAAAATAATGGAAACACACCCATGATTAGAATATAAAATATAAGGGATTCAAGGAAATTAAATATGTTTCGGGGCTGGCGATACATGACACCTTGATAAACTGTACAAGAAATGGAATAGAAATATGTAGCTGCTCTTTGTGGTAATCCAGCATAGAAAAAGACTATACACGTGTTTTACAATTTTAGTATTTGCAAGTAGTGTAAACCTTTTGGGGAGTAACATAATCTATTAATTCAGAATATTGACTTATCCAGATATAGACTAGTCTCTGAACCTTTTAACCCCTTAAGGACCAAACTTCTGGAATAAAAGGGAATCATGACGTGTCACACATGTCATGTGTCCTTAAGGGGTTAATGCCCAAGTATAGGGGAGTACAAAAACATTTCAAGAACATTGTAATTCCCCAGTGAACAAAGATATATGTGCTTCTGTGGTTTTGCCACATTCCTGGTAGAATGCAGGAAAAGGACCTCAGTAGTACGTTTTCTTACATTTCTATGAGCTAATACTGAATCTCTGAAATACTCCCTGTTAGGAACTGATCCGTAACAAGGCAAGGAATGGCAAGAATTGCGCTCTTCTCGAGCAAGCGTATGCCATTGTATCTGCTCTCACTCGCCGGGCAGAAAATTTCCTGCACGTGTCAATGATCGAGAACTACCCAGGAACACTGGAAGCTTTAGGAGAGCCCATCAGACAGGTACTGATTGCATAGTCCAGCAAAATATGTTTGTATTTTATCAATGAATGATAATCATGAATGTCAATGAGTTGAGTGTCACTAGAACAATCTGTCTAAGGCACAACTTGTATTTTTTTCAAGGGTCATTTCATTGTATGGGAAGGTGCTCCTGGGGCAAGAATGGCTTGGAAGGGTCATAACCGGCACGTGTTCCTATTTAAAAACTATTTCATTATCTGTAAACCCAAGAGAGACACCAAGACGGACACATACAGCTATGTCTTCAAGAACATGATGAAGGTTAGTCACATAGAATGAAGGCATGTTACATAAGACGGCTGTAAGGACAGTTCTTCTGGATTGCTATATAAAGGCATTAGACAGCATATGGGAAGTATTTAAGGTAGGTCTGGCATGGAATCATTTTCAGGCAGTTCCAGAATGCTTTGCGGGCAGAAATGCTTGCAAAGGATGCTTTGTAAGATGAGAAGATATTTTTGATTTACACACATCCGGCATGACTTGTCATTAGAGATGTCCCGAATAGTTTGCTGGCGAACATAGCTTGTTCGCGTTCGCCACGGCGGGCAAACATATGCGATGTTCGGTCCGCCCCCTATTCGTCATCATTGAGTAAGCGTTGACCCTGTACCTCACAGTCAGCAGACACATTCCAGCCAATCAGCAGCAGACCCTCCCTCCCAGACCCTCCCACCTTCTGGACAGCATCCATTTTAGATTCATTCGGAAGCTGCATTCATTTTTTTTTTATTATTATTATTTTTTTCATTTTATTTTTTTATTCTAAATGCAAAACATTGTTATACAGGGGAATATTCACCAAATACCAAACATTGTTATATAGGGGAATATTCACTAAATGCCAAACATTGTTATATAGGGGAATATTCACTAAATACCAAACATTGTTATACAGGGGAATATTCACTAAATGCCAAACATTGTTATATAGGGGAATATTCACTAAATGCCAAACATTGTTATATAGGGGAATATTCACTAAATGCCAAACATTGTTATACAGGGGAATATTCACCAAATACCAAACATTGTTATATAGGGGAATATTCACTAAATACCAAACATTGTTATATAGGGGCATATTCACTAAATGCCAAACATTGTTATATAGGGGAATATTCACTAAATACCAAACATTGTTATACAGGGGAATATTCACTAAATGCCAAACATTGTTATATAGGGGAATATTCACTAAATACCAAACATTGTTATATAGGGGAATATTCACTAAATACCAAACATTGTTATATAGGGGAATATTCACTAAATACCAAACATTGTTATACAGGGGAATATTCACTAAATACCAAACATTGTTATATAGGGGAATATTCACTAAATACCAAACATTGTTATACAGGGGAATATTCACTAAATGCCAAACATTGTTATATAGGGGAATATTCACTAAATACCAAACATTGTTATATAGGGGAAATATTCACTAAATGCCAAACATTGTTATACAGGGAAATATTCACTAAATGCCAAACATTGTTATACAGGGAAATATTCACTAAATGCCAAACATTGTTATACAGGGGAATATTCACTAAATACCAAACATTGTTATACAGGGGAATATTCACTAAATGCCAAACATTGTTATATAGGGGAATATTCACTAAATACCAAACATTGTTATATAGGGGAAATATTCACTAAATGCCAAACATTGTTATACAGGGGAATATTCACTAAATGCCAAACATTGTTATACAGGGGAATATTCACTAAATGCCAAACATTGTTATACAGGGGAATATTCACTAAATACCAAACATTGTTATACAGGGGAATATTCACTAAATACCAAACATTGTTATATAGGGGAATATTCACTAAATGCCAAACATTGTTATACAGGAGAATATTCACTAAATACCAAACATTGTTATATAGGGGAATATTCACTAAATACCAAACATTGTTATATAGGGGAATATTCACTAAATGCCAAACATTGTTATACAGGGGAATATTCACTAAATGCCAAACATTGTTATACAGGGGAATATTCACTAAATACCAAACATTGTTATACAGGGGAATATTCACTAAATACCAAACATTGTTATACAGGGGAATATTCACTAAGTACCAAACATTGTTATACAGGGGAATATTCACTAAATGCCAAACATTGTTATACAGGGGAATATTCACTAAATACCAAACATTGTTATACAGGGGAATATTCACTAAATACCAAACATTGTTATATAGGGGAATATTCACTAAATGCCAAACATTGTTATACAGGGGGATATTCACTAAATGCCAAACATTGTTATACAGGGGAATATTCACTAAATGCCAAACATTGTTATACAGGGGAATATTCACTAAATACCAAACATTGTTATACAGGGGAATATTCACTAAGTACCAAACATTGTTATATAGGGGAATATTCACTAAATACCAAACGTTGTTATACAGGGGAATATTCACTAAATACCAAACATTGTTATATAGGGGAATATTCACTAAATGCCAAACATTGTTATATAGGGGAATATTCACTAAATGCCAAACATTGTTATACAGGGGAATATTCACTAAATGCCAAACATTGT
This sequence comes from Pelobates fuscus, assembly GCF_036172605.1. NCBI lineage: Eukaryota > Metazoa > Chordata > Amphibia > Anura > Pelobatidae > Pelobates > Pelobates fuscus. The sequence continues at coordinate 376,309,127 of NC_086320.1, forward strand.
TATACAGGGAAATATTCACTAAATGCCAAACATTGTTATACAGGAGAATATTCACTAAATACCAAACATTGTTATACAGGGGAATATTCACTAAATACCAAACATTGTTATACAGGGGAATATTCACTAAATACCAAACATTGTTATACAGGGGAATATTCACTAAGTACCAAACATTGTTATACAGGGAAATATTCACTAAATGCCAAACATTGTTATACAGGGGAATATTCACTAAATGCCAAACATTGTTATACAGGAGAATATTCACTAAATACCAAACATTGTTATATAGGGGAAATATTCACTAAATGCCAAACATTGTTATACAGGGGAATATTCACTAAATACCAAACATTGTTATACAGGGGAATATTCACTAAATACCAAACATTGTTATACAGGGGAATATTCACTAAATGCCAAACATTGTTATATAGGGGAATATTCACTAAATGCCAAACATTGTTATATAGGGGAATATTCACTAAATACCAAACATTGTTATATAGAGGAATATTCACTAAATGCCAAATAATGTTATACAGGGGAATATTCACTAAATACCAAACATTGTTATATAGGGGAATATTCACTAAATACCAAACATTCTTATATAGGGGAATATTCACTAAATACCAAACATTGTTATATAGGGGAAATATTCACTAAATGCCAAACATTGTTATACAGGGGAATATTCACTAAATACCAAATAATGTTATACAGGGGAATATTCACTAAATACCAAACATTGTTATATAGGGGAATATTCACTAAATACCAAACATTCTTATATAGGGGAATATTCACTAAATACCAAACATTGTTATATAGGGGAAATATTCACTAAATGCCAAACATTGTTATACAGGGGAATATTCACTAAATACCAAACATTGTTATATAGGGGAATATTCACTAAATGCCAAACATTGTTATATAGGGGAATATTCACTAAATGCCAAACATTGTTATACAGGGGAATATTCACTAAATACCAAACATTGTTATATAGGGGAATATTCACTAAATACCAAACATTGTTATATAGGGGAATATTCACTAAATACCAAACATTCTTATATAGGGGAATATTCACTAAATACCAAACATTGTTATATAGGGGAAATATTCACTAAATGCCAAACATTGTTATACAGGGGAATATTCACTAAATACCAAACATTGTTATATAGGGGAATATTCACTAAATGCCAAACATTGTTATACAGGGGAATATTCACTAAATGCCAAACATTGTTATACAGGAGAATATTCACTAAATACCAAACATTGTTATATAGGGGAATATTCACTAAGTACCAAACATTGTTATACAGGGGAATATTCACTAAATGCCAAACATTGTTATACAGGGGAATATTCACTAAATACCAAACATTGTTATATAGGGGAATATTCACTAAATACCAAGCATTGTTATACAGGGGAATATTCACTAAATGCCAAACATTGTTATACAGGGGAATATTCACTAAATGTCAAACATTGTTATACAGGGGAATATTCACTAAATGTCAAACATTGTTATACAGGGGAATATTCACTAAATACCAAACATTGTTATACAGAGGAATATTCACTAAATGCCAAACATTGTTATATAGGGGAATATTCACTAAATACCAAGCATTGTTATACAGGGGAATATTCACTAAATGCCAAACATTGTTATACAGGGGAATATTCACTAAATACCAAACATTGTTATACAGGGGAATATTCACTAAATACCAAACATTGTTATATAGGGGAATATTCACTAAATGCCAAACATTGTTATACAGGGGAATATTCACTAAATGCCAAACATTGTTATACAGGGGAATATTCACTAAATGCCAAACATTGTTATACAGGGGAATATTCACTAAATGCCAAACATTGTTATATAGGGGAATATTCACTAAATACCAAACATTGTTATATAGGGGAAATATTCACTAAATACCAAACATTGTTATATAGGGGAATATTCACTAAATACCAAACATTGTTATATAGGGGAATATTCACTAAATACCAAACATTGTTATATAGGGGAATATTCACTAAATGCCAAACATTGTTATACAGGGGAATATTCACTAAATGCCAAACATTGTTATACAGGGGAATATTCACTAAATGCCAAACATTGTTATACAGGGGAATATTCACTAAATACCAAACATTGTTATATAGGGGAATATTCACTAAATACCAAACATTGTTATATAGGGGAAATATTCACTAAATACCAAACATTGTTATATAGGGGAATATTCACTAAATGCCAAACATTGTTATATAGGGGAATATTCACTAAATACCAAACATTGTTATACAGGGGAATATTCACTAAATACCAAACATTGTTATATAGGGGGATATTCACTAAATGCCAAACATTGTTATATAGGGGAATATTCACTAAATGCCAAACATTGTTATACAGGGGAATATTCACTAAATACCAAACATTGTTATATTGGGGAATATTCACTAAATACCAAACATTGTTATACAGGGGAATATTCACTAAATACCAAACATTGTTATACAGGGGAAATATTCACTAAATACCAAACATTGTTATACAGGGGAATATTCACTAAATGCCAAACATTGTTATACAGGGGAAATATTCACTAAATGCCAAACATTGTTATACAGGGGAAATATTCACTAAATACCAAACATTGTTATACAGGGGAATATTCACTAAATGCCAAACATTGTTATACAGGGGAAATATTCACTAAATGCCAAACATTGTTATATAGGGGAATATTCACTAAGTACCAAACATTGTTATACAGGGGAATATTCACTAAATACCAAACATTGTTATACAGGGGAATATTCACTAAATACCAAACATTGTTATATAGGGGAATATTCACTAAATACCAAACATTGTTATACAGGGGAATATTCACTAAATACCAAACATTGTTATACAGGGGAATATTCACTAAATACCAAACATTGTTATATAGGGGAATATTCACTAAATACCAAACATTGTTATACAGGGTAATATTCACTAAATACCAAACATTGTTATATAGGGGAATATTCACTAAATACCAAACATTGTTATACAGGGGAAATATTCACTAAATGCCAAACATTGTTATATAGGGGAATATTCACTAAGTACCAAACATTGTTATACAGGGGAATATTCACTAAATACCAAACATTGTTATACAGGGGAATATTCACTAAATACCAAACATTGTTATACAGGGGAAATATTCACTAAATGCCAAACATTGTTATATAGGGGAATATTCACTAAGTACCAAACATTGTTATACAGGGGAATATTCACTAAATACCAAACATTGTTATACAGGGGAATATTCACTAAATGCCAAACATTGTTATACAGGGGAAATATTCACTAAATGCCAAACATTGTTATATAGGGGAATATTCACTAAGTACCAAACATTGTTATACAGGGGAATATTCACTAAATACCAAACATTGTTATACAGGGGAATATTCACTAAATACCAAACATTGTTATATAGGGGAATATTCACTAAATACCAAACATTGTTATACAGGGTAATATTCACTAAATGCCAAACATTGTTATACAGGGGAATATTCACTAAATACCAAACATTGTTATATAGGGGAATATTCACTAAATACCAAACATTGTTATACAGGGGAATATTCACTAAATACCAAACATTGTTATACAGGGGAATATTCACTAAATGCCAAACATTGTTATACAGGGGAAATATTCACTAAATGCCAAACATTGTTATATAGGGGAATATTCACTAAGTACCAAACATTGTTATACAGGGGAATATTCACTAAATACCAAACATTGTTATACAGGGGAATATTCACTAAATACCAAACATTGTTATATAGGGGAATATTCACTAAATGCCAAACATTGTTATACAGGGGAATATTCACTAAATACCAAACATTGTTATATAGGGGAATATTCACTAAATACCAAACATTGTTATACAGGGGAATATTCACTAAATACCAAACATTGTTATACAGGGGAATATTCACTAAATACCAAACATTGTTATATAGGGGAATATTCACTAAATGTCAAACATTGTTATACAGGGGAATATTCACTAAATGCCAAACATTGTTATATAGGGGAATATTCACTAAATGCCAAACATTGTTATACAGGGGAATATTCACTAAGTACCAAACATTGTTATATAGGGGAATATTCACTAAATACCAAACATTGTTATATAGGGGAAATATTCACTAAATGCCAAACATTGTTATACAGGGGAATATTCACTAAATACCAAACATTGTTATACAGGGGAATATTCACTAAATACCAAACATTGTTATACAGGGGAATATTCACTAAATACCAAACATTGTTATACAGGGGAATATTCACTAAATACCAAACATTGTTATACAGGGGAATATTCACTAAATACCAAACATTGTTATACAGGGGAATATTCACTAAATGCCAAACATTGTTATATAGGGGAATATTCACTAAATACCAAACATTGTTATACAGGGGAATATTCACTAAATACCAAACATTGTTATATAGGGGAATATTCACTAAATACCAAACATTGTTATACAGGGGAATATTCACTAAATACCAAACATTGTTATACAGGGGAATATTCACTAAATGCCAAGCATTGTTATATAGGGGAATATTCACTAATTACCAAACATTGTTATACAGGGGAATATTCACTAAATACCAAACATTGTTATACAGGGGAATATTCACTAAATGCCAAACATTGTTATATAGGGGAATATTCACTAAATACCAAACATTGTTATACAGGGGAATATTCACTAAATACCAAACATTGTTATATAGGGGAATATTCACTAAATACCAAACATTGTTATACAGGGGAATATTCACTAAATACCAAACATTGTTATACAGGGGAATATTCACTAAATACCAAACATTATTATATAGGGGAATATTCACTGAATGCCAAACATTGTTATACAGGGGAATATTCACTAAATACCAAACATTGTTATACAGGGGAATATTCACTAAATACCAAACATTGTTATATAGGGGAATATTCACTAAATACCAAACATTGTTATATAGGGGAATATTCACTAAATGCCAAACATTGTTATACAGGGGAATATTCACTAAATACCAAACATTGTTATATAGGGGAATATTCACTAAATACCAAACATTGTTATACAGGGGAATATTCACTAAATACCAAACATTGTTATACAGGGGAATATTCACTAAATACCAAACATTGTTATATAGGGGAAATATTCACTAAATGCCAAACATTGTTATATAGGGGAATATTCACTAAATGCCAAACATTGTTATACAGGGGAATATTCACTAAGTACCAAACATTGTTATACAGGGGAATATTCACTAAATACCAAACATGGTTACATAGGGGAATATTCACTAAATGCCAAACATTGTTATATAGGGGAATATTCACTAAATACCAAACATTGTTATACAGGGGAATATTCACTAAATGCCAAACATTGTTATATAGGGGAATATTCACTAAATACCAAACATTGTTATATAGGGGAATATTCACTAAGTACCAAACATTGTTATACAGGGGAATATTCACTAAATACCAAACATGGTTACATAGGGGAATATTCACTAAATGCCAAACATTGTTATATAGGGGAATATTCACTAAATACCAAACATTGTTATACAGGGGAATATTCACTAAATACCAAACATTGTTATACAGGGGAATATTCACTAAATACCAAATAATGTTATACAGGGGAATATTCACTAAATACCAAACATTGTTATACAGGGGAATATTCACTAAATACCAAACATTGTTATATAGGGGAATATTCACTAAGTACCAAACATTGTTATACAGGGGAATATTCACTAAATACCAAACATGGTTACATAGGGGAATATTCACTAAATGCCAAACATTGTTATATAGGGGAATATTCACTAAATACCAAACATTGTTATACAGGGGAATATTCACTAAATACCAAACATTGTTATATAGGGGAATATTCACTAAGTACCAAACATTGTTATACAGGGGAATATTCACTAAATACCAAACATGGTTACATAGGGGAATATTCACTAAATGCCAAACATTGTTATATAGGGGAATATTCACTAAATACCAAACATTGTTATACAGGGGAATATTCACTAAATACCAAACATTGTTATACAGGGGAATATTCACTAAATACCAAATAATGTTATACAGGGGAATATTCACTAAATACCAAACATTGTTATATAGGGGAATATTCACTAAATACCAAACATTGTTATACAGGGGAATATTCACTAAATACCAAACATTGTTATATAGGGGAAATATTCACTAAATACCAAACATTGTTATATAGGGGAATATTCACTAAATGCCAAACATTGTTATACAGGGGAATATTCACTAAATGCCAAACATTGTTATACAGGAGAATATTCACTAAATACCAAACATTGTTATATAGGGGAATATTCACTAAGTACCAAACATTGTTATACAGGGGAATATTCACTAAATACCAAACATTGTTATATAGGGGGATATTCACTAAATACCAAACATTGTTATACAGGGAAATATTTACTAAATGCCAAACATTGTTATACAGGGGAATATTCACTAAATACCAAACATGGTTACATAGGGGAATATTCACTAAATGCCAAACATTGTTATATAGGGGAATATTCACTAAATACCAAACATTGTTATACAGGGGAATATTCACTAAATACCAAACATTGTTATACAGGGGAATATTCACTAAATACCAAATAATGTTATACAGGGGAATATTCACTAAATACCAAACATTGTTATACAGGGGAATATTCACTAAATACCAAACATTGTTATATAGGGGAATATTCACTAAGTACCAAACATTGTTATACAGGGGAATATTCACTAAATACCAAACATGGTTACATAGGGGAATATTCACTAAATGCCAAACATTGTTATATAGGGGAATATTCACTAAATACCAAACATTGTTATACAGGGGAATATTCACTAAATACCAAACATTGTTATATAGGGGAATATTCACTAAGTACCAAACATTGTTATACAGGGGAATATTCACTAAATACCAAACATGGTTACATAGGGGAATATTCACTAAATGCCAAACATTGTTATATAGGGGAATATTCACTAAATACCAAACATTGTTATACAGGGGAATATTCACTAAATACCAAACATTGTTATACAGGGGAATATTCACTAAATACCAAATAATGTTATACAGGGGAATATTCACTAAATACCAAACATTGTTATACAGGGGAATATTCACTAAATACCAAACATTGTTATATAGGGGAAATATTCACTAAATACCAAACATTGTTATATAGGGGAATATTCACTAAGTACCAAACATTGTTATACAGGGGAATATTCACTAAATACCAAACATTGTTATACAGGGGAATATTCACTAAATACCAAACATTGTTATACAGGGGAATATTCACTAAATGCCAAACATTGTTATACAGGGGAATATTCACTAAAGCCAAACATTGTTATACAGGGGAATATTCACTAAATACCAAACATTGTTATATAGGGGAATATTCACTAAATACCAAACATTGTTATACAGGGGAATATTCACTAAATGTCAAACATTGTTATACAGGGGAATATTCACTAAATACCAAACATTGTTATATAGGGGAAATATTCACTAAATGCCAAACATTGTTATATAGGGGAATATTCACTAAATACCAAACATTGTTATATAGGGGAATATTCACTAAGTACCAAACATTGTTATACAGGGGAATATTCACTAAATACCAAACATTGTTATATAGGGGAATATTCACTAAATGTCAAACATTGTTATACAGGGGAATATTCACTAAATGCCAAACATTGTTATACAGGGGAATATTCACTAAATGCCAAACATTGTTATACAGGAGAATATTCACTAAATGCCAAACATTGTTATACAGGGGGATATTCACTAAATACCAAACATTGTTATATAGGGGAATATTCACTAAGTACCAAACATTGTTATACAGGGGAATATTCACTAAATACCAAACATTGTTATATAGGGGAATATTCACTAAATGTCAAACATTGTTATACAGGGGAATATTCACTAAATACCAAACATTGTTATATAGGGGAAATATTCACTAAATGCCAAACATTGTTATATAGGGGAATATTCACTAAATACCAAACATTGTTATACAGGGGAATATTCACTAAATACCAAACATTGTTATACAGGGGAATATTCACTAAATGCCAAACATTGTTATACAGGGGAATATTCACTAAATGCCAAACATTGTTATACAGGGGAATATTCACTAAATGCCAAACATTGTTATACAGGGGAATATTCACTAAATACCAAACATTGTTATATAGGGGAATATTCACTAAATACCAAACATTGTTATACAGGGGAATATTCACTAAATACCAAACATTGTTATACAGGGGAATATTCACTAAATACCAAACATTGTTATATAGGGGAATATTCACTAAGTACCAAACATTGTTATACAGGGGAATATTCACTAAATACCAAACATTGTTATACAGGGGAATATTCACTAAATGCCAAACATTGTTATACAGGGGAAATATTCACTAAATGCCAAACATTGTTATATAGGGGAATATTCACTAAGTACCAAACATTGTTATACAGGGGAATATTCACTAAATACCAAACATTGTTATACAGGGGAATATTCACTAAATACCAAACATTGTTATATAGGGGAATATTCACTAAATGCCAAACATTGTTATACAGGGGAATATTCACTAAATACCAAACATTGTTATATAGGGGAATATTCACTAAATACCAAACATTGTTATACAGGGGAATATTCACTAAATACCAAACATTGTTATACAGGGGAATATTCACTAAATACCAAACATTGTTATATAGGGGAATATTCACTAAATGTCAAACATTGTTATACAGGGGAATATTCACTAAATGCCAAACATTGTTATATAGGGGAATATTCACTAAATGCCAAACATTGTTATACAGGGGAATATTCACTAAGTACCAAACATTGTTATATAGGGGAATATTCACTAAATACCAAACATTGTTATATAGGGGAAATATTCACTAAATGCCAAACATTGTTATACAGGGGAATATTCACTAAATACCAAACATTGTTATACAGGGGAATATTCACTAAATACCAAACATTGTTATACAGGGGAATATTCACTAAATACCAAACATTGTTATACAGGGGAATATTCACTAAATACCAAACATTGTTATACAGGGGAATATTCACTAAATACCAAACATTGTTATACAGGGGAATATTCACTAAATGCCAAACATTGTTATATAGGGGAATATTCACTAAATACCAAACATTGTTATACAGGGGAATATTCACTAAATACCAAACATTGTTATATAGGGGAATATTCACTAAATACCAAACATTGTTATACAGGGGAATATTCACTAAATACCAAACATTGTTATACAGGGGAATATTCACTAAATGCCAAGCATTGTTATATAGGGGAATATTCACTAAATACCAAACATTGTTATACAGGGGAATATTCACTAAATACCAAACATTGTTATACAGGGGAATATTCACTAAATGCCAAACATTGTTATATAGGGGAATATTCACTAAATACCAAACATTGTTATACAGGGGAATATTCACTAAATACCAAACATTGTTATATAGGGGAATATTCACTAAATACCAAACATTGTTATACAGGGGAATATTCACTAAATACCAAACATTGTTATACAGGGGAATATTCACTAAATACCAAACATTGTTATATAGGGGAATATTCACTAAATGCCAAACATTGTTATACAGGGGAATATTCACTAAATACCAAACATTGTTATATAGGGGAATATTCACTAAATACCAAACATTGTTATACAGGGGAATATTCACTAAATACCAAACATTGTTATACAGGGGAATATTCACTAAATACCAAACATTGTTATATAGGGGAAATATTCACTAAATGCCAAACATTGTTATATAGGGGAATATTCACTAAATGCCAAACATTGTTATACAGGGGAATATTCACTAAGTACCAAACATTGTTATACAGGGGAATATTCACTAAATACCAAACATGGTTACATAGGGGAATATTCACTAAATGCCAAACATTGTTATATAGGGGAATATTCACTAAATACCAAACATTGTTATACAGGGGAATATTCACTAAATACCAAACATTGTTATATAGGGGAATATTCACTAAGTACCAAACATTGTTATACAGGGGAATATTCACTAAATACCAAACATGGTTACATAGGGGAATATTCACTAAATGCCAAACATTGTTATATAGGGGAATATTCACTAAATACCAAACATTGTTATACAGGGGAATATTCACTAAATACCAAACATTGTTATACAGGGGAATATTCACTAAATACCAAATAATGTTATACAGGGGAATATTCACTAAATACCAAACATTGTTATACAGGGGAATATTCACTAAATACCAAACATTGTTATATAGGGGAATATTCACTAAGTACCAAACATTGTTATACAGGGGAATATTCACTAAATACCAAACATGGTTACATAGGGGAATATTCACTAAATGCCAAACATTGTTATATAGGGGAATATTCACTAAATACCAAACATTGTTATACAGGGGAATATTCACTAAATACCAAACATTGTTATATAGGGGAATATTCACTAAGTACCAAACATTGTTATACAGGGGAATATTCACTAAATACCAAACATGGTTACATAGGGGAATATTCACTAAATGCCAAACATTGTTATATAGGGGAATATTCACTAAATACCAAACATTGTTATACAGGGGAATATTCACTAAATACCAAACATTGTTATACAGGGGAATATTCACTAAATACCAAATAATGTTATACAGGGGAATATTCACTAAATACCAAACATTGTTATATAGGGGAATATTCACTAAATACCAAACATTGTTATACAGGGGAATATTCACTAAATACCAAACATTGTTATATAGGGGAAATATTCACTAAATACCAAACATTGTTATATAGGGGAATATTCACTAAATGCCAAACATTGTTATACAGGGGAATATTCACTAAATGCCAAACATTGTTATACAGGAGAATATTCACTAAATACCAAACATTGTTATATAGGGGAATATTCACTAAGTACCAAACATTGTTATACAGGGGAATATTCACTAAATACCAAACATTGTTATATAGGGGGATATTCACTAAATACCAAACATTGTTATACAGGGGAATATTCACTAAATGCCAAACATTGTTATACAGGGGAATATTCACTAAATACCAAACATGGTTACATAGGGGAATATTCACTAAATGCCAAACATTGTTATATAGGGGAATATTCACTAAATACCAAACATTGTTATACAGGGGAATATTCACTAAATACCAAACATTGTTATACAGGGGAATATTCACTAAATACCAAATAATGTTATACAGGGGAATATTCACTAAATACCAAACATTGTTATACAGGGGAATATTCACTAAATACCAAACATTGTTATATAGGGGAATATTCACTAAGTACCAAACATTGTTATACAGGGGAATATTCACTAAATACCAAACATGGTTACATAGGGGAATATTCACTAAATGCCAAACATTGTTATATAGGGGAATATTCACTAAATACCAAACATTGTTATACAGGGGAATATTCACTAAATACCAAACATTGTTATATAGGGGAATATTCACTAAGTACCAAACATTGTTATACAGGGGAATATTCACTAAATACCAAACATGGTTACATAGGGGAATATTCACTAAATGCCAAACATTGTTATATAGGGGAATATTCACTAAATACCAAACATTGTTATACAGGGGAATATTCACTAAATGCCAAACATTGTTATACAGGGGAATATTCACTAAATACCAAACATGGTTACATAGGGGAATATTCACTAAATGCCAAACATTGTTATATAGGGGAATATTCACTAAATACCAAACATTGTTATACAGGGGAATATTCACTAAATACCAAACATTGTTATATAGGGGAATATTCACTAAGTACCAAACATTGTTATACAGGGGAATATTCACTAAATACCAAACATGGTTACATAGGGGAATATTCACTAAATGCCAAACATTGTTATATAGGGGAATATTCACTAAATACCAAACATTGTTATACAGGGGAATATTCACTAAATACCAAACATTGTTATACAGGGGAATATTCACTAAATACCAAATAATGTTATACAGGGGAATATTCACTAAATACCAAACATTGTTATACAGGGGAATATTCACTAAATACCAAACATTGTTATATAGGGGAAATATTCACTAAATACCAAACATTGTTATATAGGGGAATATTCACTAAATGCCAAACATTGTTATACAGGGGAATATTCACTAAATGCCAAACATTGTTATACAGGAGAATATTCACTAAATACCAAACATTGTTATATAGGGGAATATTCACTAAGTACCAAACATTGTTATATAGGGGAATATTCACTAAATACCAAACATTGTTATATAGGGGAATATTCACTAAATACCAAACATTGTTATACAGGGGAATATTCACTAAATACCAAACATTGTTATACAGGGGAATATTCACTAAATGCCAAACATTGTTATACAGGGGAATATTCACTAAAGCCAAACATTGTTATACAGGGGAATATTCACTAAATACCAAACATTGTTATATAGGGGAATATTCACTAAATACCAAACATTGTTATACAGGGGAATATTCACTAAATGTCAAACATTGTTATACAGGGGAATATTCACTAAATACCAAACATTGTTATATAGGGGAAATATTCACTAAATGCCAAACATTGTTATATAGGGGAATATTCACTAAATACCAAACATTGTTATATAGGGGAATATTCACTAAGTACCAAACATTGTTATACAGGGGAATATTCACTAAATACCAAACATTGTTATATAGGGGAATATTCACTAAATGTCAAACATTGTTATACAGGGGAATATTCACTAAATGCCAAACATTGTTATACAGGGGAATATTCACTAAATGCCAAACATTGTTATACAGGAGAATATTCACTAAATACCAAACATTGTTATATAGGGGAATATTCACTAAGTACCAAACATTGTTATACAGGGGAATATTCACTAAATACCAAACATTGTTATATAGGGGAATATTCACTAAATGTCAAACATTGTTATACAGGGGAATATTCACTAAATACCAAACATTGTTATATAGGGGAAATATTCACTAAATGCCAAACATTGTTATATAGGGGAATATTCACTAAATGCCAAACATTGTTATACAGGGGAATATTCACTAAATACCAAACATTGTTATATAGGGGAATATTCACTAAATACCAAACATTGTTATACAGGGGAATATTCACTAAATACCAAACATTGTTATACAGGGGAATATTCACTAAATACCAAACATTGTTATATAGGGGAATATTCACTAAGTACCAAACATTGTTATACAGGGGAATATTCACTAAATACCAAACATGGTTACATAGGGGAATATTCACTAAATGCCAAACATTGTTATATAGGGGAATATTCACTAAATACCAAACATTGTTATACAGGGGAATATTCACTAAATACCAAACATTGTTATATAGGGGAATATTCACTAAATGCCAAACATTGTTATACAGGGGAATATTCACTAAATGCCAAACATTGTTATACAGGAGAATATTCACTAAATACCAAACATTGTTATACAGGGGAATATTCACTAAATGCCAAACATTGTTATACAGGGGAATATTCACTAAATGCCAAACATTGTTATATAGGGGAATATTCACTAAATGCCAAACATTGTTATACAGGGGAATATTCACTAAATACCAAGCATTGTTATACAGGGGGATATTCACTAAATACCAAACATTGTTATATAGGGGAATATTCACTAAATGCCAAACATTGTTATACAGGGGAATATTCACTAAATGCCAAACATTGTTATATAGGGGAATATTCACTAAATGCCAAACATTGTTATATAGGGGAATATTCACTAAATGGCAAACATTGTTATATAGGGGAATATTCACTAAGTACCAAACATTGTTATACAGGGGAATATTCACTAAATGCCAAACATTGTTATACAGGGGAATATTCACTAAATACCAAACATTGTTATACAGGGGAATATTCACTAAATGCCAAACATTGTTATATAGGGGAATATTCACTAAATACCAAACATTGTTATACAGGGGAATATTCACTAAATACCAAGCATTGTTATATAGGGGAATATTCACTAAATGGCAAACATTGTTATATAGGGGAATATTCACTAAGTACCAAACATTGTTATACAGGGGAATATTCACTAAATGCCAAACATTGTTATACAGGGGAATATTCACTAAATACCAAACATTGTTATACAGGGGAATATTCACTAAATGCCAAACATTGTTATATAGGGGAATATTCACTAAATACCAAACATTGTTATACAGGGGAATATTCACTAAATGCCAAACATTGTTATACAGGGGAATATTCACTAAATGCCAAACATTGTTATACAGGGGAATATTCACTAAATGCCAAACATTGTTATACAGGGGAATATTCACTAAATACCAAACATTGTTATATAGGGGAATATTCACTAAATACCAAGCATTGTTATATAGGGGAATATTCACTAAATGGCAAACATTGTTATATAGGGGAATATTCACTAAATACCAAACATTGTTATACAGGGGAATATTCACTAAATGCCAAACATTGTTATACAGGGGAATATTCACTAAATGCCAAACATTGTTATACAGGGGAATATTCACTAAATACCAAACATTGTTATACAGGGGAATATTCACTAAATGCCAAACATTGTTATATAGGGGAATATTCACTAAATGCCAAACATTGTTATATAGGGGAATATTCATTAAATGCCAAACATTGTTACACAGGGGAATATTCACTAAATGCCAAACATTGTTATATAGGGGAATATTCACTAAATACCAAACATTGTTATACAGGGGAATATTCACTAAATGCAAAACATTGTTATACAGGGGAATATTCACTAAATGCCAAACATTGTTATACAGGGGAATATTCACTAAATACCAAACATTGTTATACAGGGGAATATTCACTAAATGCCAAACATTGTTATATAGGGGAATATTCACTAAATGCAAAACATTGTTATACAGGGGAATATTCACTAAATGCCAAACATTGTTATACAGGGGAATATTCACTAAATGCCAAACATTGTTATACAGGGGAATATTCACTAAATACCAAACATTGTTATACAGGGGAATATTCACTAAATGCCAAACATTGTTATATAGGGGAATATTCACTAAATGCAAAACATTGTTATACAGGGGAATATTCACTAAATGCCAAACATTGTTATACAGGGGAATATTCACTAAATACCAAACATTGTTATACAGGGGAATATTCACTAAATGCCAAACATTGTTATACAGGGGAATATTCACTAAATACCAAACATTGTTATATAGGGGAATATTCACTAAGTACCAAACATTGTTATACAGGGGAATATTCACTAAATGCCAAACATTGTTATATAGGGGAATATTCACTAAATACCAAACATTGTTATACAGGGGAATATTCACTAAATGCCAAGCATTGTTATATAGGGGAATATTCACTAAATACCAAACATTGTTATACAGGGGAATATTCACTTAATGCCAAGCATTGTTATATAGGGGAATATTCACTAAATGCCAAACATTGTTATACAGGGGAATATTCACTAAATACCAAACATTGTTATATAGGGGAATATTCACTAAGTACCAAACATTGTTATACAGGGGAATATTCACTAAATGCCAAACATTGTTATATAGGGGAATATTCACTAAATACCAAACATTGTTATACAGGGGAATATTCACTAAATAACAAACATTGTTATACAGGGGAATATTCACTAAATGCCAAACATTGTTATACAGGGGAATATTCACTAAATGCCAAGCATTGTTATATAGGGGAATATTCACTAAATGCCAAACATTGTTATATAGGGGAATATTCACTAAATACCAAACATTGTTATACAGGGGAATATTCACTAAATGCCAAGCATTGTTATATAGGGGAATATTCACTAAATACCAAACATTGTTATACAGGGGAATATTCACTAAATGTCAAGCATTGTTATATAGGGGAATATTCACTAAATACCAAACATTGTTATATAGGGGAATATTCACTAAATACCAAACATTGTTATACAGGGGAATATTCACTAAATACCAAACATTGTTATACAGGGGAATATTCACTAAATGCCAAGCATTGTTATATAGGGGAATATTCACTAAATACCAAACATTGTTATACAGGGGAATATTCACTAAATACCAAACATTGTTATACAGGGGAATATTCACTAAATACCAAACATTGTTATACAGGGGAATATTCACTAAATGCCAAACATTGTTATACAGGGGAATATTCACTAAATGCCAAGCATTGTTATATAGGGGAATATTCACTAAATGCCAAACATTGTTATACAGGGGAATATTCACTAAATGGCAAACATTGTTATATAGGGGAATATTCACTAAATGCCAAGCATTGTTATATAGGGGAATATTCACTAAATGCCAAACATTGTTATACAGGGGAATATTCACTAAATGCCAAACATTGTTATATAGGGGAATATTCACTAAATGCCAAACATTGTTATACAGGGGAATATTCACTAAATACCAAACATTGTTATACAGGGGGATATTCACTAAATGCCAAACATTGTTATATAGGGGAATATTCACTAAATGCCAAACATTGTTATACAGGGGAATATTCACTAAATACCAAACATTGTTATACAGGGGAATATTCACTAAATAGCAAACATTGTTATATAGGGGAATATTCACTAAATGCCAAACATTGTTATACAGGGGAATATTCACTAAATACCAAACATTGTTATACAGGGGAATATTCACTAAATACCAAACATTGTTATATAGGGGAATATTCACTAAATACCAAACATTGTTATACAGGGGAATATTCACTAAATGCCAAACATTGTTATACAGGGGAATATTCACTAAATGCCAAACATTGTTATATAGGGGAATATTCACTAAATACCAAACATTGTTATACAGTGGAATATTCACTAAATGCCAAACATTGTTATATAGGGGAATATTCACTAAATACCAAACATTGTTATACAGGGGAATATTCACTAAATACCAAACATTGTTATACAGGGGAAATATTCACTAAATGCCAAACATTGTTATACAGGGGAATATTCACTAAATGCCAAACATTGTTATACAGGGGAATATTCACTAAATGCCAAACATTGTTATACAGGGGAATATTCACTAAATACCAAACATTGTTATACAGGGGAATATTCACTAAATGCCAAACATTGTTATATAGGGGAAATATTCACTAAATACCAAACATTGTTATACAGGGGAATATTCACTAAATACCAAACATTGTTATACAGGGGAATATTCACTAAATGCCAAACATTGTTATATAGGGGAATATTCACTAAATGCCAAACATTGTTATATAGGGGAATATTCACTAAATGCCAAACATTGTTATACAGGGGAATATTCACTAAATACCAAACATTGTTATACAGGGGAATATTCACTAAATGCCAAACATTGTTATACAGGGGAATATTCACTAAATACCAAACATTGTTATATAGGGGAATATTCACTAAATACCAAACATTGTTATATAGGGGAATATTCACTAAATACCAAACATTGTTATATAGGGGAATATTCACTAAATACCAAACATTGTTATATAGGGGAATATTCACTAAATACCAAACATTGTTATATAGGGGAATATTCACTAAATACCAAACATTGTTATATAGGGGAATATTCACTAAATACCAAACATTGTTATATAGGGGAATATTCACTAAATACCAAACATTGTTATACAGGGGGAATATTCACTAAATACCAAACATTGTTATATAGGGGAATATTCACTAAATGCCAAACATTGTTATACAGGGGAATATTCACTAAATGCCAAACATTGTTATACAGGGGAATATTCACTAAATACCAAACATTGTTATATAGGGGAATATTCACTAAATACCAAACATTGTTATATAGGGGAATATTCACTAAATACCAAACATTGTTATATAGGGGAATATTCACTAAATACCAAACATTGTTATATAGGGGAATATTCACTAAATACCAAACATTGTTATATAGGGGAATATTCACTAAATACCAAACATTGTTATATAGGGGAATATTCACTAAATACCAAACATTGTTATATAGGGGAATATTCACTAAATACCAAACATTGTTATACAGGGGGAATATTCACTAAATACCAAACATTGTTATACAGGGGAATATTCACTAAATACCAAACATTGTTATACAGGGGAATATTCACTAAATGCCAAACATTGTTATACAGGGGAATATTCACTAAATACCAAACATTGTTATACAGGGGAATATTCACTAAATGCCAAACATTGTTATATAGGGCAATATTCACTAAATACCAAACATTGTTATATAGGGGAATATTCACTAAATGCCAAACATTGTTATACAGGGGAATATTCACTAAATACCAAACATTGTTATACAGGGGAATATTCACTAAATACCAAACATTGTTATACAGGGGAATATTCACTAAATGCCAAACATTGTTATACAGGGGAATATTCACTAAATACCAAACATTGTTATATAGGGGAATATTCACTAAATACCAAACATTGTTATACAGGGGAATATTCACTAAATGCCAAACATTGTTATACAGGGGAATATTCACTAAATGCCAAGCATTGTTATACAGGGGAATATTCACTAAATGCCAAACATTGTTATATAGGGGAAATATTCACTAAATGCCAAACATTGTTATATAGGGGAATATTCACTAAATACCAAACATTGTTATACAGGGGAATATTCACTAAGTACCAAACATTGTTATACAGGGGAATATTCACTAAATGCCAAACATTGTTATACAGGGGAATATTCACTAAATGTCAAACATTGTTATACAGGGGAATATTCACTAAATACCAAACATTGTTATACAGGGGAATATTCACTAAATGCCAAACATTGTTATATAGGGGAATATTCACTAAATGCCAAACATTGTTATACAGGGGAATATTCACTAAATGCCAAACATTGTTATATAGGGGAAATATTCACTAAATACCAAACATTGTTATACAGGGGAATATTCACTAAATACCAAACATTGTTATACAGGGGAATATTCACTAAATGCCAAACATTGTTATATAGGGGAATATTCACTAAATGCCAAACATTGTTATATAGGGGAATATTCACTAAATACCAAACATTGTTATACAGGGGAATATTCACTAAGTACCAAACATTGTTATACAGGGGAATATTCACTAAATGCCAAACATTGTTATATAGGGGAATATTCACTAAATGCCAAACATTGTTATATAGGGGAATATTCACTAAATACCAAACATTGTTATACAGGGGAATATTCACTAAATACCAAATAATGTTATACAGGGGAATATTCACTAAATGCCAAACATTGTTATATAGGGGAATATTCACTAAATAACAAACATTGTTATACAGGGGAATATTCACTAAATACCAAACATTGTTATACAGGGGAATATTCACTAAATACCAAACATTGTTATACAGGGGAATATTCACTAAATACCAAACATTGTTATATAGGGGAATATTCACTAAATGCCAAACATTGTTATACAGGGGAATATTCACTAAATGCCAAGCATTGTTATATAGGGGAATATTCACTAAATGCCAAACATTGTTATATAGGGGAATATTCACTAAATACCAAACATTGTTATATAGGGGAATATTCACTAAATACCAAACATTGTTATATAGGGGAATATTCACTAAATACCAAACATTGTTATATAGGGGAATATTCACTAAATGCCAAACATTGTTATACAGGGGAATATTCACTAAATGCCAAGCATTGTTATATAGGGGAATATTCACTAAATGCCAAACATTGTTATATAGGGGAATATTCACTAAATACCAAACATTGTTATATAGGGGAATATTCACTAAATGCCAAACATTGTTATACAGGGGAATATTCACTAAATACCAAACATTGTTATATAGGGGAATATTCACTAAATGCCAAACATTGTTATACAGGGGAATATTCACTAAATACCAAACATTGTTATATAGGGGAATATTCACTAAATGCCAAACATTGTTATACAGGGGAATATTCACTAAATACCAAACATTGTTATACAGGGGAATATTCACTAAATGCCAAACATTGTTATATAGGGGAAATATTCACTAAATACCAAACATTGTTATACAGGGGGATATTCACTAAATACCAAACATTGTTATACAGGGGAATATTCACTAAATACCAAACATTGTTATACAGGGGAATATTCACTAAATACCAAACATTGTTATATAGGGGAATATTCACTAAATGCCAAACATTGTTATATAGGGGAATATTCACTAAATACCAAACATTGTTATACAGGGGAATATTCACTAAATACCAAACATTGTTATATAGGGGAATATTCACTAAATACCAAACATTGTTATACAGGGGAATATTCACTAAATACCAAACATTGTTATACAGGGGAATATTCACTAAATACCAAACATTGTTATACAGGGGAATATTCACTTAATGCCAAACATTGTTATACAGGGGAATATTCACTAAATACCAAACATTGTTATATAGGGGAATATTCACTAAATGCCAAACATTGTTATACAGGGGAATATTCACTAAATGCCAAACATTGTTATACAGGGGAATATTCACTAAATACCAAACATTGTTATATAGGGGAATATTCACTAAATGCCAAACATTGTTATACAGGGGAATATTCACTAAATACCAAACATTGTTATACAGGGGAATATTCACTAAATACCAAACATTGTTATACAGGGGAATATTCACTAAATGCCAAGCATTGTTATATAGGGGAATATTCACTAAATGCCAAACATTGTTATATAGGGGAATATTCACTAAATGCCAAACATTGTTATATAGGGGAATATTCACTAAATACCAAACATTGTTATACAGGGGAATATTCACTAAATGCCAAACATTGTTATACAGGGGAATATTCACTAAATACCAAACATTGTTATATAGGGGAATATTCACTAAATACCAAACATTGTTATATAGGGGAATATTCACTAAATGCCAAACATTGTTATATAGGGGAATATTCACTAAATGCCAAGCATTGTTATACAGGGGAATATTCACTAAATACCAAACATTGTTATACAGGGGAATATTCACTAAATGCCAAACATTGTTATATAGGGGAATATTCACTAAATACCAAGCATTGTTATACAGGGGAATATTCACTAAATACCAAACATTGTTATACAGGGGAATATTCACTAAATGCCAAACATTGTTATATAGGGGAATATTCACTAAATACCAAACATTGTTATATAGGGGAATATTCACTAAATACCAAACATTGTTATACAGGGGAATATTCACTAAATACCAAACATTGTTATACAGGGGAATATTCACTAAATACCAAACATTGTTATACAGGGGAATATTCACTAAATGCCAAACATTGTTACATAGGGGAATATTCACTAAATGCCAAACATTGTTATATAGGGGAATATTCACTAAATACCAAACATTGTTATATAGGGGAATATTCACTAAATACCAAACATTGTTATACAGGGGAATATTCACTAAATACCAAACATTGTTATGCAGGGGAATATTCACTAAATACCAAACATTGTTATACAGGGGAATATTCACTAAATGCCAAACATTGTTATATAGGGGAATATTCACTAAATACCAAACATTGTTATACAGGGGAATATTCACTAAATACCAAACATTGTTATACAGGGGAATATTCACTAAATGCCAAACATTGTTATACAGGGGAATATTCACTAAATGCCAAACATTGTTATACAGGGGAATATTCACTAAATACCAAACATTGTTATACAGGGGAATATTCACTAAATGCCAAACATTGTTATATAGGGGAATATTCACTAAATACCAAGCATTGTTATACAGGGGAATATTCACTAAATACCAAACATTGTTATACAGGGGAATATTCACTAAATGCCAAACATTGTTATATAGGGGAATATTCACTAAATACCAAACATTGTTATATAGGGGAATATTCACTAAATGCCAAACATTGTTATACAGGGGAATATTCACTAAATGCCAAACATTGTTATATAGGGGAATATTCACTAAATACCAAACATTGTTATACAGGGGAATATTCACTAAATGCAAAATATTGTTATATAGGGGAATATTCACTAAATGCCAAACATTGTTATACAGGGGAATATTCACTAAATGCCAAACATTGTTATACAGGGGAATATTCACTAAATACCAAACATTGTTATACAGGGGAATATTCACTAAATGCCAAACATTGTTATATAGGGGAATATTCACTAAATGCAAAACATTGTTATACAGGGGAATATTCACTAAATGCCAAACATTGTTATACAGGGGAATATTCACTAAATACCAAACATTGTTATACAGGGGAATATTCACTAAATGCCAAACATTGTTATACAGGGGAATATTCACTAAATACCAAACATTGTTATATAGGGGAATATTCACTAAGTACCAAACATTGTTATACAGGGGAATATTCACTAAATGCCAAACATTGTTATATAGGGGAATATTCACTAAATACCAAACATTGTTATACAGGGGAATATTCACTAAATGCCAAGCATTGTTATATAGGGGAATATTCACTAAATACCAAACATTGTTATACAGGGGAATATTCACTTAATGCCAAGCATTGTTATATAGGGGAATATTCACTAAATGCCAAACATTGTTATACAGGGGAATATTCACTAAATACCAAACATTGTTATATAGGGGAATATTCACTAAGTACCAAACATTGTTATACAGGGGAATATTCACTAAATGCCAAACATTGTTATATAGGGGAATATTCACTAAATACCAAACATTGTTATACAGGGGAATATTCACTAAATAACAAACATTGTTATACAGGGGAATATTCACTAAATGCCAAACATTGTTATACAGGGGAATATTCACTAAATGCCAAGCATTGTTATATAGGGGAATATTCACTAAATGCCAAACATTGTTATATAGGGGAATATTCACTAAATACCAAACATTGTTATACAGGGGAATATTCACTAAATGCCAAGCATTGTTATATAGGGGAATATTCACTAAATACCAAACATTGTTATACAGGGGAATATTCACTAAATGTCAAGCATTGTTATATAGGGGAATATTCACTAAATACCAAACATTGTTATATAGGGGAATATTCACTAAATACCAAACATTGTTATACAGGGGAATATTCACTAAATACCAAACATTGTTATACAGGGGAATATTCACTAAATGCCAAGCATTGTTATATAGGGGAATATTCACTAAATACCAAACATTGTTATACAGGGGAATATTCACTAAATACCAAACATTGTTATACAGGGGAATATTCACTAAATACCAAACATTGTTATACAGGGGAATATTCACTAAATGCCAAACATTGTTATACAGGGGAATATTCACTAAATGCCAAGCATTGTTATATAGGGGAATATTCACTAAATGCCAAACATTGTTATACAGGGGAATATTCACTAAATGGCAAACATTGTTATATAGGGGAATATTCACTAAATGCCAAGCATTGTTATATAGGGGAATATTCACTAAATGCCAAACATTGTTATACAGGGGAATATTCACTAAATGCCAAACATTGTTATATAGGGGAATATTCACTAAATGCCAAACATTGTTATACAGGGGAATATTCACTAAATACCAAACATTGTTATACAGGGGGATATTCACTAAATGCCAAACATTGTTATATAGGGGAATATTCACTAAATGCCAAACATTGTTATACAGGGGAATATTCACTAAATACCAAACATTGTTATACAGGGGAATATTCACTAAATAGCAAACATTGTTATATAGGGGAATATTCACTAAATGCCAAACATTGTTATACAGGGGAATATTCACTAAATACCAAACATTGTTATACAGGGGAATATTCACTAAATACCAAACATTGTTATATAGGGGAATATTCACTAAATACCAAACATTGTTATACAGGGGAATATTCACTAAATGCCAAACATTGTTATACAGGGGAATATTCACTAAATGCCAAACATTGTTATATAGGGGAATATTCACTAAATACCAAACATTGTTATACAGTGGAATATTCACTAAATGCCAAACATTGTTATATAGGGGAATATTCACTAAATACCAAACATTGTTATACAGGGGAATATTCACTAAATACCAAACATTGTTATACAGGGGAAATATTCACTAAATGCCAAACATTGTTATACAGGGGAATATTCACTAAATGCCAAACATTGTTATACAGGGGAATATTCACTAAATGCCAAACATTGTTATACAGGGGAATATTCACTAAATACCAAACATTGTTATACAGGGGAATATTCACTAAATGCCAAACATTGTTATATAGGGGAAATATTCACTAAATACCAAACATTGTTATACAGGGGAATATTCACTAAATACCAAACATTGTTATACAGGGGAATATTCACTAAATGCCAAACATTGTTATATAGGGGAATATTCACTAAATGCCAAACATTGTTATATAGGGGAATATTCACTAAATGCCAAACATTGTTATACAGGGGAATATTCACTAAATACCAAACATTGTTATACAGGGGAATATTCACTAAATGCCAAACATTGTTATACAGGGGAATATTCACTAAATACCAAACATTGTTATATAGGGGAATATTCACTAAATACCAAACATTGTTATATAGGGGAATATTCACTAAATACCAAACATTGTTATATAGGGGAATATTCACTAAATACCAAACATTGTTATATAGGGGAATATTCACTAAATACCAAACATTGTTATATAGGGGAATATTCACTAAATACCAAACATTGTTATATAGGGGAATATTCACTAAATACCAAACATTGTTATATAGGGGAATATTCACTAAATACCAAACATTGTTATACAGGGGGAATATTCACTAAATACCAAACATTGTTATATAGGGGAATATTCACTAAATGCCAAACATTGTTATACAGGGGAATATTCACTAAATGCCAAACATTGTTATACAGGGGAATATTCACTAAATACCAAACATTGTTATATAGGGGAATATTCACTAAATACCAAACATTGTTATATAGGGGAATATTCACTAAATACCAAACATTGTTATATAGGGGAATATTCACTAAATACCAAACATTGTTATATAGGGGAATATTCACTAAATACCAAACATTGTTATATAGGGGAATATTCACTAAATACCAAACATTGTTATATAGGGGAATATTCACTAAATACCAAACATTGTTATATAGGGGAATATTCACTAAATACCAAACATTGTTATACAGGGGGAATATTCACTAAATACCAAACATTGTTATACAGGGGAATATTCACTAAATACCAAACATTGTTATACAGGGGAATATTCACTAAATGCCAAACATTGTTATACAGGGGAATATTCACTAAATACCAAACATTGTTATACAGGGGAATATTCACTAAATGCCAAACATTGTTATATAGGGCAATATTCACTAAATACCAAACATTGTTATATAGGGGAATATTCACTAAATGCCAAACATTGTTATACAGGGGAATATTCACTAAATACCAAACATTGTTATACAGGGGAATATTCACTAAATACCAAACATTGTTATACAGGGGAATATTCACTAAATGCCAAACATTGTTATACAGGGGAATATTCACTAAATACCAAACATTGTTATATAGGGGAATATTCACTAAATACCAAACATTGTTATACAGGGGAATATTCACTAAATGCCAAACATTGTTATACAGGGGAATATTCACTAAATGCCAAGCATTGTTATACAGGGGAATATTCACTAAATGCCAAACATTGTTATATAGGGGAAATATTCACTAAATGCCAAACATTGTTATATAGGGGAATATTCACTAAATACCAAACATTGTTATACAGGGGAATATTCACTAAGTACCAAACATTGTTATACAGGGGAATATTCACTAAATGCCAAACATTGTTATACAGGGGAATATTCACTAAATGTCAAACATTGTTATACAGGGGAATATTCACTAAATACCAAACATTGTTATACAGGGGAATATTCACTAAATGCCAAACATTGTTATATAGGGGAATATTCACTAAATGCCAAACATTGTTATACAGGGGAATATTCACTAAATGCCAAACATTGTTATATAGGGGAAATATTCACTAAATACCAAACATTGTTATACAGGGGAATATTCACTAAATACCAAACATTGTTATACAGGGGAATATTCACTAAATGCCAAACATTGTTATATAGGGGAATATTCACTAAATGCCAAACATTGTTATATAGGGGAATATTCACTAAATACCAAACATTGTTATACAGGGGAATATTCACTAAGTACCAAACATTGTTATACAGGGGAATATTCACTAAATGCCAAACATTGTTATATAGGGGAATATTCACTAAATGCCAAACATTGTTATATAGGGGAATATTCACTAAATACCAAACATTGTTATACAGGGGAATATTCACTAAATACCAAATAATGTTATACAGGGGAATATTCACTAAATGCCAAACATTGTTATATAGGGGAATATTCACTAAATAACAAACATTGTTATACAGGGGAATATTCACTAAATACCAAACATTGTTATACAGGGGAATATTCACTAAATACCAAACATTGTTATACAGGGGAATATTCACTAAATACCAAACATTGTTATATAGGGGAATATTCACTAAATGCCAAACATTGTTATACAGGGGAATATTCACTAAATGCCAAGCATTGTTATATAGGGGAATATTCACTAAATGCCAAACATTGTTATATAGGGGAATATTCACTAAATACCAAACATTGTTATATAGGGGAATATTCACTAAATACCAAACATTGTTATATAGGGGAATATTCACTAAATACCAAACATTGTTATATAGGGGAATATTCACTAAATGCCAAACATTGTTATACAGGGGAATATTCACTAAATGCCAAGCATTGTTATATAGGGGAATATTCACTAAATGCCAAACATTGTTATATAGGGGAATATTCACTAAATACCAAACATTGTTATATAGGGGAATATTCACTAAATGCCAAACATTGTTATACAGGGGAATATTCACTAAATACCAAACATTGTTATATAGGGGAATATTCACTAAATGCCAAACATTGTTATACAGGGGAATATTCACTAAATACCAAACATTGTTATATAGGGGAATATTCACTAAATGCCAAACATTGTTATACAGGGGAATATTCACTAAATACCAAACATTGTTATACAGGGGAATATTCACTAAATGCCAAACATTGTTATATAGGGGAAATATTCACTAAATACCAAACATTGTTATACAGGGGGATATTCACTAAATACCAAACATTGTTATACAGGGGAATATTCACTAAATACCAAACATTGTTATACAGGGGAATATTCACTAAATACCAAACATTGTTATATAGGGGAATATTCACTAAATGCCAAACATTGTTATATAGGGGAATATTCACTAAATACCAAACATTGTTATACAGGGGAATATTCACTAAATACCAAACATTGTTATATAGGGGAATATTCACTAAATACCAAACATTGTTATACAGGGGAATATTCACTAAATACCAAACATTGTTATACAGGGGAATATTCACTAAATACCAAACATTGTTATACAGGGGAATATTCACTTAATGCCAAACATTGTTATACAGGGGAATATTCACTAAATACCAAACATTGTTATATAGGGGAATATTCACTAAATGCCAAACATTGTTATACAGGGGAATATTCACTAAATGCCAAACATTGTTATACAGGGGAATATTCACTAAATACCAAACATTGTTATATAGGGGAATATTCACTAAATGCCAAACATTGTTATACAGGGGAATATTCACTAAATACCAAACATTGTTATACAGGGGAATATTCACTAAATACCAAACATTGTTATACAGGGGAATATTCACTAAATGCCAAGCATTGTTATATAGGGGAATATTCACTAAATGCCAAACATTGTTATATAGGGGAATATTCACTAAATGCCAAACATTGTTATATAGGGGAATATTCACTAAATACCAAACATTGTTATACAGGGGAATATTCACTAAATGCCAAACATTGTTATACAGGGGAATATTCACTAAATACCAAACATTGTTATATAGGGGAATATTCACTAAATACCAAACATTGTTATATAGGGGAATATTCACTAAATGCCAAACATTGTTATATAGGGGAATATTCACTAAATGCCAAGCATTGTTATACAGGGGAATATTCACTAAATACCAAACATTGTTATACAGGGGAATATTCACTAAATGCCAAACATTGTTATATAGGGGAATATTCACTAAATACCAAGCATTGTTATACAGGGGAATATTCACTAAATACCAAACATTGTTATACAGGGGAATATTCACTAAATGCCAAACATTGTTATATAGGGGAATATTCACTAAATACCAAACATTGTTATATAGGGGAATATTCACTAAATACCAAACATTGTTATACAGGGGAATATTCACTAAATACCAAACATTGTTATACAGGGGAATATTCACTAAATACCAAACATTGTTATACAGGGGAATATTCACTAAATGCCAAACATTGTTACATAGGGGAATATTCACTAAATGCCAAACATTGTTATATAGGGGAATATTCACTAAATACCAAACATTGTTATATAGGGGAATATTCACTAAATACCAAACATTGTTATACAGGGGAATATTCACTAAATACCAAACATTGTTATGCAGGGGAATATTCACTAAATACCAAACATTGTTATACAGGGGAATATTCACTAAATGCCAAACATTGTTATATAGGGGAATATTCACTAAATACCAAACATTGTTATACAGGGGAATATTCACTAAATACCAAACATTGTTATACAGGGGAATATTCACTAAATGCCAAACATTGTTATACAGGGGAATATTCACTAAATGCCAAACATTGTTATACAGGGGAATATTCACTAAATACCAAACATTGTTATACAGGGGAATATTCACTAAATGCCAAACATTGTTATATAGGGGAATATTCACTAAATACCAAGCATTGTTATACAGGGGAATATTCACTAAATACCAAACATTGTTATACAGGGGAATATTCACTAAATGCCAAACATTGTTATATAGGGGAATATTCACTAAATACCAAACATTGTTATATAGGGGAATATTCACTAAATGCCAAACATTGTTATACAGGGGAATATTCACTAAATGCCAAACATTGTTATATAGGGGAATATTCACTAAATACCAAACATTGTTATACAGGGGAATATTCACTAAATGCAAAATATTGTTATATAGGGGAATATTCACTAAATGCCAAACATTGTTATACAGGGGAATATTCACTAAATACCAAACATTGTTATACAGGGGAATATTCACTAAATACCAAACATTGTTATACAGGGGAATATTCACTAAATACCAAACATTGTTATATAGGGGAATATTCACTAAATGCCAAACATTGTTATACAGGGGGATATTCACTAAATGCCAAACATTGTTATATAGGGGAATATTCACTAAATACCAAACATTGTTATATAGGGGAATATTCACTAAATACCAAACATTGTTATATAGGGGAATATTCACTAAATGCCAAACATTGTTATATAGGGGAATATTCACTAAATACCAAACATTGTTATACAGGGGGATATTCACTAAATGCCAAACATTGTTATATAGGGGAATATTCACTAAATACCAAACATTGTTATATAGGGGAATATTCACTAAATACCAAACATTGTTATATAGGGGAATATTCACTAAATGCCAAACATTGTTATATAGGGGAATATTCACTAAATGCCAAACATTGTTATATAGGGGAATATTCACTAAATACCAAACATTGTTATACAGGGGAATATTCACTAAATGCCAAACATTGTTATACAGGGGAATATTCACTAAATACCAAACATTGTTATACAGGGGAATATTCACTAAATACCAAACATTGTTATATAGGGGAATATTCACTAAATACCAAACATTGTTATATAGGGGAATATTCACTAAATGCCAAACATTGTTATATAGGGGAATATTCACTAAATACCAAACATTGTTATATAGGGGAATATTCACTAAATGCCAAGCATTGTTATACAGGGGAATATTCACTAAATACCAAACATTGTTATATAGGGGAATATTCACTAAATGCCAAACATTGTTATACAGGGGAATATTCACTAAATACCAAACATTGTTATACAGGGGAATATTCACTAAATGCCAAACATTGTTATACAGGGGAATATTCACTAAATGCCAAACATTGTTATACAGGGGAATATTCACTAAATACCAAACATTGTTATATAGGGGAATATTCACTAAATGCCAAACATTGTTATATAGGGGAATATTCACCAAATACCAAACATTGTTATATAGGGGGATATTCACCAAATACCAAACATTGTTATATAGGGGAATATTCACTAAATACCAAACATTGTTATATAGGGGAATATTCACTAAATGCCAAACATTGTTATATAGGGGAATATTCACCAAATACCAAACATTGTTATATAGGGGAATATTCACTAAATACCAAACATTGTTATATAGGGGAATATTCACTAAATACCAAACATTGTTATATAGGGGAATATTCACTAAATGCCAAACATTGTTATACAGGGGAAATATTCACTAAATACCAAACATTGTTATACAGGGGAATATTCACTAAATGCCAAACATTGTTATATAGGGGAATATTCACTAAATACCAAACATTGTTATACAGGGGAATATTCACTAAATGCCAAACATTGTTATACAGGGGAATATTCACTAAATACCAAACATTGTTATATAGGGGAATATTCACTAAATGCCAAACATTGTTACCGTGTTTCCCCGAAAATAGGACCTACCCCGAAAATAAGCCCTAGCCGAATTTTCGGGGTGGGCTGCAATATAAGCCCTACCCCAAAAATAAGACCTAGGCATTTTACCTTTGGCGGGACTTCCTTCTTCTATGAGGAGGGGGAGGAGCGTTGCGGGCCGCGGCATCGCGCAGCGTGATGACGACGTGCGCAGCGTGATGACGACGTGCGCAGCGCCGTCAGTCTGCCTTCACGGATCTTCAGCGGAAGGATCCATTCCGGGCGGTGAGGCACCCAGTGGTCGGACTCTTTGAACTGTGAGTAGATATTTTATGTCTGGGACTTAATTAATTAAAGGGGGGGGGTGAATTAATTAAAGGGGGGGTGAATTAATTAAGGGGGGGTGAATTAATTAAAGGGGGGTGAATTAATTAAAGGGGGGGTGAATTAATTAAAGGGGGGGGTGAATTAATTAAAGGGGGGTGAATTAATTAAAGGGGGGGTGAATTAATTAAAGGGGGGTGAATTAATTAAAGGGGGGTGAATTAATTAAAGGGAGGGTGGATTAATTAAAGGGGTGGTGGATTAATTAAAGGGGGGTGGATTAATTAGAGGGGGGTGGATTAATTAGAGGGGGGTGGATTAATTAGAGGGGGTGTGGATTAATTAGGGGGGGGTGTGGATTAATTAGAGGGGGGTGGATTAATTAGAGGGGTGTGTGGATTAATTAGAGGGGGGTGTGGATTAGAGGGGGTGTGTGGATTAATTAGATGGGGTGGATTAATTAGATGGGGTGGATTAATTAGATGGGGTGGATTAATTAGAGGGGTCGATTAATTAAAGGGGGGTGGATTAATTAAAGGGGTGGTGGATTAATTAAATGGGTGGTGGATTAATTAAAGGGGGTGGATTAATTAGAGGAAGGGTGAATTAATTAAAGGGGTGTGTGGATTAATTAGAGGGTGGTGGATTAATTAGAGGGGGGTGTGGATTAATAAGAGGGGGGTGTGGATTAGAGGGGGTGTGTGGATTAATTAGATGGGGTGGATTAATTAGATGGGGTGGATTAATTAAGGGGGGTGGATTAATTAAAGGGAGGGTGGATTAATTAAAGGGATGGTGGATTAATTAAAGGGATGGTGGATTAATTAAAGGGATGGTGGATTAATTAAAGGGGTGGTGGATTAATTAGAGGGGGTGGATTAATTAGAGGGAGGGTGAATTAGTTAAAGGGGGGTGATTAATTAAAGGGGGGTGGATTAATTGAAGGGGTGATGGATTAATTAGAGGGGGTGTGGATTAATTAAAGGGGGTGGATTAATTAGAGGGGGTGGATTTATTAAAGAGGGGGGTGGATTAATTAAAGGGGGGGTGGATTAATTAGAGGGGGGTGGATTAATTAGAGGGGGGTGGATTTATTAAAGGGGGGTGGATTAATTAAAGGGGGGTGGATTAATTAAAGGGGGGGTTCAATGTACATACCGGTACCGTAAATAAATAAGCCCTACCCTAAAAATAAGCCCTAGTGTGTTTTGTGTGACTAAAATTAATATAAGACCCGGTCTTATTTTCGGAGAAACACGGTATACAGGGGAATATTCACTAAATACCAAACATTGTTATACAGGGGAATATTCACTAAATGCCAAACATTGTTATACAGGGGAATATTCACTAAATGCCAAACATTGTTATATAGGGGAATATTCACTAAATACCAAACATTGTTATACAGGGGAATATTCACTAAATGCCAAGCATTGTTATACAGGGGAATATTCACTAAATGCCAAACATTGTTATACAGGGGAATATTCACTAAATACCAAACATTGTTATACAGGGGAATATTCACTAAATGCCAAACATTGTTATATAGGGGAATATTCACTAAATGCCAAACATTGTTATATAGGGGAATATTCACTAAATGCCAAACATTGTTATACAGGGGAATATTCACTAAATGCCAAACATTGTTATACAGGGGAATATATAGGGGAATATTCACTAAATACCAAACATTGTTATACAGGGGAATATTCACTAAATGCCAAACATTGTTATATAGGGGAATATTTACTAAATGCCAAACATTGTTATACAGGGGGATATTCACTAAATGCCAAACATTGTTATACAGGGGAATATTCACTAAATACCAAGCATTGTTATACAGGGGGATATTCACTAAATGCCAAACATTGTTATACAGGGGAATATTCACTAAATGCCAAACATTGTTATATAGGGGAATATTCACTAAATACCAAACATTGTTATACAGGGGAATATTCACTAAATGCCAAACATTGTTATATAGGGGAATATTCACTAAATACCAAACATTGTTATACAGGGGAATATTCACTAAACACCAAACATTGTTATATAGGGGAATATTCACTAAATGCCAAACATTGTTATACAGGGGAATATTCACTAAATTCCAAACATTGTTATACAGGGGAATATTCACTAAATGCCAAACATTGTTATACAG